>NC_092827.1:66628582-66931612 GCF_039878825.1 Excalfactoria chinensis | reverse complement strand
GCTTTTAACCATATGATCTATTGCTAAGTCTGTAGATTTTTGGATGACATACTCTACAGCACTCACTAGAATACACGATGGTTTCTTTAAAATGGCTATAACCATAAGCGTGTGAGCACTTTCAGAGGAATTAAGAAAAAAGAACATAACTAAATTAAACTAGAAAACCAAAATTCCAACTCACCTCGGAGATATTTCACTTTCAGATACTCTGGGCTAGCCTTCTGGCCCGGCAGTGGATCATTTAACATAACTTTAGTCTGAGCTTTAATGCCTTCATAAAACTGGCCCATTGCAACATGGCTGAGTCCTTTCATATACTGACATACTTCATTGTATGGTTCTAGCTGTAGACACCTCTAAGAGATTAAAGGAAAAAAGCACCCTTAGATCAAGAAAGAGAGAATGAATATCTTACAACAAACTAACCTCTTTGGTCAGACCTTCGCTAATGAAAAGATACGTTGATTATAAAGTTCCATATTACATCAAAATTTTCTTTCAAGAGATGCTGGTCATCAAATCCTTAAGAAAGGAAACTATTTTGAGCTTCACTAAAGCAAACAAAAAAAACTGCCAGTGTAAATGTATTCTCTATCTCACATTTGCTGTCATGAAAGTAGATCATGTTTGCACTAGTGGTAATAGCATTACAGTTTCAATAGTTTCATTCACCTAGGGAAAAAGCCCCATATGCCTGATGATAATAGGGATGGGATATTTTTGAATAGTTCAAAATTTTTGCCATGTCATTTCTTCAACCCCTGTCTTCCCTAGTTCATGCATTAGAGCATTTCACTACATGAGTCAAATATTTACTATATGTTAAACACAGAGCAAGTTTATATTTAAACACTATTACTCTTTTTTTCGACAGTTACATCTCTTTAGAAAAGCATATTTGCCTTAAAAGCTTAAACATCTTTTCAATTACACCAGAATCTACACATTGCATTACAGGAGAGATACATGTAATGACTGACAAAGTGCTCCTTGGGATAAGCACAGCCAACTGTGTTTTGGGCTGCATTAAAAAAGTAGTGGCCAGCAGGGAGAAGGAGGTGATTGTCCCCCTCTACTCAGCTCTTGTGAGGCCCCATCTGCAGTACTGCGTCCAGGCCTGGGGCCCCAGCACAGGAAGGGCAGGAAGCTCTTGGAGCAGGTCCAGAGGAAGGCCACTAAGATGATCAGAGGGCTGGAGCACCTCTCCTATGAGGAAAGGCTGAGGGAACTGGGCTTGTTAAGCTTGGAGAAGAGAAGCCTCTGGGGAGACCTCATTGTGGCCTTCCAGTACTTGAAAGGAGCATATAAACAGGAGGGGGAACAGCTGTTTACAAAGGTGGACAGTGACAGGACAAGTGAGAATAGTTTAAAACTGAGACGGGAGGTTTAGGTTAGAGATTAGGAAGAAGTTTTTCCACACAGACTGTGGTGAACCACTGGAATAGGTTGCCCAAGGAGGTTGTGGATGCCCCATCCCTGGAGGCATTCAAGGCCAGGCTGGACATGGTTCTGGGCAGCCTGGTCTGGTGGTTGGAGGCCCTGCATGTGGCAGGGGGTTGAAATTAGATGATCGTTATGGTCCTTTTCAACCCAGGCCATTCTATTATTCATTCAGGACACACATGTGGACATCTCATTTCAAGTACTTTTTTAGGATTTAAACACACGATCAACATATATTTTATTGTTTTGCCTGCAAAATGAGACTGTTACTTAACATGCACAGAAAGAAGCAAGAAACACACAGTTGGCTTTTTTTGCAAGCTAGACAAATCACTGTATAGCGACAGTGGTTTCAAACAAAGGAAGTAAGCAAAAAAAAGCTTTTAAGCTTAAAATTAGAAAGAAGACTAAATACTTCCTTCCCTTAATTATAAAAAAAACATTAGGCTTCAACTCAAATTAAAGCATTAGCAAAAAAAAAGAGAAAACTTTTCAACTAGTGCTTCATTTTCAGAAATTCATCCTGCAGTCAGAAGAAGTAACTTTCAGCCAAATTTCATTTCCAGTTTCCAACAGTACGGTTTAAGTATCTTTTTACGACAGACTTCAAAACTGTGTTTTAACACAAACACTTTTGCATTCAGAATGTAAAACACTTATTTGCTACTCCTTGTTAAAACATTTTTAAATGTATTAACTTAGGGCCTTCTACTGCATACCTTAAAATTCTTCAGTGCTTCATCTAAGCTACCGTGATGATAAAGCATCATTCCTTTCAGCTGTAATGTTTGAACATGATTTTGATTTAGCAGCAAAGCCTTCTGGAAGCTCTCTGTAGCAGCATCGAAGTTTCCAAGTTCCCTATGGAATTCCACAAAGTGTAAAGTGAGGAATACAGAAAGTAAAAAAACAAACAAACAAACAAAGAGTTGCTTTCATGTGTCCACAGGAGATACCATTAAAAAGGCATGCAACGTCACTGGAAAGTTTCCTTAAGAAATGTAAGAATTCTGCAACTGTTTTTTAGTGGCCAGAGCAAGTGGCTGAGGTGTGGAACAGGCCCCCCCAGGGCAGTGGTCACAGCACTGAGCCTGCTGGCAATCAAGAAGCATCAGGACAATGCTCTCAGACACATGACTGGTCCTCTATAGAGCCAGGAGTTGGACTCAATGATTCTTATGGGTCCCTTCTAACTTGGGATATTCAATGATTCTACAACAAATGTAAACCATTGCTTTCAGTGAAAAACGCACGTTCTGTATGCTGAAGGAAGCATACAGCCTGATGAAAAAGAACACACGATCATGTCACTAAAAATCTGTAATTAACACATTTGTATCAACTCTGCTCGATTTAACTGTTGAGATAACTTATAAAGGATGTAACAGACAACTGCTGCTAAAAAAGCCATATTCACAATGCAACGTGCTGTTCATAAATTTAAGTAGCACAGTAATCTCAGCAACTAATGAGCACAATAATGAAATATAAAAATATATTTTGTATTAAATGCTTCCATTGTCAAAGAAAACATCTGTGAGATATGATTTAGGTATGCTAAATACGTGCTATTCATCTAACCTTCGATCAGGAGCTTCTGGGAACTGAATTAAAATTACAAAGCAAACCTAGAGATAGTTGGTATTGAACACCTGACATGCCATACTGGCCTGGGAAACCACTGAATACACATACAGCTCTGTATGGATTTGTAACAAACATATGAAATTTAGGAGTACATTTTAAATTATTATATAAAAAAACAACTTTATTTCTCACTGTCATTACCTGTAGGCTTGTCCTAGACTTTTATAGGCATCTATGAAGTCTGCTTTCTGTTTCAGAGCTTCTTTGAAAGATTCAATGGCTTCCTGTAAAGACACCAACATGATATTAGCAGTTTCCTTGATTGTCTTCTAGCCCATTCAAGGAATCATTTAGCATTATTTCCTATTCATTCCTTTTTCCTTTACAAACCCCTAAGAAGTTGCCATTCCATGGAAAAAAATGAACGGGATAACATCATAGAGATCTTAGGGATGCCAAATACAAACATCTCTGAAAGCATCACATACGCACATCATCAATTATGCGTCGTATATTCATCCATATCCAGCAAGGTCAGCAGTACTTACACGTCATATTATGGAGCATTATATTGTTAGCAATGGGATCAAAAGCAATAGCATTTTCATTCAGCTTGTACTCTTATGCCTTAAAAAAAGTCTTTATGTGAGAAAAATATAAAAGCATATCAATACCTAGCTTATTCCATATAAACTATTATTTAATATTACTTTACCTTCAAAAGCCCTCTGTGAAAAAATGTTAAGCCCTTATAAAGCATAGCTATAGGCTGATTTTTGTTCAGTTCCAGTGAGTGCTGAAAATCTTCATGGGCCGTTGCATAATCCTACAATAAAGCACATTTCAGGTGACAGAGGAAAAATATAAATAAAGAGGGATACAAATTTGTATCTTCATAAAATCAATGTTTAAATCAAATAACATATCTCCAACGTGTAAGACAACTGACAAACAACAAAACATGGTATTAGGATTTTCTATTAATTTACTTTAAGATATATGGCAGTTACTGTATTGGCTATATCTTCTTTTCTTGTGAGACTGATATCTAAAATACTGCCTAAACATAGCAGTAGGTTATAAGTCAAAACTATACCTATATCTGATTCTTTGAATGATCAAAATAATTAGAGATGTGCAGTTGAAGTAAACCATACACCTGCTCTCTGCATTAAATAGAAAAGCAAATGAAATCACTGAATACCTCTGATCTTCTGGAAAGTTAAATACACAAAAAGCAGGACTTTTGTTGCTGTTTTTTCATTTAAATACCAAAGATGCTCTCGAACAACAGTAACAACTGGTACTAAAAGCAAAAAAGGACAGCAACAGAAACACCCACGCAACCAAAACCAAACAGGATCCCCCAAATCTACTAACCTCAGATATGAAGTACAGGGTACCTCTGTGTCGGTAGAGCCGTGCTGATGGTTGTAACTGAATCGCTTTGGTGAGATCAGATAATGCTTCACTGATTCGTCCCAGTGGGGACAGTATCTAAGGGACAAATAAATATGTATGTTTCACTGCTGTTTTCATTTATTTATTTATTTATTAGCTCTTATAAATGAAATGGAAAATCTGAAAGCAGTTTCCCCCTGGAATACAACTGTACTTCACCACTATCATCACCATTTGCAAAAACGTAGTGTTTCAAATAAAAATAAGTCAAAGAAAAATATTGTATTTCAAAGAATTCCAACATAATCAACTAGAAAAAGAATTAAGATGTTCTCATAAATCTTTTTCAATAAAAGCAAAACATTCCACCCTACCAAAGGTTGTCCATTTTCCATTTAAACGAACATCTTTCATATCTCTAAGATAAATGTTACTATGAAACGTACTGGAAACAATTAAAAACATGAAAATTATGACTTAGTATTTCATTTTATGGCACTTACTATTGATACACATTATTTTGAGTTAAGCATGCTCCTGAGTTAGATATCTTAACTTCCTGAAATCCATTTTCAATAGCTTAACTGGCTGAACAAAAACTATTTGCACCTCCAAATGACATTTCATTATATTCATAAACATAAAACCAAAGCATTTGATTAAAAATTTGTTCTTCGTAAGGTGGGTATCTTCCCAACTTGTACTAACAGTAAGCTGCAACATGCAGTGCTATTCCATTGGCTACAGTAATGTCACGTTTAAATTTCAAGGTAAACATTCCAGAAATTACACTGAAAATGCTATATAACAGCAATGACTTCCAAAAGGATAAAAAGAGAAAAAAAATGCTCACTTCTGCTCGCTGTTCAAATACTTCAGGATGATCTGGTTCTAGACTAATTACCCTACTAAGCTCAAAAAGAGCAAGTTCAGCATTTTTCATATCCTGAAATGAGAGAAAAACAAGGTAAACAACTTTGCATACTTAGAGTAGTACACCCTGAAGACCAAATTCAAACTAATTTGGTAACAATGCCTTACACACCTTTACTAACAAGACTAAGATGCAGTATACCACAAATAACTGAAAAAATTCCCACATGTTAACAGAAACAAACTCTGCTTGTACATTTCAACTTTGTGTTGCCCTTCTAGCAGTTCATTTATGTAGCTGAATCAACATGGAGTTTACAGATGCACAGTTATCCGGCTTGGGAGGAAAGGTGGATCAAGCTCTCACATGAAATCACAACAGTATTTTCATGAGTACCATCAATAACTTAATGGTAGGAGTTCCAGCAAATAGATTGATGATCAATATCTATTCTAAGTTTTTATATTTCCCTCAATAGATTGTAGGATGGGAGCAGTTACTTCACCTACACAATAAATAAATAAATAAATAAATGTTATATAGCAAGTTCTGAATTAGATTTCATTCACTTTTTAAGGCAAAGAAATTTCCAAGGTGCTAATTATCACCTTCTTGTAACTCAACAGTATTGTTCAGAGAAGCCATCTTTTATGAAGGGAAACTGTCTAAGCATCCAATATAACTCAACAAACCACAATGGTGTTAAAAACATGCAAAAGTGAGAGATTCTAATATCCCACCAGCAACTGTAAAGAATTAAAGATCCTGCATGAAGTAAACTTTCAAGAACTTATTCAACTCTTCCTCCCTCTAGAATATCCAGAAACTACTCAATCATGAATTAATAGGCTACAGAAACTCAAGTGACTTTAAAACTTACTTTTGCTCAAGACATTTTTCAGCAGCTCTAAATAATTTTATTTCAAATCTTTTTGAGCAAATTAAAAGAAATACAGATTTCATGAAGCATGGCAACCAAGAAGCAATATAAAGCCTCCTGGATTGCAAGGGCTGATGATCGTTCCACACTGCAGTAAAACTTCTTCATTTCTAAATACTGACAAGATATGAAACTAAATTCAGTTGGAGTTCAAAGAACCATCTCTTAGAAGATTTTGCCTGTTACATTTTTAATTAATGCCTCCCAGTGGATGTGGCTTCCAGCCCTCAGCCTTACCATTCACCACTCACAATCAGATCTATATATTCACCTTTGGCACTCTTGCTTCATATGTTGCTTTATTTCCACGCTTATACAAAGGTAACATACCCATAGGCCAAGTAGTACAGCCCATAGAATCAATGATTCTATGAGAAGAGATCACTATGTTACAGAGTACCAACCAAGAGTAGGAGGTGGAACACTTCAGCACCACTACAGCAAGACAGCACAAAACTATTTAGTACGTACCTATCAATTTGGTACATATCTAATCAAACTAGCTCCTCCCCCTCCAACAGGCCTTCTTATAGTTTAGATTCAAAAAATTCATTAAATTTTACTTTAAATAATTATTTACTTACATGGAGTCCTTTTTTCCCGTATGCTATCCCTCGTCCATAAATTGCACTAACCAGCTCTGGTTCTTCCTGTTAGATTGAAAACAGGTGCTACGGTCAGTTAAAAAATAAGCATTTTTCTTCAGAGTACATTTAACTCCTGTAAACATTAACCAGTAAGCAATAAACAATCACCGTTGCCAGGCGAAGATACTAAGTTGATTGCATTACAACCTGTACCTTTATGTGCTCACAACTTCCTATTTAATTTACTGGAATTATTGAGGAATTTACTTGTCAGGAAAACGAGCTAAACATCTCCATTAATCTGATGAAAAAGAAGAGATTTCACATGAGAAATAATGCTATCCACAGAGGTTTTTTTTACACCAGTTTATAGCAAAAGCACCCAATAGCAAGATACAGAAGAGATACATGTATACTTTTATATTCTTTTCTTCTAGTCGTATTTACGATTTAGTTTTATAACACAAAAATAAATGAGTTTAGATTCTACTAGATTCTAGCAGGGAAAAATCTTGTCCAATAAAATTTAATCCAGCCATGGTTTTCCATTCAAATATGAAGAACAACAATTACAAGAAGGTTTTCCTGGCATGATTACACCTATACTGTCATTTTCCTCCTAAAAGTCAGTCAGGAATCACACACCATAACTGCAAGCAGGTACGCAGCCTGTTTTGTACACAGTACATACTACTGCAGTCTGCAGAATAGACCTGGTCTCATTTACCTGGGACAACTGCCAGGAAGCAAATTACTTCACTGACTAAACAACAGATAAGGGATATAACCAGTGCTGACAGTTTGCCAGACTTCAGATGATTCCAAGTGTACAACTGCCAACGTCAGCTTCAGGTAACTTTCCTACTTTTAATACAGTGACTAAACATGACTGTTTTGTTAAGTGTTCTAACACTTGCTTTATGTTTAAAATTATGGAAGAGCAACCAGTCTACATTCTCTGAGGCATCCAATCCGTGACTTCAACCAAAATGTGTGCCTTACAAATCTACTCTACCACACACACATTTTTCATAGCAACTTTCTAGAGTTACTGTATCTTGCTTATCTTGACTCTTTACCTTCTTACCCATCAGAATTATAAAGCAGAAGTGCCCTATAATTCCAGGATTTTGGAAGCATGATTTATCATCGGAAAGATAAGTAAATAAAATCATTCCTCATATCAGAAACAAACCAATGACAGATTTTTATATACCTGAGAAAAACAAAAAACTGCTCCAAACCTTTTTTGTCCTCTGATAAGCTCCCTACAATTACTTTGTTGAATTGCTACATTTTCGCTCAATTTAAACATGAGCCATATGTGATTTGAACTGAAATACACAATACTATTTCCTACTTATCACTTGCATTTGTGCACTACCATCAGTTTAAAACAAAAACCAGGCACATACTTCTAGTAGCCACAGGTTCTTAGCCATGCAAATACAGTAGTACAAAATCAGCCATAGGTGTTGGGCTTTTGTTATTTGTTTTCTTATGTGGCTACCTAGACTCATAGAAGATTCAGAATATCACTGAGAACATAACAGGATATTTGACACTAGCAATAAATGATCTCATTTAGTTTTCTCCTTATGTTACTAGTAACAACTGCAGCCCACCTCCTCCCACACACATAGAAATTAAAAAGATCACTGTCAACACCCTAAGACAGATATTAAAGGAACTTCAATTTTGCACGTGTCAGTTTCTGAAGGTGCCCTTTCTTCAAAAAGTCATAAAAACATTATTCCTACAGGTGAGAAAAGTAACCCCCCAAAGAGACACTGAACTGCCTCACTTTAAAAGCCTGTTTCCGTTTGGATGCAAAAAAAAAATAAAAAAGAACAAATAACAGAGCAATTGCTCTCACTTTAAGAACTTTAATTCTACACCTGTTGTGCTAAAAGCCATAAGTTGTAGTTATATATACTTAACTTAAGGAGTTCAAAAAGAAAGCTTACCTGTAGCATTGTTGAAAACTGTCGTATGGCTTCATCATACAAGCCGTTGCCAATCAACACGTAAGCGATTGCTAAAAAGAAGATACAAGTGTAAGACAAACATCAAAAAGCAGTTGTTTTTAAAATATATTAAATACAACCAAACTGTGAAATGTATTAGTCCTTATATTGCACACAAGAGGTAGACAGCCAAGGGTTTTCTAAACCATCACTAAAAATTGCTTTCTTTAACCATTACCTACCATTTGTTAATTATTCAATTTGGATTACATTCATCAGAGCTGTTTTGGAGTTCTGTGTTTGCTTTACACCTCTCCTTTTTACAAGCTGTACAGGAAAGAGTTCATGTTAGCTTCTGAAGTACTTGGCCGTAGAAAAGACACCATGACTCCCTTTGATGGCCCTAGATGACCCCTCAAGTTGTGAGCTTTTTTGGCACATCCATTAGAAAACATTTGATTTTACTCATTTGCACATTTTGCTCAACTTTATTAGCTCACAATTTTTTCCTTCACAAGAAATATATAGAAAAACTGAAGTGATTCTGTTATTTTTATACTGAGATTGAAAAGCACAATCTTTACCCATTTTAAGATAGGAAAGGTTTAAAGTTCTCACATCCTTCCCATGGTGCAGAATCCAAGTATTCACCAAAGAAACAGACAACTCTTTTTAAAAACATGTTCTGTGGAGGCCATCAAGGATAGACTGGATCAGGCCCTGGGCAACCTGATCCAACTATGCATGCCCCCATTCATTGCTGGGGTGTTGGACCGGATGACCTTTAAAAGTCCCTTCCAGCTCTAAGGATTCCATGATTCTAGAAGGACCCAGGCTCCTCAAGCTATGACATACTTGACATAAAGTGGGCACATAGGTACCAGCCTACAGGCCAAACACAGGTATTGGGACCTTCTGGCATAATCTTGAGAGTCCAGAGCAGATATTAAAGGCATCATTTATTTTTCTGCTGGATGGAAGTTCACCCTGGTGAATGGAAGTACATCACCCTGCTGGATGGAAGTATACCCTGAATGATTCTATGAGTATAGTTAGGTTTGCCAGATAAATGAAAAAGAGATGAAGCCCTCAAGTTTTGCTGGGTAAACCCTTGAAAGCAGAAGCAAGATTAACAAAAATCTACTTGATTATTTTTGCTTTCTTAGATAAATTAAGAGTAAAGTCACCCCTTGATGCTATACAAGATAGTCTGCTGTCCTCCTTGAAATACACTCTCAGTAATCTCTTTGCTCTCTCACAGTATCTCTGTTTCTGATGAGGATACACATTTGCAGAAGCAGAGCAAGTAACTTCTTCCTCAAAGCTATTGAGAAAAGCATTCCTTGCTGATTTATTTGAAATACCTCCATCTTCTGCACCAAGTGCACTTTGAAAAAAACATTAGCAAGCAGTGGATTGCAAAAGGACAACAATTGCTACTGTCTTGATGGGAAGAATGTATGGACCTATGCTTGACAGAAACCACGTCCTACTGGTAAATTTTTCAGGATGCTTGAAAAGTTTTAGACACCAGTAATGACAGAAAATGGGAAGTAAAATACATTTTACACAGCTTAATAGGATTTAATCATGAATTTTTAACAACTTCATAAGCAGATGCAGTGATGAATTCCAGTGATTATAGCAGGAAGGATTCTTGGGAAGACACCAAAGACAACTCTCTAGGCTTTTTAGGATCATTTTAAACTAATGTATCATCTAGGAATGGTTAGCTTAGCTTCAAAATATTCAGTGCTACCAATGAGCATGCAATTCGCCTGCACAAACCATATAGGACACCTTACCTAGTTCTTCATTTGTGTTGTCGTTATCAGTAGCAAATGGAAATCTCTTCTGCTCTGCAAGCGACTTTGCTTGACTCTGTAAAACATCATGGTTTGTAGTGTTTAGCAAACTATGGTAAATAATTTAACAGAAACTTAACAGAGAATGCTTTAAATCAAAATGTTAAGACCACTGTGATTGCTAAGAATGAAAACAAATACACTCCCAGTCTTCTGTACGGAGAAAAACTGTTCTTCAGCAAGATTCTGCTGTCCTTTCTACCATAAGGCCATAAACCAAACGTGTCAGATGAAAGGACCTTATCACATTTCAGTGGCGGTTGCAACTTCTGCATCACAACCAAGATGAAGTTTTAGAAGTATAACACATCCCACTTCATGGGAAAGCTTCTGTTCTCCATTAATAATTAATTCCTTTGTCTCTACAAAGGGAAGAGTACCACAAAAGAGTAAAACAAAATGAAACACTGAAAAGAAAATAACTCCGGCAATAAAAGCCAAGTTTAACTTTGTAATGCCATGTTAAAAGGAAAAGACTGTCCTCCTAACAACCTTTATTTAATGATGAGACTAAAGCAGGCTGAACAAAGGTTAAAATTTATGTTCCTCAAACAGTCTATCGCCAGAAAACAATTTTGCCAGAGACAACAGCTAGAATACAGAAATACTGTACCCTGTTCATCTTCACAACTGTATTCCACAGATAGCTGCAAGCCTATCGGAGCAGTACATGTTAAGAACATTCAAAATGATCACTTAATAAAAGCCTTCAAAACCGTTCTAAGAAGTAAGAATGGAAAAATGAATTTCTCTCACTGTTCAGTTCTCATCTTTTGCTCCGGGTAAACTGCACCTATGCATCTTCTGCTTCACAGAAGACAGTCTAACACTTCAAACTTCACAGAACGTTATCATCTTAATTTCTGAGAAGACTGAACTTTGTCCTCCTCCCTTCTTTTTTGTATTTTGGCTCCTTCAGTCAAAAGAAATCCAATTACTTGTATCCATGACAGGTATTTCAATGACCTACAGATGCAAAAGTAACCATCCTAAACCAAAAGAACACTTCCTGCCCCGTACACTTAATGTGTATTAGGTAATGTAATAAGAAATCTTAGACCAACTCTTCAGAGTTTTAAACAACATTTTGGAGGGTACATAAGATCAGCAAACTATTTTCTAAAAACTGTTCTTGTTGAAACAAGAGACAATGTGTGAGCTCAGATGTAACACAGAGAATTAATACTCTACCCAGTACAATGGAATTTAATAGCCCTTCTATCATTAATTAAAAGTAATTAAGCAGAACAGAAGAATAAGCAGGGCTCAACAGGTATACCGACCTACATTGCACAAGTATTCACAAACCACAAACCTCCAAAACTAATCTTTTTGCATCATCATTTGTCCTAAGGTAATTTCCAGGTAGCATGCTTCAGAAAGTTATTTTTGGTATTTAACTCCCTGGAATGTGAAGGCAATACACACTTCAACAAACTGAATCCTGTCACAAGTTAGATATCCTGCAGCTCTGTGTGCAAAAAAACTACAAGTCATTCTGCCTTTGAGAAGCGACTGAGAATTTATCACTGCATCAGCTTCAAATTAAATGTATTCTTGATCTCTTAAAACATACAAACAAGCAAAAACTACCCTCAAAAAATATCTTTTTTGAAACTAGGAAACTTATAACAAATTAACATACATTTCATTGCCTTAGAAAGAACTGCTGGTACTCCTAGACTAGACAGATCTGACCAGCTTCAATTAATATGAACCGCTGGGAGCCCTAGAGACTCATGATGGAGTACTATGAAGTCATTCTTTAATGATCAACTTTAGTTGATTCATACTTGATCTTTTGGAGACACATCTCTACTGATTAACACAGTTATTTGATTCATTCAAACCAGTTATGCAGTTCAAATCAGTTCAACAGTCTATTTAAAATTGTTTTGTATATTACATTCTTGATAGCATACCAGAATTTTTTCTGTGTTGAGAGAAAGCACGGACTCACAAGACGAAGAGCTTCTTAAATCACAGTCTGATTCCTGGAAGTGCAAAAATGATGAATCTAGGGGAAAAGAGAGATAGTTAATACCTGAAGAATTCAGACGTGCTCCACTACCACATTCCTCGTATTCACTACTGCTGTTTATGCTACTGGCTAAAAATACATGGGGGGGGGGGGGGGGGGGGGGAGGAATGTTTGAAAAGTCAGATAAGGAATAAAAGGGAAAGAAACTGGAAGCAGGAGACATATCCCCATTTGATATGGTGATGCTGATCTCTGGTCCAAGAAATTGAATCTCAAATCATCATTTCAATTCTACGGAGGAAGATAAATGGAAAGGAGGTAGAGAAACACCCAAGTAAAAGACAAAACAAAGACTACAAAAAGTAGAGAAAATATAGCAAACCACAACAAACTAAATATATAGAAAGTCTTCCACAAATATTACTAAGGATGCCCAAGATTGACTCAAACCTAGAAATGTGAGAAAGCCAAACACAGCTCTTGAAACAGCAAAGAAAAAGACTAGCAAAGTATACAGCAACAACAACAACAGAAATAAACGATATTACAAAAGCCCACATTGAAGTCACTGTCTGATCTACACGGTACTTTCACTGCTATCCCAAAAGAACTGTTAGCTTTTCAGTCTTGCTTGCATTACGTTTGCACATTTCAGTGTGTTTGCATTAACTTCTGGAGGAAGTGCTACGCGTGCATTTTGATGGAGGTGAAGTCTCAGTCTCCAGTCAGCTAACTGCCCATTTCTCTCAAACACAGACCAAAGAGAAGCAGGCAGCACTAGTGAAAAGCGTGTCAAAGTTTAAAGCTGGGAAGCCCTGTAAGAACAGTGGCTCATGATTCGTATCCAGAAAGAATGCACTGCTGCTGGGAAGTTTCAGCTCTGCCTCATTCTTAATGTTGGTCAGAACTCTCCTCTCCGGTGTCACAGGCAGCAGCATCATTAATACATGAGTTGCACCATATCGGTGCTCTAAGTCATGACAGCTAGCAACCATCCAGCAGGCCTGTTGAGCAAACTTGCTTCTCAAGTCAAAACAAAAAGATGCAGATGTGGCTTACAACCTCCACAACTGTTTCCTGTATAGTAGTGAAAATGTAGTGAAAGAATTTGTGAATGAGGTGGCAGAATGTAATAACAGTCTATCTGTTACAAGGGATAGGGGGAAAGGACCCGTCACCCCCTGCCTTTGTCCACACGTTAGGTACACTCACAGCTGTACAACACTTTCTTCTTGACAACGTAAAGCACAAACAGCAAAGAAAGTAGCCCAGATCTTGTGGTGGATGCAAGAGAAACACTGTGAGACAACAAGGTTCTTGGCTTCTGGTAAAGGAGAACTAAAGCAACAGCTGAAAGCTTAAGGGAACTTTTAAACTGGCTATTTGCTTAGCAGCAAGATTTAAGTAGCTGTGTACCCACTCCTTGCTATCTGAGGGTTAGCGTGCTGGTTTTCAATTGCCAGCTAAGTGATTACCAGGAAACACCAAAAGCAAAGGCAGGAGATGACTGAAGCAGAGCACCACAGATCGACCCCAGTTACTCTGAGCTCTGTAATAAAGCATCCTCTACCAAACCGAACCCTAACCTTTCACACACATTGCCGGCGGAGCCAGTCACCTGTGCCTCACTAAGAGAAGAAAGGCCATAAAGTGCTTTGCTATTTATTAACTCGTACCTAACGCTGATTTTATCTTAACGTTGGGTGAAAGTCTTTTCGGGTCTGTGCTGAAGCGTAAGCGAACCGGGGCTGAGGTCAGCCGAGCAGCTTTAGCTGCCTAACCCGGAGTTTCTGTAACGGGACTCTCGGCCCTGTACACACGCAGCCCAGACCCAGCAGGCCCCGCACGGCGGGCAGCCCCGCACAGCAGCCGGCCGACAGCCTCCCCGCCGCGCTCCGCCCCTCCCCGTGCCCGCGGGGCCGAGCGGAGCCCCGGGCTGCCGGCCTGCCCGCCGACTCACCGCACTCGGCCGAGTACTGCTCTGCCCACTCCCCCGCCGAGCCGCAGCCCCCCGCCAAGCCCTGGCGCTGCTGGCGCAGCTCCTGTTTGAGCAGGGACAGGGTCGGATACTGCTCGGTCAGAGCCGCCGCGACCCGCGCCAGGGCCAGTACCAACAGCGGCGCCCACAGCCCCCTCTCGGACCCGAGTCCGCCGGCAGCTGCCATCTTCGCGCGGCGCATGCGCACCGCTTCCACACCGCGCCCAGGGAGAAGAGCACCTCCCCGCGGGAGGAGATGGGGGGGAGCAGAGCGCCGCCGCGCTGCCCCATGGGATACGGAGTCCTGCAGCCGGGCTGCCTCACTGCCGAGGGGCGGGAGAAAACCTCAACTCCCGGCGTGCACCGCGGCGAGGGACCATCCTTCTTCCGCCTCTGAAGGCGGAAACGAGGCAGCTGGCGGTGCCGGCGGGTGAGCTGTGCTGTTGGTGCCATGGCGGAGCGCGGGGCGTACCGCTGCGTGGAGTGCAGCAGGGAAGCGGCGGAGCTCTACCGCGACTACCGGCACGGTGTGCTCCGCATCGCCGTTTGCGTGAGTAGCGCGGGAGCGGGCCTGGGCCTGGGGCTGCGCCTTTTAATGCACCCCGGTCTTAAAAGTGAGGTTGCAAGTAGTTCTGCGTTGCTGAGCTGCTCATGCTGATCTCTGAAAGTGCTATGGATTGTCAATGTTCGTAAAGTTACAGCATTTTAACTAGTTAAAGTTTCAGCCTGCAGAAATGAAGGCTGCAGGGTGACCTCATTGCAGCCTTTCAGTACCTGAAGCGAACCTATATCCAGGAGGGGGGTAAACTCTTCCAAAGGGCTGATAATAGCGGGACAATTCTGATAAATATCAAGGTAAAGTTAAGTTCAGACACAAGGATTCACTGTCAAATTGACATGGAGCTTGCCTGTAGCTTCATGTTGTCTCATGTTGTGTTTTTGACTGTGGCAGTGTTTCAGAAAGCCGCCGTGCATGGATTTCTGTTCTGGCAGTGTGGAGCTGGGTGCTCATTAAAATGGAAATAGAGATCAGCACTCTGAGCACGGCAGCTGATGTGGAGGCCTGGGGGAGTGGAATTAGCTCTGGGCAAGTTAGAGAAAGCTAGTAGCAGATCGGGAGGGTTGGTAGCAGAAGAAAGCAGGCCTGCAGACATGCAGCTTTCTGCAAGTGCCCTTTCTTGAGCTGAAGTGGCTCCCCTAGAAGTTATTTTCCCCTCAGGTCTGCTGGTTGAGCCTCTTCTAAGACTATTCCGTTCACAAATACAACAGGGTAATTGTGTTAGCCTCTCTCATTAGCTCAAGTCAAGGAGAAGGCACCCACCCAGGTTAGTAAGTTTGAAGTGGCTGATGACAATCTATTCCCATTGGGCTGGGTGAGATAACCTCCTGTAGGCACATAAGGAACCAGCAGATGCATCAGAGAAGGTTTTTTTTCCATGTCTTACCACCCATCAGTAGCAGCTTCTGACTGTGAAAACTACATTTTGAGTTTTCTAATTGCACTGATACTTGGTTGTGTAGTATTGAAAATGAATTGAAACACTGGGCTGTTTATCAGCGTGGAAGAACAAGAAAGAATATTTTTATTTCTTGAAAAGAAGAAAAAGGTAGGATAGGAGAATAAAGCGTATCTTTTGACAGAAGGAAATGGTAAATGAAATAAGTACGTCCTTCGCTGTTTGTTGATCCGTGATCTGAAGCCTATAAAAATAGGTGGTGTATCTTTCTGGTTTATAATGGAAATGCTTGTATTGACTGTAAAGTCAAAGGGCAAAAAAGCGATTTTTCTGGATGAATTAAAAAGCAATTGAAAATAAAGATTGCGTTAAGGAAAAACTAATGAGAATTGAATAGCTACTTTGTGTTTATGCATTTGCGCTGAGCTCAGGAACATTTCATGAACCCGGAAGGCCAACTGTGTTTTGGGCTGCATTAAAAAAGGGGTGGCCAGCAGGGAGAGGGAGGCGGTTGTCCCTCTCTACTCAGCTCTTGTGAGGCTCCATCTGGAGTACTGCGTCCAGGCTTGGGGCCCCCAGTACAGGAAGGATGTGGAGCTGATGGAGCAGGTCCAGAGGAGGGCCACCAAGATGGTCAAAGGGCTGGAGCACCTCTCCTGTGAGGGCAGATTGAGGGAACTGGGCTTGCTTAGCTTAGAGAAGGCTCCGGGGAGACCTCATTGCAGTCTTCCAGTACTTGAAGGGAGCATTTAAACAGGAGGGGGAATGGCTGTTTACGTGGGTGGATAGCGATAGGACAAGGGGGAATGGTTTTAAACTGAGACAGGGTAAGTTTAGGTTAGAGAGTAGGAGGAAGTTTTTCACACAGAGGGTGGTGACACACTGGAACATATTGCCCAGGGAGGTCGTGGCTGCCCCATCCCTGGAGGCATTCAAGGCCAGGTTGGTTGTGGCTCTGGGCAGCCTGGTCTGATGGCTGGCAACCCTGCATGTGGCAGGGGGTTGAAATTAGTTGATCGTTATGGTCCTTTTCAACCCAGGCCATTCTGTGATTCTATGATAACTCTTGCTTTCTTTTCTTTCTAATTCTTGTTGTTTTGTGACTTTCAGAAATCGTGCCAGAAACCCGTGGATAAATACATTGAGTATGATCCTGTTATCATCTTGATTAATGCTATTTTATGTAAAGCACAAGCATACAGACACATTCTTTTCAATACAAAGATAAATGTAAGTTGCTATGCCCCTACTGTGTGAATTTTTAGGTTAAAGGTAATACTTGGGTTTGATTTCTTTCTTCCATGCAGTTTTCTATATGCTCTAATTTTCCTATCTTGTTAACTGATGTTTAAAAGATTATTTGCTAAATTAGTGATGTATAATGAATAATCTGTTTATATTTCCAAACAGATAATAAAATCCTCCAGAGGTTGTTTCTTTAGAGATATAGGGATGTATTTTAAATAGTTATTTAATATTGGTTTTTATTATTTTTTATATATTATTAAATAAATGTATTTAATAATGTTGTTATTATTCTGTCATTTTGCAGTTTCATGGGAAGCTCTACATATTTTGTTTACTCTGTGAAGCTTATCTCAGGTGGCTGCAACTCCAGGATTCCAGCCAAAGTACAGATCCTGACGACTTAATCAGATATGCCAAGGAATGGGATTTCTATAGAATGTTTGGTATAGCTTCTTTAGGTAAGAACAGTAATTATTTCCTGTAACTATCAAACATACTTCTTAAGCATTCAGTAATTTCACGAGTCTTTCAACAAACCTGCATTGCAAAAAGAGTAGAAGTCATGTGCAACCCAGCATGGCTAAATGATTATGCACACATTCGTTCATTTGCCTTCATTTCTTACAAATTAATGTTTCAGATTTGATTGCAGTTCAGACAGGTATGATATTCACACTGACATGATCAGCATTTGATAATTGAATCGCTGAAAAGTGGCAATATTCAGAAACCAGTTTTAATTCATTTAAATAGCTTGAAGAGTAGCATATAGCTCAGCCTCATTCCAAGGTGCAAAGCTCCAGATACTGTCATTGTCCTGTTTTTACATATGATCATTGTTTCAAGCGCGTTTGCATTCCCAGCAGTTTACGTTCTGCCTCATTCTCTTGCATGATACGTTGCCAGTTATGTTCCCTATAATAGAGTGTGCTCCTCTTTCTACGTTGATCTATTTAAAAGGACCGTCTTGGTTTTACTCATTTTAAAATCAGCGTGTAACATGTGGAGATGCTGTGCTATCATAGAGTTTTGCCTATGATTTATTGGAAAAGAAAAGACAACTCTTTCAGAGTGACTAAATGCTCTTGTAAAAACAAAACCAACCAACCAAAGACAAACACTCCTGTGCTCTAAGAATACAGTTGGAGGCAGGGAGAGTTTTTGTTTTATTTTGGTTAAGGCTTTTATTCTCTCTTTTTTTTTTCCCCAGGTGATATTCTTTAAATCAAGCATGCAGACAAAAATTAATGTTTCCCTTAGACATTGAAAATGTAACTGTTTATTTGCTAATGTTGCTCTAGTGGGTTTTCATTACGTGTCAGCAAAAATGTTGGAACTTTTGTTTCAGTAGTAATTCAGCTATTACAGCTGTCACAAGAGTTGCTCTAAAGTCTGTGTAAGTTCCAGTGTTATACAGGGAGAAGATAGCAAGAATACATCCATGATATTTTCCCCTTAGTATTCCTCCTTATGTTGCATGAAGGAGTTCGTTACTGGTGACCTTTTCAGAAGGGAAATGCATCAATGACTCTAGTTTTACTGGCTAACAGGCAATTAGAAATAGAAGTTGCAAATCATGTTCATGTTTGCATGTATCTTTTAAATAGCAGTAGCTCTGGTGCATTTGAGACGTGCCATTTCACTATAAGGTATCAAAAATTACTTGATTTTGGTGCTTCATTTTCCCTTTTCAATTTCTCTTATTGTCTCTTAGAACAAACTTCATTTTTGGTTGGCATCTTTATTGCCTTGTGGTGGAGGAGACCCAAGATGCTAAAAACAAAGTCTGACTTCATTTTACTTCTCAAGGCACTGCTGTTGTCCAGCTATGGAAAGCTTTTGCTAATTCCAGCTGTTATTTGGGAGCACGACTACACACCTTTGTGCCTTGTGTTTATAAAAGTATTTGTTTTGATATCAAACTCTCAGGCAATTAGAGGTACGTTCTTGCTTTGTTACTGTATTATTTGTATAGAATATGTGAAAAAATGTAGCTGCTAGATCAGCCATTTCTACTGTTACATTTTTTTAATCAATATGAGATGTGTGATTGAAAAAGCTCTAGCCTAAAATGATGATATTTAATTTCATATAAAGTGAACTGAAAGAAAAAACAACTTATTGTCTCTTGTTATATGCTGTATTAAAGCCATCAGATCCATCAGTTATAGTCTGAGAGACTTCAGTGTGGATCATCAGAGCACAGAACAGAATTATTTGCGTGTCTGGAAGATGAATGTTTTGTGTTAATTTTATGCACAGCGTTGTGAAGCAGGTGTGAACAGATCTGTGTGATTTCGTAGGCATACAGATTAGTATGAATTCTCACATTGATCTTAGATGGAAATCCATGGACTTGTTTTTTTGTTTTCTTTTGCAGTTACGTTGAATTTGAACCGAATGTTCCCTTGGTTGGCTATTTTCTTTGGATTAATTTTGGAAAATGGTGTGGTCTGTTTGGTCCAGAAAATGGGATGGGATGTTTGAAATGCCAGCTCAGACCTAAAGAAATATGGAACAGGATGATGATGATCATTTTCAAATGAAGAGGGTCATAGAATATCCTGAGTTGGAAGGGGCCCGCAGTCCAATTCTTGGCTCCACACAGCACTACCCAAAATTCAAACCTTATGTCTGAGAGCGTTGTCCAAATGCTTCTTGAATTCTGGCAGTCTGGGGGCATTACCACTGCCCTGGAGAGTCTTCCAGTGATTGACTTACCCTCTGTTGAAGAACCATGCAGTTCCGTGCTGCTCCCTTGGGTCCTGTTGCTGTCTCCAGAGAGAAGAGATCAGTGCCTGCACCTCTGCTCCCCTTGTCTAAGCAAGATCAGTGCCAGCAGGCTCTGAAGACACTGTGTTTATAGTGATAATGAAGATGATCAGTAATAAAAATTTTTGTAGACAGTTTGAGGATGAGCTAAAGCGAGAAGAACTTGGAAGTTTGGCTGTTTAACGTGATGAGCGATGAAACTTCAGCCTTAGCTTATTTTTCTATAAAAAATATGAACATTTCACTAATAGCTTTATAAATCTGGCTGTGTAAGTGACTGAAATAAAAAAAGGTATGCTAGAAAAATGTCAGCATTGTTAGCAATCACTGCATTTTGGCAGAAAGAGGGGGATAAATTGTTCCCTTAGAAGGAAGGAAAAGAATCAGTGGAAAAAATGTAAGAGCCAAAATTGATATTTCTGCAAAAAACAGATTTCAGAGAAAAATGAACATGTGCAAACAGATTCTTTTTAATAGAAAAGGCAAGTATTGCAGATTGGAAGTGGAGTGGGGAAAAAATAAGTTCCATTCTTTGGATTGTTTATTATAAATGCTCCAGAATAATGAAATCTAGAGTAATGTCTAGGAAGTACAGTTGTAACTGGCTTAGAATTGTATGTGATTTTATAAAAAGTGAAATGTAAGTCTACTCAGGAATGTTCTTTTATGTAGCAGTATTTCTTGAAAAATAGACGAGATTTGCAAAGTAATAACAAGGAGACACTTAGGAAAGTTCTGCACTTCTTTCCTTCACAGGCAAGGAGAGGGATAGATGGCCCACCAAGGAGCTGGCAGAATCGATTTTCTCAAGGCAGTAGTTAGGACACAGTGACCTACTCTTCTACAGACCTGTTTCCATCGTGTTTCATTCAGTGTTTAATTTTCCCACTTCAGTTCTAGAAGGTTGTACTGTCAACAAGTACTATTTAACTTCTTCATTTTTCTCAGGTACAGTCTCCTATCTACCTTTTGCAAAATGCATTAGTTAAAATTCCACAGCATCCTCCAAGTTAATTACAAACAGGTTTAGAGTAGGTCTAGATTATGATCACAGAAGACATCACACATTAAAACCCTTGCAACTATGCAAGCCTTGTTAAGTTACTCTGTTAGAAAAGCAAAGGATTGCTAATTGTTTTTCAATAGATCAGAAGCCAACACCACGTATGTACCACTTGTTAAAATTGGCATCTTTCTGAGCATATGATATGGCCAGAGAAAGAAAAAAACAAAACAAATCATCCAGACCCTGAAAAGTAAAGTGCAACTCTGTTTAAGTACACAAGACAAGGCAACACCAAAACTGTTCCAGTAAGCACATAGTTGTGAAGGTGTATGAGGGATCCACCTTGCTGTAGCAACTTTGGCAACGTGGTATCTAGAACACGCTTTGCATAATTAGATTTGGAGAGGTACTCCTCCCTTGTGATCTTTTTAAAAACAGTATGTTGCTTATGGTGCTTTAGCTTGTCTTCCTACACTGGCAGACACATCACTGCAACATATGCTGCAGTTTGAGAAAGTGCAATGGGAAAGTGCAGTAAATATTTTATAAAAGCTTCAAGGATACAAGTCTGGCCTGCTTTCATTTTCATCCTTCACCTTCTGCCCATAGCGAAAGAAGGGATATGGTTCTTCTGCAGCAGAGAGGGCAACAAGAATATGCACTAGGAAAATGCTGGTGTCCAATGAGTCAAACCCTATTTGTTATTGTAACACTCATGTGGTATTTTCCAGCTTTCTGTACATACAAGGGAAAGGTGTTACATGTAATGTAAATATTACCAGTTCAGAAGCAAAATATGTAAATAAAATGTATATGAATTTGAAGGGAGCAATCTTCTTAAAGTTTATTTAGGATTAGAAAATAAATTATTTTGGGACACTTTCTGAGTTTTATTTAGTAGACCTAAAATGGAAGTGAATACTTCCAAAGAAGTGCTTATATCTTCTGTCACACAGGCTGATAATGTCTCAGCTTTGCACTCTGCAATGCTATCGGGAGCCACCGTCATTCTTATGCAAGTTGGAGGAAGAAGGAAAAATTAATTGCTACGCAGCCGTGGACAAAAGTAGGTGTTGTACATGCTTTTGGTCTTTCAGAGGCATCGTTATCTAGTCATGCAGGTCAGTCTGCCTTGTGTGATTTTACAGCTACTAATGTACCAGCGCTAATGTGACAAGTGCACTAATACTCCATGAATCTAGTATGAACATGAGGATTCTCTCCTCCTCCCTCCTCCCCCTCGTGTGTGTGTTGACCATTGACAGTGTGTGTTGAGGACTGCGTTTTTGATGCGTTTGGGAAAGGGTCCCATATGGTGCTTCAGAGAAAACCTAGACTATTTTAAGGTCCTGCCTGCTTAAAACAGTCCTGTCCCTCTCACATTTATTCTTTTCTGTCTTTTGATCTCATTTTCCTTACATTTATGTTTGTAATGAGATAGTCATCTGTGCTAGAAAACGTATTAGAGAAATGAAGTGTTTTGCTCAGAGCCCAATAGGTTATTGTGGCCTACAGGAGAAGGATACAAGTCCAGAATTGTCAGATGCAGTGTACAAAACAAACAGTGATGTTCTTTAGACCTGGGTTGTGCCAAGGTTTAGAGATTATGCTGTGAACTTTAACTGGGTCCGTAGGTCAAGTATTTAGAAAGTACTCTATACAACAGTAGAGAACTGGAGTAAAAGTTAAATAGTTAAATGGATGTAGATGGCAGGCAGAATTGAGAAGATCATTTGGAAAGAAAGGGGGGTTGGGTTTAGGGTTAAGAAATGTTAGTGCAAGAGAAGATTGAGCTATCATGGATGGAATATAAAACAGCACGAGTATGTGCTTAAACAAACAAACATCATACTCCTAAATATTTCCAAGGATGAACATGAAGGAAGAATATTATTTCTTGTAAATATTGTTGCCATATTCTATGTAACAACATCAACAAATGACAGGGTATCTTCCAAACAGTAAAGCCAATGACTTTCCCTAAAGAAGTTACTGATAGCCTCGTTAATTCAGCAGTCTGCACTCCATCCTTGTAAATACACTTTTTCAAACAAATTGTACAGAAATTGATAGAATCAATTGTGGAATGAATGGAGAATCACCGCTGTTGCACAGCCCTTCCTGTTCACAGCAATAGTATGTGTTGCCTTAGGTCTCACTGGTGAAAAGTAGGCTACTGCACTTGTGACCTCATTCAAGCATAGACAAGTGAGTCCTGTCTTACACAACCAGCCCTATCTCCAGCGCACAAGCTGCCGTTTGTTATCCCAGTATTCATAAAACTGAAAGTAAAATATCCATCTGCACTGGAAAACTATTAGCAGCTGATTTCTGTTAAAACAAGAAAGCTATTGTTTTTTTCAGGAACTTGCATTTTCCCGATCCAGTTCTCACCCAAGGAAGTAATAGTAAGCACTGCAGTGCCATCTGGAGTTTAAGAGTAAAGCACTGTTGTTTCCAGAACTGGAAGGAGCATAAAAGCACTGTTAGTACATAATCTTTCATTATTTTTCATTCTTTAATATCTCCAACCTTCTAAATAAAACTATTACTCATTTTCAGTTTGGAGAAATGATTAAATGAACTCGGTGATCAAAATCAGCCCACAAATTAATTGTTTCCCTGCTTTGTAACAGACTTAATTCACAGTTTCACCAGGAAAGCTAGGAAATGCAATTTACTTTAGTATGACACCTCATTTAGTACATAAACAGTCATGCAAACTGTGATTAGTCTGAGTTTAAAAAGAAAACCCTTGTGGTAAAAGGCATAATGAACATGTGAATTCAGCGCTCAAAGTCAATAGGAATTTTGTGACTGAATTAATTTGAAGCTGAGGTTGCCACAGTTAGAATTTGCAGGAAGGAGTATATAACATTTCAGTATTCTCTTCTCATTTATAATGCTGTTCTGACCTGAGTCTTTCCAATAATGCTTACTGTATTATGGAGGTGACTGGAAAGAAGACTGAAATTGAAGAGTTCTGTAAAATCTTTTCTGTAAATATGGTCTCCTGTATATGTAAAGCTCTTCTGAGCACTGTATGAATAAACAGCAGGAATGCAAAGCAAATGCTACCTAGCAAATACTGCCAATTATGTTTTAATTGCTTTTCATAAGGACTATAGACTTAATATATATATATATCATTTCTGTGCATAGCTGTAGTTTCAATTCCTTTACATAATGTAAGAGTGTGAACTCATATAGTTTTTATCTGTTCTGGCTGCTGGAGAAGTAAGTCTATATAACCCCCAAATTTTCTTATCATCTCTTAACTAACTAATTTTGAATAGGTTTCTAGGGAAAAGAATTGTTCACAAGATGCACAGTAATGCATACCACAGCTACGTATGTGAGCAGAGCAGTAGGGATATGAATTAAAGTCTGAATACTTAAAATGAATATGAGACTGACTACAGCTGTGACCTTGTGTTGCTTTATGTATGTATGTATCTCCATCAAACGATTTCACTTCCATCATCACAGGATTTGGGGAAGAATTAATTTGTTGTTGTCTGCTTAAAAAGATGAAAAGCATTAAGTCCTCACAGCTGCAGGTTTGTGGGAGTCAGTCAACACCATGAATGTCAGATATTGAAACAGACATGCCAGGAGCTATAGAATGTGAATATCAAAGTTGACATGTTCAAAGAATTCTCCTTTGTTATGTTAAAGGAGGCCTTAATTCTGAGCCTTGCTGACCAACAGTTGAATAGTGTACATGTTTGCCGACTTTTAGGGGTATATACCGCAAATCATTAATCCTTTATAAGAAAGTTTAAGTTATTGCAGCTGCGTGTGCCAAAATAAATCTGAAATTCAGTAAAATTGAAGGGGTGGGAGCTAACATAACACATTAACATGATCTTACTTTCAGCTATCTGAAAGGAACATTTACTTGGCAGCTGGAGGCTTTGAGGTGGAAAGGACAGGTATGTCTTGCATAAAAATTGTTTTTTGAAACAAAAATATTAGTATTATTATTTTTTAATTAATCCAGAAGCATTGTATACATTGAAAGAAGAAAGCAAAATGTTGATACAGCAACACTTCTACTCATCTTACATCCTCTTCTTATAACCATTAATTCACTCTGCTTGTAAGCATCCATAAAGGTTTTTACCTTTATAGCCATTTCCTGCTATGAGTGCCTGTAGCCCATCTGATGCTGTCAGACATGCATCACTGTTGAACTTTGATCTCTTCTTTGGTCTCTCACTTTGCTTCTAGTATACGGTTTGGTTTTAACCTTCAAAGCCATTGATGCACCCTGCCTTGGCTACAGCAGAGATAGATAGCATCTTTTTCTCTCAATAGGACCACAGCATTCTTTTCATCAACAGAAATCAAAAGCCAACAGTAATGTTATAATAACTACCTAGGAAGAAGAAAACATCGACTGTATAAAGAAGTGACATGTACCAGAATCAGGAAAAATGGCTTGGACTTTTCATGATAGAGAGCATAAGTATATACATCATTTTGAGCATAAAGCTGATCAGCTTTTTCACTACCAAGGGTCTCAGCTGAAAAATAAGACAATGCTGGTAAATGAAGTATTTGTTCAGCAAGTGTAGACAGATTAAAAACAACTTCTTGATAAAACAGCATTAAAAAATGTATACAGATCATTTTTGCCTTCCCTCATCGTTACCTATCTGCTTTCATTAAATAAAAATGCCAACATGGTGATGTTAATCTAGTTCAGCTGCAGGAGCCCTTTGATATTAAGTTCAGAGAGGCTTTTAATCCTTTATGTTCTGTCCTGATGGAGGACAGCAAAACAGGAAGTTCTCATGCACAGCTCCTTCCTCTTTATAATGGCAGAGTGGAAGATAGCCATCTGCAATTTCATGCCATTATACTGAAAAGTGCTGGCTCCTCTCAACTCCTCGCAACAGCTGTTCCTGAGTGTGCAGCTTTGTCCTGAGCAGGCAGCTGGCTCTGCTGCTATTGGTGGGAAGTGATCTGTTTGCACAGAATGAGGGCTAAAAGGGAACCCCGAGATGATCTGGTCCTTCCTCTGTCCGTGAGGCCAGACTGTCACTTTGGACAGCTGTTACGGCTGGCAGCCAGAGATCCTGCCCTTGAGACCCAAGTTAAGCTGTCTATCCTAAGTTAGGAGACCTGTTAAATTTCGTTGTGTGCAGTGGCGTTTTGATGTTGTTTCTCAGCCTTTAAACTATGTCAATTTATTCAAACGATATGATTTTGTGAAAATGTAAGACTTTACACGAGGAATTCATTGTGAATACGGTGGCTTGATTTTTACCAATGCAGTTTCTTCTTTTTATTTTCCAGTTGCATTCTTTAAAGTCTCCGCCAACCTCCTGCAACAGCTTTGCTAGGACAGAAAACATGAAGATCTATCACTTGGATTCCTCAGCTGTACAACTGCCATGTATGCAGGACTTTAAATAAGGTAGTCTGTACTCTTTTAAATCTGCTATGGAATTCTTGTCCAGACATTTACATTGGGTTACGCACAGTTAAGCTGAAACAAAAATATGATGACTGCCTGAAAACTAGAGCACTTATTTTAGTATGGAACGCAAGGATTGGACATGGTGAATTGGGATCTCTGTTTCAGGATAATAAATGCATCTGTACAAACTCCCTTTTGATTTGCAAAAGAATTGCAGTCCAAGTCTCTGTAGCCTGCACACTTTTTAAACGGATTCTCTTACAAATTAACATCTACAGTGAGATGTGCGTGACTTCTCTAATACTGATTGACGTATTTGTCTACACACCTGCATTGAACGGCAGAGAAAAGATTTTTTCTTCTCTATGAGAAGTTATATTCATACAGTAGAACAATTCACCATTTGCCACATAAACAGAAAGGACTTTGTGAATGACTGGCTAGCGATAAGTGGCACGGGGAAAAGAAGTCCCATTGTGTGATCACAGAAAGATGAGACAAACCTATTTACATATGAAAACTCAGACCTTAAGCAAATCCTACAGAAGAGGGCACCAGGCAAGATAAATGAAATACATCAAACAGATGGGAGAATTCCTTCCCCCACCACCCCAGAGATTACCACAAGTTTCTACCACGCTCGTTTATCATTAAATTTTAATCCTCAATGCAAGTGCAATGGTTGGCCTCTAAATACACTGGCATTCCATTCATTCTCTGTTCCTCCTCATCAAAAAACGCACGTGAAGTGGTATAAATAAAATGTATGTTAGTGCTACCTACTCCATTTCTCTCTGTAGGCTATATTGTATGATACACTGTGTTACTAGAAATACTTCTCCAGTCTGAGCAAAGTGACAAAGTGACGTCAGTCAAAAAGAGCAAGAGTAATCCAGAGGTACTAGCAAAGATTATCTTTGATTTGTACATATTAAATAGAAGAAAGAAGAAATAATCAGGACTCAGAATGTAGGTGTCTTGTATTCAGAAGGTAACAAGTGGTAACAGAGTTTTGATAATCTTGTACCATGAGAAATGTCCTTCCTAATGATGTGTTATTTTTTTTCAGCTGATTTTGATAAAATGGCCTTCCCCTATACCAAACAAGTGTTGAAGTCTTTAGGTAATTTACCCTTTGTGGAACGTAGAACACAAAAATAGTTTTACTCCATGACATGAGTAGCCCATGCTATGTTGTTAGTAACACAGGTTATACGTGTGGTCCTGTCTAAGCTTTTGCTTTTCCTATTCAAAACTTTGCCTTATTTCTTATAAATTCACCTCAGTGCACAGTGCTTGAACTTGCCAGTATCTTACACAGGCATAACCACCTTGTAAGCAGTGGGGCTTTCAGTACAAATAGTGCTACAGATTATTGTTAAATCCCAGATTCAGTTGAACAGAAGGCAAGGCAAAGGGTTGAGTTCAGAGGAAAAAAAGAGAATAAACCTTACTGCCTGTATCCTACAGGTGCTTTTCTAAGTGAAGTAATGACCTTACTGTATTGCCCTCTTGCAAATGATTTAAAAGGTTCTGCTGTTGGACGAGTCAGAACAGTTTAAGCTATAGCTGGTAGCATGCAGACAGGCAACTTTATTGCTTGTGACAGTGGTTGGTATCCTGAGCCAAAAAGAGCTCTAAAACTATTACTCGTGTGTCTAGCCAGATAATCACAGGGAAGTTTCTGACCCATGGAAGAAATGCTTGAGATTTCTGAAAGAGAATATTTAGTACTGCGAGAAGGATTAAACTACTTCTGCTACCGCAAATTTAAGGCAGCAGTTTGACACATATCTGAACTCTACACACTGACAATTCCCAGCAGCAACCAATGTAGTCTGCTCTGGTCACATGTTTTAACTTCTTATAATCTACAGCCTGTAAGAGATTTCTCCTCTGATTTACACTGAGGGATTCTCAAAAAATTGCATTGTCTTAAAGGCATTATTTAATAATGTTGTAGCATTAGTGCATTTAAAACCCTGGCAAAAACATTCAGTGGAAGTAGTCACGAGCCTGTGTGTTTCAAAAGCAAATCGTTTTGTCTCTTTCAATTACATACCGACCTTATCTGAAAAATGTAAATTCTATTGCTCAAAGCACATTCCTCTGAAATCAGATGTGAGCTTGATTACCCAATGCTGCTTGTTTCCACATCCATCTAATGAATTTTCCTGAATAGAAAGGATGAAAAAAAAGTAAAAGCAACAGATTTGTGCAGTTCATCCCCTCCAAAATTACCCTCTCATTTTAAAACAAATGGCCACATTCACTGCTGGCCCTCTCAAGTGAGAGCTTTCTACAGTAATACTGCTGCTTACTTATGAAGCTTAATTGCCCTGCAAGCAGCAGGCGCCAGTCCAGCACAAATCAAGACTCACCTACAGTTTAATCAATTACATCTGCCCTTGAGCATATCTACATTGTGAGCTATGTCTGCTCTTCCAGACAATCTGATCTTGGGATAGCTTGTCACTGTGTACAAACCATGTATACAGATTTCACAGATTCTTTTAACCTCAGAATACCAAAGAAGCCCAGCCCTTTGCAGAGCTGATTGTGGAGTTAGAATAGCCAGGAAGCCAGTCAGAATAGCTTGGTAGGGAGCCTTACCACTTAGGGTATGGTGCCTTAAAACTTCAGGAAATGTTAAAATCAATATGAGAATACTTTTAAAATAAGACAGAGCTCTAGTTTATATTACGATTAATTATTGTTATTTTTTTAAAGAACAAGTTATTTCCTTAGGTTACACAGTGTTGTTAAATTAAATAGGTTCAGTTAAACCAGCAAATATAACAGTGGATGGCAAACACGCAGCTGAGTTGTTTTCTTAGAAAGTGCACATAGTAAATGGAAAGGAATATGAACCCGAAACTACTGTGGTGATGTATTCTTATAGGCAGACCTCAATAAAACAGGAGTAAATTCTTTCCAAATGGCTCAAAGGCACAAAGCTTCACACTGGGCAACAAAACAGTCCTGATGATAGGACTTCTGGCAGGTACACCTGTTAATCCACCCATTTCACATCTCTCACCAGCTGAATGACTGAGTGAGGAAATTTGCTCCCCTTGCTGACAAAACAATCAGAACAATAAAACTAATGGTTTTAGCTAGACAGCAAGGTCAATAAAATGCTTTATTTTCAGGTGAGCAAAACTAAGCGTCTACAATAAATAACTTCAACATTAGAAATCCGTGACAAAGAAGCAGTG
Organism: Excalfactoria chinensis; assembly: GCF_039878825.1. Lineage (NCBI taxonomy): Eukaryota > Metazoa > Chordata > Aves > Galliformes > Phasianidae > Excalfactoria > Excalfactoria chinensis. The sequence continues at coordinate 66,901,857 of NC_092827.1, read as the reverse complement.
TATACCCAGATTTTAAAACCTGTTGGAAAATGACAAGAAAAATCCCACAAGCTGTGAGCATCAAAGCTAGTGAAACCAACTTTTCTCTGAGCATCTCCTTCCAGACCTCACTTAACTCTGTCCTCCAAAAGTTCTGACAGTCCTCATTCCAGCACTCACGCCTTCCAACATCCCATTTAGTCCAAAAGGTAATATCCAGAGTCTCCCCTAAGCCTCTTCTCCCATGCAACATAGCCAGTTCTCGTGCTCACCAACAGACATGCTGAAGCCTCCCACCTTCCCACAACACCCACATGTTTTTAGTTTTGGTAGTCAGAAGTAAGGAAGGTGCAGCAGGCACCCAGGCTGCTGTAGAGCTCCAGGGAGCCGCCCAGCTTTTGCTTGCAAGCTGCTGATGGCCATACAGAAAGGAAAACATGAATTTCACCTTGTGATCCTGGCAGTCAAAGCAGCACTAGGTCTCTTTCTTCTGTCAGTGGCTATTTTTTACAAAGCTTGCAAAAATAGACAAATTTTTACAACTTCTGTAACATCAGATCTAGTTAATAGCAAAAAGACTGACAGCAGGTGCTGGGACAGCCATTATGTCAGCTGTATTTCTTGAGGAACTAGATTAAATGCAAGGCAAAGCCTCAGCTTAGTAAATAGACACTGTGTTGACTAACTTATTTACACAGATTCTCTTATAGCTGCCAATCACATCAGCCATCCTTTTCATCGAGTCTTGAGTAGAGCACTGTTTCAAGATTCTTCTGTTTGCAGACTTTGAACATCTCCAAATTAGCCTGTGAATTGGTTATGACCATACAGCTGCAGGTGTCATAGCAAGAAATTGAAGGTATGTTGTCAAAAAGCCTTCAAACAGCTGACGCAGACCTGGTAATTCCCTATTTCTAATCCTTTTACTTCACATGTAGACACTCTAGAGGAAAACTAGAGAAGAGCTCACAATGGTTCATCACCTTCTCAACCACTTTACTAAGTTTTTTACCACTGAACTGCAGGATGTCATTCCTGTTTTCTTGCCAGCCTTCTCCAAGGTAGCATCAGCTAAGCTGACCGTATGCCCTAGGAGTTGCACGGTATTCACTTGGTAACATACACTGTATCTGAATAGAATGAAAAAATCTTTTCTCACGTTTTCAGAAGTATCTGTGAAGCTTTCCTTTGGCTGAGGGTTCCCATCTGCCACAGCTCCTGTCTGCTTCCCGTGGTAACAAGGGACATGGTTTAGCGGGGAAATATTAGCAGTAGATGGACGGTTGGACTGGATGACCCTGGAGGTCTTTTCCAACCTTGTCGATTCTGTGACTCTCTCCAGGTATGCCTGTATCCAGCACAGCCAGGTCTGGTGGGAGAGCATTTCCCACATCATGGTGAGATACAGCTATGACAAAGGAGGGAGACTGAAGACACAAGAGGTACATTTTTACCCATCTTTTAGAATTCATTGTACACTGCAGCCTCTGTGACTGTGAAGCCGACTAAATACTCATTAACTTAACACTCATCCACTTTACATTAAGGGAGATGCAGCAAAAGTGAGTCAGTCAAGGATCCTTTTGTGTGTACTTACTGACATGTAATTCATTTCCATTGCTTTAACTAGCTGCTATCCCCATTTTATGACTGCAGGAGTATGCCTTGGACTCAACTCTTCCCTGGAGAAAACTGCTAAAAGGCTGCAGTCCTTACACAAAGTGAAATCAGTTGTGTTGTTTCCAGCTTTGTTCATTCCTGTTAGTACAGAGAGTAATGATGGTAAAATAGGCAATCTAGGAGGCTGCTGGAATGTATTGAGGATAACTGAGCCAGGTAATAGACAACACCTCCAGGAGGGACAGATGCAATGTATCTGACCTGTTGCTCACCAGCATGAGCAAACTGATCGGTGACATCAGGATTGGAAGCTGCCTGCACAGTAGTGACCATGCAACAGTGGAGTTCACGCTCTTGATGGATATTGGACAAGCAAAGAACAAAATCAGGAAGCTTATTTTTAGGAAAACCAACTTCCAGTTCTTCAAGGAGTCGGTCAACAAAACCCCCTGGGAACCTGCCTTCAAGAACAAGGGAGCAGAGCAGAGCTGGCAGATCTTTAAGGAAGCTGTCCTTATAGCACAGTAACTCTCTACTGGTCAAGCTGGAGAGCAAGACAAGAGTGCACATATGTAAACTGGGCTATGGAGGAAAAGTGGGAAGAAGCATTGTTATTATGTGGTTTGGATTGAAAACAGCAGGCTCGTGTAGTGACACAGCCTGTTCGATCATGCATATAACCAAACTCTGGCTTGAAGATGCATGTAACAACTACTCAGTATTTAAGCTATACTTACCCATCAAGTATCTCTCTTTGAAAAGAACTTCCCTACCTCATGTTGTTATAATGTGGTGAATAGACACAGCTCAGTAACCAAAACAACAGGCATGGAACTAACTATGCTTCTGGAACTACTGTTTATTGACTTTATCATTTTTAAGAACAACTTCTCACTAGCCAGGCAGCCATCACTCTATTTGAATCTGGCTTAGGAATAAAGACCACAACTTCCCTCCTACGCAAGGCAGTCTTAAAAGGGACAAAGTGCTAAAAACCTTAGCAAGTCTTAATAGTCCATCCTCTTTCCAGTACAAATAGCACCATGGAGTGATTCCTTGAGACATTTATGTTTCTCTTGGTACATGCCACGCCTCCTAATTCACAAGCATGCTGCATTAAAAAGCACAAATGGTTTACATTGCTAACTTAAAGCTTCATTTAAGAGAAAACCTTACAAATGTTCCTTAAGTCCATTCTCACCAGCGGGACTGCTCAGGAATTGCGCTGCATAAGCATCTGTAAAATGACCTTTGATTCTTGCAGAGACAGGATTTACTATGCTTAATTCAAAGGAGTTTTTGGAGGTGCTGGATGTATCGAAACGACAAATTAACACACAAACATGAAGAAGTTCTGCTAAACACCGTGCTTTTTATTTTTCAAGAAAAAGCAAGAAAAGAGCAGTATTTCAACAGACTAGAAAAAGCCTCGTATAAATACCAAAAGCACAGCAAATTATATTCAAAGCTGATACATTCCTAGGTCAAAGCATCAAGTTGCGTGCACGCGTATGTGTGTCTATATACACAACACATACACACGCAGAAATACAGGTGTAGCCATTTGGATTATTTGCATCTGACTTATCATTTATTTTAAGTTTTGTGTGAGTGTAGTAATTAGACCAGAATTAACACAAAGAAATCCAGCAATTTTCACAGACTAGTTTAAGAGCTTAAACACATACACAATTACAGCACAGTCTTTACTCTTGTGGCCATTAAATTCCACTAAAATCAACCACTTTTAGAGGTAACGCACAAAGCTCCCCACCCTGAAGGTCTCCTTGCTTTTACCACTGCAACATCCTAGCGTTTGCTAAAAAGAACTAAGAGAGTAGCTACTCCAGAAATTGATTTCCGATTCATTCTGTAAACTGTATGCATGCCAGACGTAAACCATGCAAAAACCCCTTGAGCTTTGAGCCCTTATTATTAGCTTGTGTCACGAGCCAGGCACTGTGATTTACAGCATTTTGAAAAGGAAAGTTAAGAAATGAGAATCGTGGTAGGAGCTGATTTCACTTAAAACAGAAATGAGGGAAGAGTGAGATAGTTGGCAACTCGCGTATTCCACGCTAATTGAGAGTTACAGGTACATGCGATGAAATTTTAGGAAGAAAATCAAGTGCTTTAAGTTCTGAAAACAAAAATAAGTTATACTTCAAAGAGCAAGTTAGTATAAAAAGTCTGAACGTATGCAAAGTATGTGCTCAAAATATTTATTTAGCGTTTTTAAAAAGAGCTGTAGTCTACCTTACAGAAACAAAGTTCACCCAATACAAAATATTGCAATTTGTCCCATTTTGTCATATGAGAGGTTTCCTTATTCTTCATATGATCCAGAACACTTGCACAAGAGTTCACGTTATTCCAAGCCACACAGTGGCAGACAGACTATGTTTGATTCTGTGCTTTTACTCCTCAGTACAGTAAAAGCCAAGCAAACCATCTTAGAACAGAGTTTAGCAGGTCAAAGAGCTGTTTTGCAAGAAATCCAGACAAGTGTATAAAAGTTAACGCCAAACGGCAGTACCAAGAAAGTGAATTAGATCAACAGAAAAAAAACCTGCTGATAGCATTCAGTATCACACGTACAGCTGGTAAGCTGGCTATAAGGAAGTCAAAATTAGCTTAAGAAAAAAAATAAACTGTGTAAACAATCCACCCAGTACAAAACTGGATGCAGCTGATAAGAGCAGAACTAGCTTAGTAGAGCTGAGGATGTGCGTGCATCCAGATGCCTGTTCAAACTGCATTTATCAATACTGTTGACAGAACAAAATCACCTATAGCTATTTACACCACAGCGGAGGCTTCCCCCACCCCAAGGAGTTACTACAGATCAGGAAGTCATTACTGTCTTCTATGATTAAAATTCCAGTTATAAGCTATCAGTGTTTGTAAGCTGAAAACACCCACCTTGCAAATAACATTGAAAACTCTTGTCAAACATGTTTGAGGACTCTTCAGAAGTTACAGTACAGCACTTTCGTCAAGTGGTATTTGCATGAGTAACTTGTGCTGACAGCATGTTAGAGTAAGTGAATTGAATGCAAGTTAGGTTAGCTGGGTGCTCCTCCTCAAGAAGAGATCCATCTGTAGAGATTCCAGTCATTCTTGGTGACTTAGCGTATGTAGGGAGAGTAGGACCAAAGACTCTAGAGCAGCCTTCTTACTTCTAGAAATATTCCTCCTCTTCATCGAAAAAGCCATTTTCCAGAGCATACGAGCAGTCTGCGTTAGAGTCAGCTTGGCAGGCACCTTTATATTCTTGAATGGATTCATACAGGGAGTACAGCTGACACAGAAGTGACATATCTAGCTGCCGAAGGCCAACCTGATGGGGGAAGGAGTGGAAGAGAAATTAAAATAATAACATTACAAGAGTGATTTTACTTGCAACACGATGCTTTTACATGCAGCGATGCGGAAGACATACTTTTCTGATATCACTGCATGTCTTTCACAGATCTCATCTTGATTAGAACTAACCAGATCAAAAAGAAATGTAAGACTTGGAGCAACACTGAAGTTACCCTGTAGCCGGCATCTTTATTTCAGGCACAAAAATGGGTAAGCTACACTGAACACTAAATGAAGCTGGTTATTTAACTTGAAGTGGTTTCCCCCTGTGGCAATGAAATGAATTCCTTTGACATTTCCACCTATCCAGGTGAGATCACATTAAATCTGAGTTTTCTCTTGCAGTAAATTAAAACCTCTGCCTGGTGTAACCTTTTCAAGTATCTATTAGGCCTGAGTTTTAGATTAGTGAATGTTAAGCTGACTGGCTACACCTAGTGAGCTTCAGGCTTTCAACAGTTTCTGCTATAATTCACATTTGAAAACAGGGGGGAGGGAAGGGTGTATTTTACACAGAATGAGAACTCTTACCTCAAAAACTTTTCCTTCCGTATTGAAATTCTAAGAACTGGTGCATTCGGCACCAGAAGACCACAAGAAGTTAAAAGATTTTTCTTTGGTACTCCTGAGGTCCCTCCCAACCTGCCCTATCCCATGAGCTCCTTTAGATAAAGATGGGAGGAGGAAAAACAAGCATCACAAGCCACATTACAACTCCACCTTAGAAAAACAGGATACAGTGTCTTTCAGTGCCAAGCTGTATTACCTGGTCAGGTCAAGGAGCAGAGACACGATGGTGTCTCTTACAGACCAAGACATCAATACTTCTGCCTCTTAGGCAGAGACAGGGTAAGGTATGAAGCACTATACTGGATGCCAGAAGATTACAGATCTGCCTTTCAGTACCCTCAGCTCTTCAGGCCAAGCAAGCAGAACTCACTGAACGGTACCTGCTAGTCTCTCTGTACTCTGTGACAGAAGATCAGTGCTTGGACCAAAAGGGCTGCACAGTGGCCAACAAAAGTAAGTATCTGCACCATATCCAGACCCATTCTGCTTACTCAAGTCATACTTGAGGTAATTTTTTCAGGCACATTAAGCTAATGAATGTTTACCTGGCCAAGAATGAAGTCTGAACATTAGCGCTCATGGCTGGCAGCTAATGAAGTTTGGCTTGCCTCACCTAAACAAACTGCTCACCTCAAGAAAGAATTCTGTGAAGCTGGACTTGATACTGTTAACATGTAAACACGAGAAAGATTAGGAAAACTTGCATCAGCACTAAGTGTCTGAAAGATGAGACTGGTGAGGAATTATTCAAGTGATTAGGAGAACAGGGAATGTGCTGGGCTGGAAAGTGCAGCATGGAGGCAGAAGAGATTCCAGATGCAAGATCTTTGTCTTCCAAGGAGTGCCCACGAATCTGCAACAGCTTTCCCATCCCTGCTCAGTGCAGCACTTTAGTGCATTCAGCAATGATCAGCTCTGCACTTAGCTGTAATCTCCAAGCTAGACATTGCTCAACAGAACCAGTTTAGTAGTTTTATGTAATATATTATGTCTGTAGCTTTCACCAGTGTCAATCAAACAAAAACAGTAGATGTACTGAGAAAACCACAGCCTCTAGCTCTTCACAACCTTTCAGTGCAATCCTGACAGTACCAAAAGCCTGAAGAAACATGCGAGCTTGCTAGCACAAGCAGAATGTTCTTAATCCAGCTCATCTGCATTTGACTCTAGAGATTCCTAAGAGGCAACGTACTGTGCACCCCCCAGCTATCAACATTTCTCCTCAAGATCAAAGCTCTGAGATGAACTCCCCTGTGATGCCCTTCCTCTGCCAGTATCTGAACTCGACACTCTCCTCATCAAAAAGCCAGTGCAGAACATCTTGCGGGGAAAGACGCTTCCTCATTCAGTACTGAAACCTTGAAGTGAGCTCATTGCTCAGCTGTAACGCTGCCTCCGATTGGCGAAAGGAAGAATGTTCAAAACAGATAACAACGTGCTACTGTCCCCGCAATGAAAGGCAGCCTATCAGTACACGGGGGTACAGTCAGGTTGTATGGGCCACGGAGGAGCACACCTGGAACAGTCCCTTTGAAGGGACTGTTGCTTCAAAGTCTTTGGTGTGTTTGTGATAAAACACTTCTGAAGGAAAAAGAAATAAATCGAATCATCATCAAGGGGAACAGACTATCAAAGGGGAGTTCCAGCGCCAAATGAGTTTAACAAGCACCTCCTTTGATTTCCCGTTAGGAAAAGTAAATTGGATTTTTATAGGAGCTAGCTTTGCTTTTCTGGAAAAGATTAAGACAACAAAGTTCGTATCTTTGGGTCTTTCAATAGTTTTTTCAGCTCAAATACCTCCCCACCATGGCAAAAGAAGCCTTAGGACGAGCAGATTTTCACCTTGTATTGTATATCGTACGCTGTTTCAGAACATAAAGTGGTTCATTAGTCATGAGGAGCGCATCTGCCATCAGCAGAGCACCAACACCCACACGAGCGCTGAACCCAAAGGTGTGCCAGACCGCCCCGAGGAGCTGCGCTAATAACGCTGCGTTACAGAACCAAAACAAGGTCTTGAGGAAAGTTGCACCCAAGCGTCATTCACCCGAGCTAAATGAATCAGTCAGTGCTCGTTTTTCTTTCAGAGGACAGCGTTCGGAGATGGGTGGCACATTCAGGCGGCTGTCACCGAACAGGGCGTTCATTCAGCAGCTCCGCATTCTGAGAGCACGGAAAATAACCGCTGCGGACGCAGTCTGGCACAGACCACAACTTCTCGTCCTTCGGCTCCCCGCGGTATTTTTACCGAAGGGCCCACGGCACTTCTCCGAACGACTGTCCCGAGTTCCTCGGGGCCGCCCCAGCCCGCGGCCCGCGCCCACCTCCCCGCGGGCCCTACAGCCGCCACACAAAGGCCGCTCGCTTCGCCCTCCGCACGGCGACCCTGCACGGCGCCACGGTGCCTCCCGGTGGGCCCTTCCGCCCGACAGGCGGCCGCTTAGCGGCGGCACCCCCCGCCGCGCCCCTCCCGCCACGTCCGCCGTCCCCGCCCGCCTCGCCCCGGGGGCTCCGCGCCGCTGGCCGGCCTCCCCGTGCCCTGCCGCCGCTCACCATCTCCTTGCGGAGCAGGGCCAGCGCCGCGTCCAGATTGGGAGGCTTGGGGGGCCGCGGCGAGCCCCGGCCGCCGCCGCTCAGCTCGTCCTGGATGCGGGACTTCTGCGCGTAGAGCCGCTCCAGGTCCCGCCAGCGCCCGCCCTGGCCGCCGCCGCCGGAGGAGGAGGAGTTGAGCAGCCCGCTCAAGCTCTTGGGCAGCGGCGGCAGCCCCGAACCGCCGCCGGGCCCCAGCAGCCCCGGCCCGCTCATGCTGCGGCGGCGGCGAGCGACGGAAAGAGCCGCGTCGGCCGCGCTGCGGGAGGCGCCGCCCGGAGCCCGCCCCGCCTACGGGCCGCGGAGGGGAGCGGGGCGCCGCGCGGGGCTGCGGAGGGGCCGCGGGGCGGGGCGGAGGCGGGCGGCGTGCAGGTGCTCGCGGCGGGCCACGGGCTTTGTCTGCGGCGGGGCCGGGCCTCACCCTGGAGGGATGGCTCCGCGCCGCCCGCCTGCTGCCTGCCCGCCTGCCGGCCGCCCTCGCACACAGCGGTCGAGTGCCGGTTGTGAGCGCGAGCCGTGCACCCTTTATTTCCCATTATTATCTTTGCCGTTGCATAACCAGGTGTTTCGCAGCAGATGGTCGAAGGTGGGGTCCTGTCGCCGCAACCGTGGTTGGTTTGTGCAGGTTTCTGTTGGGGAAGTAACGAGATACAGTGGGTTTTTTTAACATTAGAGTAAAGGTTTCACGTCGTTTCTGGCTTTGTTTACTGCCTCACGTGGCTTGTTCACGATTTCATTCTCATCAGACTCGCTGGCAATTATCTTAAACCGGCTTATAGCTGAGGAATCTTTCCCCAGTCTTTATTTGTATCTACTCGCTACTTCAGGGGTTGGTACGTAAGACAATATGCTTTGTGTGTTAGAGTCAAGAAGATCTGTTTTTTTTCCCCCCCATTTTTAGAGATCTGGCTTCTGCTGAGACTAAATGTGAAAAATTAAATACTTATTAACTTCTATAACACTAAATGTGTTTTAAACCATTCCTACTGTAGAGTAAAAATCTCAGGAAAACCCATGTCCTTCAGAGCTGAGTGTCTGACAGCAAAAAACACTGATTCAGTTTGCCCTCTATTATCTTTTTGCTTATTATAAGCAAACAGCATTCATATATTTGCTCTTCTTCCTAGCTCTCCCCCCATTCCTTCTTTTTCCAAGTGACAGCTGCTTGGAAAAGCTTGCGGACATGCTTATTTCACCCAGATCACTGTATCATCGTTATCTTTTTTTTTTGCTTGCCTGATCCCATTAGATTATTAGTGCATCTTTTCATCCAGAATCAAGAAAGAAAACTCCCTAACCCCAATGTGGTGTTAGAAAGCGGCATTCCTTTCTTCCTCTTGGTACACACCAGCTAACTTGACAGGTTCTACATTCAAGCAGTTCAGATGTACGTATGCAATACAATGGTATATATACTCATTCTTTTCCCAAAAACTCATTAATATGTGCTAATATCCTTCTGGGCATGAGTGGTGGGGGCCTGCACTGGTCTTAGACCACTTACTTTCCCCTTGTTTTTCCACCGTTGGCTTCATCACGGTGACTTTTGGCTGACCTCTTGTTGTTTTTCCACAATGAGCAACTTTCTATCTTAGTGCACTATAAACCAAAACGGTATATCTGAAACCTGAGGAAGAAGTCCTTGCAGCTGGTGGGTGGGAAGGTACAGGTAGTCAGTCTGCTGTGGCACCAGTGCTCCTGTGAAGCAGGATCTTTGAGAAAAACAAGGCCGTTCACACACCAAGCAAAGCTAAACTGGGAAGTTTTAGAACTAGAACTCATTGATTCCTTTTGCTAAACGAATATGTTGGTCCTTAAACATCGGATATAGGGTTTGAATGTTGGTGATAGTGGCAGATGGAGACTTTGCAGTGACATTTTGTCTACTGTGCTGCCAGGGTATCTAAAACTTGCTAGACAAGATGCACCAGAGCTCATATGTCACTGCCATCGGCATATTCAAGAACCATTTGTGTTTGCACGATGTTTCTCACTGGGACAACTCACAGACATGGCTGCTTGCAAATAACAGGTCGGGATCCAAATATCACAATTAGGTGTATGGAAGACAAATTAATAATTAGTGGCACGTGGTACACTCTTCCATTTCCTCCTGTAGTCAGATTGTCTGAATGTGCTTTATTTTTCATGAGGCATCTGGTTTTCATCACTAATGTGGAGGGAAGAGAGATCGTGCTGTTCTGTGATGCTCCGTGAATGCTGTAAAATGCAGCCCTTTGGGTCAGGAGAATTCAGAAGATGCTGATGTAATTGGCACACAATGCACAACTCCACATTGTGCCAAATCCAACCACTTTTCAGCCAAAGATCATTCAAATCTTGGGCACCATAAGACCACATTAGAAACTGTTTTTCAATAAAATTGTCAAGAGTCCCAGTTTTGACACTTATTTCTGAGATATATTTCCCTATCTGTGCCGAAATTGTCAAACCTCGGGTATATTCTAATGTCAAAAATATCCAACTGGCTTCCACGTAGGTTCTTGGCAAAGCTGCTGTCTGTAGATCCAGAGTATGGCTCTCTCCTGTTTAAGTTACCTGAGTAAACAAAAGCAATAGTAGGCTGTTAGCTTTTTATGGGTCTGCTACCACATAGATACCCAAGGAGCAAATTCAGCCTTTCTCTGTCCACCTAGGGGATCCAGAACTAACTGTTGGAAGAAGATTAGCAAGATGTGGGGATCTATGCCTCAGTTTAAGAATGCATCATTGTGGTTATATGACCTTCAAAGTGCCATTTTCCCTCTCAGCCTGTTCTTCGTATTCTTCATATTGCCATTATCACTGGTTCCTGTCCTTGTCCTTGAATGGACCCTATTCTGAACCAATATTTAACCAAAATTCAGAAGGAAAGAAGAATCAGAGAAGCTAAATGAAGTCACTGGTACATAGATATGCATGTATGACTAACAACTTCTCCACTGAAGGCATATTCCAGTCAGCAGTAATGTTCATGTAGGTAATTTTTTCCTTTTTATTCACATATCATAGAATCGTGTAATTATTTGAGTTGGAAGAGAAGTTTAAAGGCCATCTATTCCAACTCCTCTGCAATGAACAGGGACAGCTACAGCTAGATCATGTTGCTCAGAGCCCTGTCCAGCCTGACCTTGAACATCTTCAGGGACGGGGCATCCACCACCTCTCTGAGCAACCTGTCACACTGCCTCACTAAATAGCAGCTAATCCATCCTGAGCTCTGTTCCTTCTCTCTTTTTCACATTAAAGATGATACGGATTTTTTAAGTAATTTATTCACTATAGAAAGCAGTGGTAAGCAGTCCTAAAATCTAAAGAGAGTGGTGGTAAACAACCAGTTGCATTTCTGCAATCACTGCAAGTAATTCCTCTGTCTCAAGGATTTATTTTTTTTACATTGTAATCCATTACCAGATGCTATGGGGTTGTGTTGTGGAAAGAAAAATAGTCGAATTCCATTACTTATATCAGAAATTCTGGTTTAGGATTATGTAAGGATCATGCTCAGGATAAAGAAAGACTTGATCTGATGGTAACATTGATGGGAATGAAGATAACCACCATTTTATTTTCATGATAGTATCAAAGTCTGTCTTGTTCATGCTTCTGCTTAACCTTAGCTCGTACTTATCAGTCTTTTCCGTAGTACATCACTCTGTGCTCTGCAACATTGGTTTTATATTCTCCTCACTCTGTCCCCTCGCTTTATTAAATTAGATGTAACAGTATCCGTCTTCTTCCTACCTCTCCAGTCGCATGAATTCTTCCCCATTGCATTAATTCTGGCAGAAAAGAAGATCTGTCATTTAGACTACGCCAGCTTCATAGTGTTGCCAGATCCTCATCCTCAGAATTTCCGATGCAGTTAACAAAGAGAGTATTTCATAGAGATGTTTAAAGCAAATCCTAAATGAAATGAGAAACAGTGGCATGTTGTAGGAATTAATCACTGTGGCATTATGTGAAAATTCATAGTTGCGAAAGACCGCAACAGAGTTTTATGGGATAAATATGTCATAAATGAGCCTCATGTCCACGGCTGTCAGTGGTGCCAAACAACTTCCCTTAGCCTCCTTCTTCTATGTCAAAAATATAAAAGAAACTACGGGTTTCAGAGTGCCTTTTGATTCTCCCCCACCTACTTCCTTTGAGCTTAATGTAGTTCTGATAAGCTTTGGGCAAAATCATTTGCCTCTTCAAAATGATGGCTTGAGGGGGGCCTTATTACTGCTCTGCTCTGCTGTTTATTCAGTCTGTTAGCCCCACTACAGCAGGTTGCTTACTCCAAGCAGTACAGACACAACTTACAGTAACAGCTTTCCAGAATCTGATTACCGAAAGTAGATAGCCGAGGGATCAGAGCTACAGGCTTTAAGGGTATTTGTCCTATTATCCCAGTGACACTGAGCAGACTCTTTCCTTCAGTGAGATCTGCATCGGGGTCAAACCTGGAGGATGCTGTCTAAGCTGTGCCAAGGTCATCTGAGGTAAAAGCAGCGGAAGGCCTAAATCTGTGGGCAAAATTGAAGGGCAGAAACGAAATGCTGCTAATGTGCAGAAGTAGTGAGAGTGATTGGGCTTACAGGTTGTAGAGTACTGCAGAGTCCCATTGTTTGATACCTCTTTTTAAGGAGGAAGTGGTAACCAATCTTTTTTTTTAAAGAATTCAAAATGTTCAGCTATAAGCAAACATGGAGCTGGACTACCATGTTCAACTAATGTTAATAAAGAGATCATATCGCTTGCTTATGTCTTCTGCATTCTTCCTTGATAAACCCATGTAAAAGATTGTTTTCCCAGGCTGAACACAAAAATCTCTTAGATAGCACGTTTCCTTAAGAGAGATGCAGATTGCACTGCTCAGGAGATAAATATTTCTCTTTGTCTGTGAACGGCTATAACACTTGCTCATAAAGAGATGTGATTTTATATTGAGATGTAACTGTGCTCCTGAAAAATGACCTTCCTCTTCCACAGATGCAGGTAGACAGATTTGTGCTGAATCACAAAATGCATGACTGAAGCCACAATAAAAACAAAAACACAACATAATAATCTCCTCCAGCTGAGGTAGGCCTAATCCTGCTGTTGCATGGCACATCGGGCCTGCACTGGGCTACAGCCGCTGGGTGTGTGCAGGCCTCAGAAGGGAGAGTGAGGAGCTGATGGCAGCTTAGCTTATCCTCCCTCACGAGGCTGAAGCACACAGCTGAGCACAAAACCCTGATGCTGAGTGGCAGCCAGGCCGAAGTCTGCATGTATCTTCAGGTGTCCTGATATGCAGCCGGGTCACTGTAACTACTACTGAAATTGAGCTACCTCTGGGGCAGGATGAGGGCAATAATTTAGCAGTGCATAGCATTCTTTGTAAGTAGTTTAAAGGGAAAAGGTACTCTTTGTAATTGAAAGTTCATTTGGGTAGATAGAACGTAATTATCTGGCACATTTAGAGGAGCAAAGCTATTGTGAGTCTCTGATGAAAAATGTCATCGGTTATTTAATGGCCAACAAGCGATTAGAATTTTTGTTTCATACTTCATACAGGAACAGCACATTCAGCAGCCTGGTGACCCCTGAATTCAATGCAGGGCACTGAGCAATTACTGACTCAGAGGCAGATGTTCCCCTGGCTGAGCTGTGCTCATTGCTTCTTGCAGCACTCTGCTATGTGGCAACAAGGCCAAGCCTTATTTAGTATAGGAAATCAGCTTTTATAATGCTATAGGCAAAGGAATAACTTTAAAATACAACCAGGATTTTAAACTGAAGTATATTCCGTATGGGAAACAAAAAGCTTGAAAATAACTTCCTGGCTTAAGTACCTGTGATACCACATTTTTACCTGAGGCAAACCTGTCAGAGAAATGCCATCAAAGCAGTTCACATTTCAAAACCAATTCACCTGTCTTTTTACCCCCTTTTTGCTATTTGAAGTGTCCCTCTCAGGTCCTGCCAACTGAGTGGCTGCTTCTCTGACTCTACCTAACAGCTTCAGGTGCGTGTGCCAGGAAGGAGCTCTCAGGTGTTCTGCAACACAACCACCCTTCTTGGTTTATTGAATACAGGCAGGTGTCACTGTCCCAGACATGCCTGTCTGCAGAGAAACATCTACAGTGCTGAGGTTTCCGGGGGCTTTGATAACTTCACCCTTGTGAGGTCTGTCTTCCTTTGCTTCTCAGAGTTGTCCTTCCTTGGCAGAAACACTGGGGAAGTACAGTAATGGCAACAGGCAGGGTTGCTAAGTGAGATATTCTGGAGTGCAGTGGTTCTTACCCACACATCAGGCACCTGTAGTATTGTTGTTGACAACCCAGCATGCAGCAGGGTCAAACCGTATGATAATTCAGTGATTTCCTTGTTATGTTACAACCAGGTGCCATCTGGAACATCTCACAGGGCCTTGAAAAAGAAAAACAAAAGTACCCACTGTATATGTAAAGGTTGCAAAAGGAAACAAAAAACTAAAACATTACAAAAGAAAAAACAAAAACCTCTCCAGAGGGAAATGTGATAACAAACGTACACAAAGGAGGGAAGCTGTGGAAACCAGACGTCTGTGCTGGAAATGTGATCAGATCAAGCCAATCACTGCAGCTCTAACCAGTCACAGGCAGAAGCAAACAGGTGTACAAACAAGTTAGGAGGCAGGAGCATGGATTTTTGAAGCATTTTGGCAAGACTGGCAAGATAAGAATCATTCTGTCAGGGTAGATAGGATCTAAAAGAGTCTTTGTCTTTGCTAAATTGGCCAAGGAAGACTGAAGCCTGCAGAGAATGCCTGAGTAGGAATCATCAGAAACATGATTGCTATCAATGCCAACATCTGCCATGAGAACAAGCTTTTGATGAGGAGACACTGAACAGGTTCATGGCTTCATGGATTTCATGTTCATTTATTTGTGCATCAGCGGCTAGTAATTCTGTACTGATATATCAATGTAGTTAGTAGTAAAATAGATGTGACTCATTATTATTTTAGAGTGAAACCCATTCTAAAATTTCGTTTTAGGGCCCATCAATGAAACTTGGTTTCTATATCCCAAAAGAGTGCAAATGAGGCAGAGATGCTGAAGATCTTTTACAGCTCTTGAGTATACAGATCTGGGAGGCAAAAGGAGGATGTGCCTTCCCTTTCTTTCTCAGTTTCCTTTTTAAAAGAGTGGCAGGATAGAAACAACATAGTTTTTACAAGGCCACAAAACCACTACAGTGTGAGAAATATGATGTGGAGCACAGGGCATGCATGCTTCGAGTTCAACATTTCTTTTTTCATGTGGTCACTTTGTGGAGTACGATTGATTTTCGATTACAAGTTTTCAGAACTTTCTGGAATACCAGTGACCTGAAATAACTTTAACATAGCTCGTAATTTTTGTCAATTTTCAACTGTAAGCAAAAAATAGCAAGATCTAGCTCTTTTATGTTTCAAAAGTTATGAAAGCGTTCAGAATAGAATCAGCATTATTCTGTCAGTGCTGTGAGAGCAGGCTACGTGCATCCTGAGGCACCTGCTGCTTTGATGAAGTCATGTATATTTACTATCTCTGTTCTTGCCGAGTCATTCTTTGCTCTCATACTGCTTTGAGACAGCAAGGGAGATCAGTTGATCATTTTATATAACTCTGGTGAACTGTAACACATCAGAAGACAAACACGTAATGATGTATAAATACCATGATTTTTTAATAATTCCAGGTCTCAGATTTCTAAAGGAATTTGCTGAAGTGGTTGCACAGCCACCCTCCATCACATCTGAAAAGTTGTGGCTGCCAGGCAAAGTCCTTGGTGACTGGAAAACTGAAATATTAAGCTCATATTCAAGAAAGGAAGAAAGGAAGACTCAGGGAACTACAGGGCAGCGATCCTCAGTCTGTGCCTAGAAAGATCGTGGAGCAGATCCTCCTGGAAGAGATGTTAAGGCAAATGAGGGATGAGCGGTGATTGGAGACAGCCAGCACAGCTTTACCAAGAAAATGTTGTGCTTTGCTGCTCTGGTGGAGTGATGGAGTGATGGTATCAGTGGACAACTGATGGGTAACTGATGTCATTTACCTGCATTTGTGTGAGGCCTTTGACATGGTCTCACATCATAACATTATCTTTAAACTGGAGAAACACAGATTTGAAGGGTGTGCTATTAGGTGGAAAAAGAATCGGTTGGATTATCACAGATGGAGGGTTAGTGTCAATGGCTCTATGTACAAGTGGAGGCTAGTCATGAGTGGTGCTCCCCAGGGATCCATCTTGGGACCAGTGCTCTATCTACATCTTTATCAACGACAGAGGGATTGGGTGTTCCCTCAGCAAGTTTGCTGCTGACACCAAGCCAAGTGGTACAGTTGAAACTATAGAAGGAAGGAACAGCAGCAAGAGGCACCTGGACACACTCAAAAAGTGGGCACATGAGAATCTAATGAGGTTTAACACCTTGCACTTGGTTTGAGGCAGTACCAGATATGAGTACACACTGGGAGAAGAACTCACCGAGAGCAGCCTTGTGGAGAGAGACTTGGGTATCCTGGTGGATGAAAAGTTAGACATGAGCCAGCAGATCAGAAGGCGGCATCAAAAGAGTGTGATCTGGTGAGTGCCAGCCCTGGCTGTGGCAGGAAGGTTGGAACTAGATGATCTTTGAGGTTCCCTCCAACCTAAGCCATTCAATGATTTAACAATTACATACATTTCTGTCTGCTCTAGTCTTGTTTCTGAAAATGAATCACTTGTTATTCTCATTCATTTGATGAAATACCATCATAACCATAGTTAGTTAAAACTGCCAGAAGTGTGCAATTTAAAATGATTTCCAAGACTTCACTAGGAAGATGCCTCCTACTATTTTTGGAGACCTCTGACATTCTTAAGGCAAGCCATGCAGAGTCTGGCCCAAAACTTGTTAAAACCAGTGACCACCTCTCCTCTGACTTCAGTTATAGAGGGAGAAAAGAGATGGTGGCAGAGCTGGAATAATCTCCCTATAGAGGGCCTATACATGTTCTGCTCGTTATGCAATATTTCCCCAACCTCAAAGTCAAGCGTATGCAGGCTTTTAATGGAGGTAGTGTTCTGATTCTGCCCTATGCAAGTGGGTGCATTTTACTATGGGGCAGGCAGAAGTGTTGTTTAGCACTGTGCAGAAAAGGAGTGGACAGCTGACTTGGGACAGGGCTGAGGACACCCAGCAGAAGTGCTGACTGCACAGCAAATGTTCCTGCTCATACTGCCAGCGATATGAGATGGGCTGAAGGACTGCAGGTGACCATGCCCTAGGCTGTCGTTATAGATAGTATCGCTGCTGCCCTGCCAAACCCCCAACTGTGCAGATAATCTGTCTTGAGCACAGTCCTGACTGGTTTTCAAGCTATTACTCCTTGCTGATACAACTGAGTGCAACTCAGCCTTTCTCAGTTTTAATCTTCTTCAGCTTTTCTTCTTCTTTTTTTCTTTATTTTTAAAAAATTATTATTATTATTTTTAAAGTGATATATTGCAATATCTTTACCACTGCAGACTGATAAGCCCGGTTTGGAACAATCCCTCCTTTTCCTCAAAACTTCTCCTAGAAGCATTAAGCGTGCTGCCATATCCGTTTGACCACCAGCACTGTGGGAATATAGCAGGTTGCATAATGTACTTCTCTAAATCAACTTGAACAGATGGGAAGGCAAATAGCTTGAGCCAGCAAAGTGCAACTCCCCTTGGGCACTTCTCAGATGGCAGTGGATGTGCAGACTGGCAGTGTCCTGCTGTCTTAATTTTGTCCTCTCAGGTGACAGAGCTAGCCGAGCCTGAAGAAAGCTTTATCCCCCTCTGGCTTTTCCTTTTCTCCCAGTCTACAGCGCTGCACAACTACATTCTTTTAAACATTACTTGCATGCTAATTTTTCCCAGTCACCATGCATTGCTTCATGTTGACTGGTATTTAGGTGAAAAATAAAATAAAGGATAAACAAATAACAGGCCACTCAATTAAACACACAGTGAAGTGTAAATAAGAACAGCGTAGGTTCAAAGATGACCAAAAATAGTGCTATTAGTACGTCTTTTCATGTTTCATGCTCATGAGGTAGGGAGCCCAGAGCTGTAAGAGAAGATTAGACCTTGTTTTTTTCCTGTTGTTGTTGCTTATCAAGAACCTAGCATCACAACTGATTCATTGATCAGAACCAGAAACATGAAATATCAGAGGAAGGAAGCACTACCAATCCAGGCTAAGCACGTCGCTGAACACAACTCTATTGAAGTTGTACTGGAATAAATTTCTGCTTAGCTGTCATCGTCTGTTATCTGGAGGAGAAGAAATAATGGTTATATAAAAATAGTGGAAAAATCAAATTAAAACTGAATGTTGTCATGGGCTGGTGGAGAAAACAAGCTGCATGCGAAGACCATTGAAACTGAGTCTACTGACTGAACAGGAGTTTCACCCGCAAAATGAATTGCATACATGAATGCCAGCAACGGTATCGTGCACATCTCTTTGTAGCCTGGGTGAGTTAGTCAGTGAAGGAGGCTGGAGGTGCTGTGCATTCACACTGCCTCATGCTACAAGGCAGGAGATCTTGATGCTGTTTCACACCCTTGCCTCAGACAGAGCCATGGATGGCACCGAAGAACCTGTCTGAGGGCTGTAAGATGACAGACCATTCTCCTGTCCCTGCTTTAGTAAGACAGCAGCTGTATCTGACCTCTTTTTCTTCTCAAACTTCACCCAAAGGTTGAACTAATTTCCATCCCACTTTTCTCATATAATTTATTTATGTCAGTGACTGAAAAACTGCTAACTACTTTAAGCTTTTAGGGTTTACAAAAAGACTACAGCTTTGTCTGCAGTGATATTCCCTTATGAATGTCCTCTGCCACTTAAACCATGCTAGGCCTATTTTGGGATGACTGCAATATGGGCCAAAACACTGCAGACACTTGAGGGTGTCAGATACTTTATAGTCTAAGGATAAGCAGTGAGAGACTCTGGGGGCAGCAAGGTACTGAGACAGACTTCAGTCTTTTTAAGCTGTCTTGGTTCTGATTGCCTACACATGCAACAGCTGGGTTAACTCTGAATTTCTGCACTCTAATTCCTCCCTATCTGCTGTTTTTGCTGTGACATTTCCAAAGCTTTATACTACCCTGTTGTGCACTACCTTTGCATCTTAACCCAGTGCTGTGTATTTCCATCGCACTCCTGAAACTCCTTTAAATGAATCATTCTGAATCATTTTGCTGTACTTGCTTGTCTTGCAAAGGTTGAATATATTTATCCCCGTCTTCCTGAAGCCTTGGTGTAATGCAGAACACCAGGGGAGCCATTCTGGCTTTTATTTTCTCTGTGGGAGTCCATGCTCAGTTTATCATCTTTGCAGGATGCCATGTGAACATCTGAGTTCATAACAGATACAGGGGGCTTGAAGGGGCTATCGCTATCGGTGCAGGTAGAGCCTATGCATATTTCATCACTTTGGCAGGGGTTTCTGAAGGTCTTGTGATCTTTGCAGGGTTCCTTACAGGAAATGCAATGAAGAGAGTCTCAGGAGGGGTTGGAAAGCAAAAAACATAAGGACAGCTTTGTGGTGATTCTGTTGTTGGTAGAAGAGAGATAACAGCATTGAGAAAGAAGTAGTGAAGAAGAGATAAGAAGAGCCTCTTCTGAGGGTAAGGATTCTGCAAAGAAGAAGGAGCTGAGCTCAAAGAACACTGGGGCTTTGGCTGGAACAACAAAACGGGGAAGAACAGGGAAACACAAAGTGCTTGTTGAGGGAATATTGCCCCAGCAGCAGGGTGAGGTGTGTAGCAAGTGATAATGCAGGAGAGGTAAGAAAGAAAGATGTGCCAAAGGGAAAGGAAAACTTTGCTGGTGCTGAGAAAATAGGATGCTCAAAACAGTTATTAAAAAGGTCAGCAAGACAGAAAGAAGCCAAAGAAGGGGGAAAAAAGAAAAAACAAGAAAAATTAGAACAGTTATGCTGAAACACACTCAGGGGAGAGGATGCATTCTGATTCCCCTGTTTCTTCCCAAATTTCAGTTATTATACATACTGAAGAGCTCTTATTTTTCTACTCACATCATTTTGTATCTTAGTATGTACATTTTCCATTGTTACCCAAGTCTATATGACCTCCTTGGCACCACCCTGGAGACTTCTTCAGAGGCTGTGGCAGGATGCAGCTGCCAGAGCCCTGTGATGGTTCACACTGTGAGCAGTCTGTGCTGGACAGTGACTGACAGACATCTCTGACACCCTTTTTCTCACTAGTTGCAGGAGCTGCATCTTTACTTCTGGCTGGACCTCTGGCTTATGAGAGCAACAGAGTCACCTCTGTCACTGACAGCTAGTGGGGGGTCTGCAAACCACATGCCTGGAGGTAATGGGGTGCAGCGATATAGTGGCTCAGGGGAAGACATCCTCTGTGTCATACTCTGGTCAGGCCATTGCAATAGACAGGCCTTGAGAGACAGGTCACTGTTCTGTCTTGTTTGCCAGATGTTTGTCAGAAGGAATACTGGATGGTTGGATAGACTGGGTTTATTAGACTGTTCATTTTGGGAAATACTGCGTCTTCTGACTGTGAAAAGGAATACATTTGGAGATGTTATTATTAAAACATGTATGTGCTCTCTGAAGATTCTTGTAGACAATGCACCTTATCTGTCCATAGAATAAGTAGGTACATGCTGGTTCTGCACAAACCCAATGTCTGTGTCAAGAGCTCAGCTCTCCATTGACAAACAAAACACAGCTGATATTTGCACAGGTCTTTGCAGAAGCTCCTCACATGATTTTACACAGATTGGAGAAAGCAGTCCCTGGAGAAATAGATTCCTCAGGGATTACTTTGTGACAAGACTTCAGTACATGTCGGGGAGCAATGTGAAGCATCTGTAGCCAACATTCAGAAAGTATGAGCAGTTCTCTTGCCCAAGGCACTGCAGTCACAAGCGGGCAGCCCGCCTCTGTGCAAGTGGGGGGAGAGAGTCAAAACCAAACCTTGACATTTGGACATCAGTCAGCAGCTCCCTGTCACTCTTGCTTGCCTGCCTGCTTAGCAGCACAGTAAAGTGGTGAAAATGTTCTGCTCACAGTTTGGAAGCAAATTGGCTATTCATGTTAGTATCACAAAAAATAACAGCTTGGCTTATCATTTAGCCCCACTCTTCCCTGTCTTGCTCCCTCTTCCAAGGAGCCTCCCGCACCCCTGCTGATGGGGAGGCATCTTCAAGCACGCATTTCACCAACCACACATGTGGACATCCTGGGGCTTTTACTTACTTCCACTGGCTCAGTCACACTCAGAATTCTCTCAGGCACCCAACTCATTTTAAGGACAAATCAATTCCCATTCTACAATCCATTTCATATCCTTATGTAGCCCAAACAAGAACTCAAGGCTTGCTCTTCTCCAGGCTGTTGCCCATCTCCATCAAATGTCACCTTTGCAAAAATACTCTGATAATCCTTCCTTCCTCCAGTTTTTCCAGTATCATATATAACTCAGGATCTCATCCTCAGCTCAACCTCCTTTCCCACACAGGGCACGAGTCCTCAAGCAGGAGGAAGCTACTGCTGAGAGATGAAGAAATACTGGGAAGCATCAGGCCCTGTTCACATGAGGGGGGCAGGGCTCTTCGTAGCTCTCCACAGGCTTTCAGACATGTTTCTTGTCAGTCTCGCAACTCTCAGGAGGAAGTGAGAAAAAGCTTTTTTCATCTTATTTAGTCAGGCAACCAGATAGTCAGGTAGCGCAGATAAAAGACTGATGTCATCACAGCCAAACCGCACAAAGCCAGAGACTGTGAGGGAGACATCAGACAGCTTTGTGCTATGGTTAATGCTAGGAAATAGGCTTCTGCCATTGTCGTATTGTAAGTGTTGGGTTTTGACAAATGTGTCTTTCAGCTTCCCATTTCTTCTTTCTTTAACAGAGCTCTCTCTCAACAAGTCAAATAAATTCTCTTTGGGAGCTGCATTTCTGTATTGAGATAATTGGAACTTAAATTGTTCCCATAAACTGTTAGACAGTGTGATATCAATCATGTCTATCAGAAAGATTACCTCTAGTGTAAAAGGAGGACTATTGTCTCAGGAGGGGTTTGCAAATGCAAGAGAAGCAACAGATAGAGGGAGATATAATGCTTTATATTAGACCAAATGACAGATTTGAAGAAAGGCCTCTTGCGTCAAGAGCTGTCCATTTTCCCCAGTACCATGAGTTGTTTTAATAAAAGACCCTGCTAACCTTGTGTTGCCTACAGCACCTGTACTTTGATCAGGGTCTGATGCTTGCTTCACTCATCTCCCCAGGACTTTTTCTTGTTTTAATCACCACCGGCCACCTCTTTTGCTATTAAAGGAGCTCCTTTTGCTAGCTTTTGATATGGAGAATGCATTACCCTGTAATCAAAGCAATGTTAACTCATCCCTGAGCATCTGGAAAGAAACCATGAACAGCAGTTACTGGCTAAATGTGAAATACATATTTATTAACAGCTGTGCAGGCTGAGCTCTCTGTGTGTGTACAGCTCATACAGATGGCCTGTATGTATATGGCTTGTGATCTCATATTTTTACTGCTGGAATATGAAGGCAGCTTCTTTCCTACATTCCAGATTCAAGGCATAATATCTTTACTTTTGAAATACACATGTAAAATACAAAATTTTCTTATGTAGGAAAAAATAGTTTGAATTTCTTATTCTATCCAACTGAATGGTATTAGAATATCTTGAAAGCATACCTTCATATGTCCAGAGATGTCCAGAGATGTTGTGATTATTATTGTAATTATTAGGAGTGAACTGACAAATAGCACAGTCAAAATAAATGAAAGAAGCAAGTATAAGGAAAATGCCATCCATAAAAAAATTACTACTATATTGAGACCTGCATGGTCTCAAATAATGGCTTCACTGATGATGCTACCACGAGGGCTGCTCAAAAAGTAATACCTTCTCTTTCATGATGTCAGCCCATAAAGTCAGAGGTGGATGTTGGTGATATCTCACTAGAATTTGAGCCTTTCCAGCAATATTCTGTTACATGTTGTTTCCGTGTGTCAGAGGGGCATTCTGACACAAGAGCTTCTGACATGGTAGTGCAGATGAAGCACAGGTGTGTCACTGAATTCCTGCATGTGGAAAAAAAGGCACCCAGTGACATTTATCAATGCTTGCTGAATGTTTGTGGGGACTAAACTGCAGATGTGAGCACAGTGAGGCAGTGGATGGTGCGTTTCAGAAGTGATGACAGTGGGTCACCTCCACTGGTACAGATGTTTATGAGCACAGAATGCAGGCTCTTGTTCATTGCTGGTGAAAATGCATGGTGACTAAGCTGAAAAATAGTGTTTTGTAGATGAGAATTTTCTCTATCCAACAGTGTTACTGTGCTCTTTGTATCCACTGCTGTTCCTGGGCCCATGCCATGCAGGCCTGCATCTTCACACACCTTTGGGCACAGAGACATGAGACCTGAGGGGTGCTGCAGACACAGTACATAGCCCGTTTCAGTGTGTTTAGAGCACAGCCCTTCTTTGCTCAGCCCTGTGTCCTTGAGGGATGAGAGACAGTTAAGCTCAAACCTTGGCC
Organism: Excalfactoria chinensis; assembly: GCF_039878825.1. Lineage (NCBI taxonomy): Eukaryota > Metazoa > Chordata > Aves > Galliformes > Phasianidae > Excalfactoria > Excalfactoria chinensis. The sequence continues at coordinate 66,878,153 of NC_092827.1, read as the reverse complement.
CTGCTACCCCAAATATACATATGCATGTATGCATATATATACATACTGCTTCCCCATATATGCACAGAAGTGGCTATCAGCAAGGCCAGAAACAGTACCAACTGGTTTTTTGACAAAAGAATAATGCACCCTTCTCCTCTAGTACTCTCAGCATCTCCCCAGCTCCCAGCTGGTGCTGTCACTGTCTCGCAGCAAGCAGTCCTGGGGGCAGCACTGGGGCCGGTTGCTGTGACCCTGAGTCTGATGGCTGGTGTGGGGCTGACCTCGTCCTCTGGGCTCCCTCTGCTGTCGGTGAGAGCACAGGCCAAGGACATTTACACATGTCTATCTGACTATTTGTATATGTGGCTATAGAAGCATACAAATGTCTGCAGGGCATCCGAGGTACCTGTGTGAGCACTGACAACCTGACCACAATAGCTGCAGCTGGTGCAACGCATCCCACCCTCCACAGTGACCTCCAGTTTGCTGGTCTGTGCTGCGTGCACATCACAAATGGAAAAGAAAAAACAACCTAATCAAACCAAGCTAAAGCAAAACAAAACACAGCAGCATTCAAATAGGAAGCATTCCAATTATTACAAGCAAATGTAAATCACTGCCCTGCCCTCGTGCAAAACATTTCCTGTGCTGCTAAATGAGCCGCTGCAAACATTTTTATATTCCACTGAATTATGTTACTCAGCAACTACACTGGTGGTTCAGCAGTAAGCACGGCAAACTGCATTTTCCTAGCATAATCATAATGAAGGAAAAATGGAAAGGAGAGGTAGGAAGGAAATGATAAAACTGGTGGCAGATCAGGAAGGAAATGAGAAGCAAATAGGAGTTCAATGTTCTGAAAAGGTTAAGCTGCAGGCAAAAGCCCTGGAAAGGGATCAGGTGTCACCATCCTATGAGGAGATCAAGTGATGAAGCAAAGCAGAACAATTGAAAAGAAGGAGCTTGAGAAGGACAGGTTCGAACAGTATATTGTACTGCCGGGGCAGAGATGTGCTGGGCTGATGGCAAAGGGGTGTGGGGGTAATTCCAATCTTCTGATCAACTGGGTGGTTATAGAAAGATGCCAGTGCATTGAGAAGGCATGACTTCTGCTTGCATTTAGGGCTGCCTGGGGAAATAGCTCAAGAGGAAAATAAAAGAAACCCACCTATGACTGCTCTGCCAGTCAGTCTCCCTTCCACTGCCTGATGACAGAGTGCCCACGTGCAGTGGAGCTGATTTCTGCAGGAGCTGCTGCTGCATAGATGTGTGCTCACCTGCATGAAGGGAGCCTTGCACTTATAGGATACACAGATAGATATATCTGCCTCCCAAACTGGGAGTTCTTTTAGCTCTCCACCTGCCTTGACCATTCTGTCTTCCTCCTCATATTCTCCTTAGGATTTTTTTTTTCCTGTTTTATTACGCTCTTATCCTGTATTTTTCCCTCAGTACCCATTACTGCTGCTGTTAATACAAGGCAGACCAGGCTCATCTCTGGGCTACTGGCCGCAGCCTTTTTTATCTTCTTCCTTTAGAAATGAATTGCTAAAAATTAAATCATTTGGTAAAAGGATAAATGAAAGAATGGGCTGGGGTTCTTGTTTTCTTAGGGTAACATGAAAACACGTATATTTTGTTTAAATTAAGACTATAATCATATATCCACTGCCAAAGCTGTTATGTTTCATAAAGTGGCCTCTTTATTTCCTGCACATTTCTCTTTGTGTGCGGAGCTTTTTCTTTTTGTTAAATTGCATATCCATAGAGGATTTGGGGGTACTCAGCCAGTCAATCCAATTTGGAGTTGGATGGTGGCTGTTGTGGGTTAAGTCCCTTATCTGTCCCCTTCAGCTGTCACATTTCTCTGCTATTCACAGTAACATAAAATTAAAAGTGGAATCAACTCAGAGGCAAGAGCCCAGAAAGAGACCTGGGAGAAACAAGCGACAGGGGGAGATCCTGACTAATCTCCCTGCAACTGGAGTAATGTGCTGGTATCTGTTTTGAAGCATGCATGCCGTAGATTTGGTACTTGAAAATATCACCGTCTCATTTATCTTTGTGGGTAACACAGCAACTATGTGGAGAAAAGTGAAATCAGGTTGGAAACATTTTGTTTTGAAGAAGTAGGATTTACGGGATTCCGCATTGTCACATCCTGTAGACTGAGGAATCATTAAACTAGAGGAATGAATAGGGTCCAGGAACAGCTTAGCCATTCTTATAGGGCCAAAGAAGAAGCAGACATAGGAACTGGTCAGAATGTGTGTTTGATTTTGCTATTGAAATCAGCTGTTACAATGGCACAAAATCAATGTAAATAAGAATTCAAATATGAGGGACCAGACTGTCTGGTGTGCTTCTGAGCTATCTTTTCTTCTTCTGACTCTGGACTGAAGAAGGCCCTGCCTTTCTTCTAGCCCAGTGCTTCCCAATAACACGAATGACAACAGCTTCCTATATCCCTCTGAGGCACAATTGCAGGGGGTGCAAAGGGAAGCAGCATCTCTGCTTATTTAATAATACTAAAGGACACTATCATAGATGAAAGGAAAATGTAGCAAAGGGAAAGAAAGAACAAAGGTAGGAATAATCTGCTTTTCAAAGCAGAAAATATAATGCCAAATGAAGCAATAAAACCTAACACAAAGAGCAATTGATCTGGTTGGCCTCCACCTCCTTCCTCCTGCTGAGCACCTCAGCCAGCTGCTGAGGGAAAGAGATGTACAAATCTCAAGCAGATGAGGCACTGGGCTCATGAAAAAAGGCATACAGGGTTCGTACCTTACAGACCCTACCTCCCCACCTGGTTGATATTGACATCTCAGACAGACAAGCCTCTCTTCCTTGAACCATCCTCAGTGCTGCTGCAGGGAATGAAATGTTCCCCCATGCTCCTGCTCCTGGCCCCAGGGAGGCACTAGCACTTTCACTCAGGAATGCCAGAAAGCAGCTGTGGCAGAAAGGGACCTCCCTTCACAGCTGTGGTATGGATTTACACCAAATTACAGTGCTCATGTGGTACTTGTGGGTAAGATGTGAGTCCCAGTTGAGCCTGGTTCTGTGCTCATGCAAGGTCTTCTCTATCTTGAGTCCATGACATATAATTATGTATGAATTCTTATTTGTTTACCAGAAAACAAGCTAGAAGAGAAGAGGAAGCCTAAGGCAACTCTTGCTTCTGCAGCCTGCTCTGAAGGTACTCAATCTAGGCCTCGCTTGTGATTATCTCCTACAAGTCTTCCCAGCAATCCTGCTTTCCTGGTTCTTGCTCATTCTTCCTCTGTGAAGCTTCTTAAGCCTAGAGGTCCCTTCCAACCTCTGTGATTTTCATTGCTTCTGAATGATGCTGCAGAGCACACAGGAGGCTTTGGTCAAACTTACTAGAACTTCACAGAAGTCTTATCCTAGTAGCTATAGCCAACAGGTTGCACAGGTCTCCAGGTCTTTCTCCAGTTTCTGGAGGCCTTCTAGGAGACTCTGATCTCTAGCTAGTTGCAGAATAGAAAAACAAAGCCTATCTGCAAGGGTATTTATAGATCCTTGAATGGCTCAGGGAAATTTCCTCAGAATCTGTTATCTATTGCTAAACAGTGATAACATATTCTGTCATCTCTTATGTGTAGCAGAGCTGGAGAAAAGCTACTTAGGCTTCTCTTCTTGATAAAAGACCTTTTTCAGTGAGTCACAAAGCAATCAGCTCCCTAGTTCAGCACATAGAATATCGCCTGCTCTTTCAGGGAGAAAAATTCACTATCTCATTTCTCTATTTTCTTTATATGTGGAGAGATTGCCACATGGTGGCAATTTACATCCACTTTGTGATAGTATGCACAAATGCCTAGCCTGGTGTCATTTGCAAGGCTTTTCCCAAGATGGTTTTCAGGCCTACCTTGTGCCCTTAGGAAATGTTACCACTTCAGTGTTAAGATAATTCAACCTCTGTCAAAGATGTTTGCCCGTCTTCTCTCACTCTTGCCTCCTCTTATGCTTTGAATAAGTGGGGCAGGCAGGCAAGGCAGGACCAGGGCTATGACTTACTGCAGGTCTGTGTGCAAGACAGCTTTCTGCAGCCCTTTCCTCATGTGAGCATGGTGAGCGCAAGTTTATGAGCTGAGTGCAGGAGGCTGGGATGCTATGGCACAGGGATCTTCAGCACTGCCTGATCAGACTGTTCCATTGGTCCTGGTGATTGCTGAACACAGAGGCTTTTTGACTTCAGTGATGCTGCTGGAGGGTACAAATTGGAGAGCCATAATCTGATCTGACATAATACCTACTGAAACACAATCATCTCTCTAAGAAGTTGGCACACTAGCTCCAAAAAAAACCCAACAACCAGCAAATGCTATAATAGCTTTCTATAATAATCACATTGTGAAGGCGCTGATGGTAATCCCATAGTCAGTAGGTTTAAAGCAGGGCACCATCTCTTGCTCTCCATTTTATATGTGGATTTGTGGTCCACTGCTCCCTTCTCACCTCTTAAGAGTTCTGAATTCTAACAAGAGGAAAGGCTCTCACTCCTGAGACAGCAGCAAAGAGAAGGTGGGTTCCTCACATGGCAGAAAAGCCAAAATATGCTTAGAGCAATTCCAGAGGCTTTCAGTCTGAAAGATTTTTATAGCACCACAGAAACATTAGATTTATAATCAGGACTCTTGGAAAAAATAAGTTTAGTGCCATCGATGAAAGAAAATCACAAAGAAAACATGGAAACTTGCAAAAAGGTGCTCATATGGAGCTCTTACTGATGTTTATGTCAACCTACCAGGTTTTTTTTTTGTTGGCCTATATGTTTATAGCAATGCTTTTCTCTATATAAAATGTAATTCATAGGTTGCTAGAGCAGTCCTAGGAGTGCATTTATCAATAATTGTTTAGGATCAAGCATTACGTTTTGCCATTCAACCAAAATAATGAACAGATACTAAGCAGAGAGTCTGAATACATTTCCACCGTATAGAATCATCCTCTGTTGTGAATTATATTTTTTTGCTGGTGGATTTAATCCCCCAACAGAGAAAATTCAATACGTAGATGCATTTATGTTACAGATGTAGTCTCCTGCTAGCCAACAGATAAGCTTTCTATCAGGAGCCGTGCTTCTGTGACACTCTTCTGGGCTGCTGCCAAGCTCTGCCTTCTCTCCTTTGATGGGCAGATCAATGTACAAACATTTAAAAACCCTAAATAACATAATAGATACTTGAATGCAAGCTGGAAGAAAAAACAAACAAAGAAACAAAACAACTTCCAAAACTGTTGCACTGACATGATGTAGCTAATGCAAATCTCCAAAAACAAGGACATAAGGGAGAATGGTAGCACACAGCTACCATTTCCAGAGCTGCCCTGCCTCACAGACTGCACGCATCAGCTTTTCCTCTAATCCCCAGTGGCAGCAATCTCCCGTGCCTCCGCCACATCACCCCCCAAACAGAGCATGCAGCACCAGCAATGCTGGAAAGAGGAGTCTGGGTTAAGACTGCGTGGTGTGTTGTTTGTTGTAAGAGCAATGCAAAGATGAAATGTGTATCTGTATTCACCGGTTAGAGCTCTCACCTATTTTGTCCTCTCTGATTTTTGTGAGCTCTCTTTCTCTGTAGTTCTTATTGCACTGGTATAAGCGCCTATAGAGGAAAGATCCCTTTTTTCCCCTCTGCTACCCTTCAAGCTACAGGATGCATGCTTTGACTGATGCCTGTTAGTGGGAGCAGTGCTAGAGTGCTGGGATCAGAGAGCTCCCCAGGGGTGGGCAGGCAGCTGTGGTAAAAGAAGAGAGCTGAAGAAAGCAACGTGACCTCAGTAGATGGCTTTTGAGGAAAAAAGCTGAGGGAAAAAAAATAAAACTAATTGGGAAGAGGTTAATGTGTGAGGGCAGGATAAAATATAAAACAAGTATGAAAATGAAATGAAAAACATGGAAAAAAAAAAAAAACAACCCAGAGAAACAGGATTCAAAAGGTATAAACGATAAAACAAGAGAAGCAAAAAGATGAATTACATCTCCCTCCTTGCTGAGAGTCAGCTTTTTTTTTTTGTAAGTTTATAAATAAACATCATGAGCTTTTTCTTTTTTTTTTTTCTGGCAGGAGGATATAAAAGATGCTAATGAATTCTTACGCAGGGTAAATAGTTTAAGGGGATGATATTAGTGATACTGAAGTATTAAAATAAAGATCAAAGCCATGACTGCCAGAATAGGGTTTCTAGGCTATCCTATACAGTTACAGCTCTAAGAGATTAAAGACTCATTTGAACATGAAAAGAGGAAAATCATCGGGTTCATAGCCACTTTAAGAATGGCTTGGTTACAAAACATGCTAAAGGCCCGATTCTATCAGTCCAAACAGAGCTTTAGGAGTAACTCTATTGACATCAGCAGGGCCTACTCAGTAGGATCTGTTTCTCAACAGAATTAAGGGTGACCAAATGAGCCAGTGGGGTCTGCAGGGAGCACTCAAGGTTGGTGCCAAACTTCAGTGCTTACATCAGTTTCTGTTCTTGCCTCTGAAGGAGCTGATGGTCAGTAGTGCACTGGACCGCACAGCTCTTCTTTCTCTCAAAGCCAAATCTTTCCTGGGTGTAAATGTTTAGAGCCCTGTCACAACACAGAACAGAGAAAACCAGGTCAAATTTTTAGTCTCTGTTGCAAACATCATCAATTATGGACTCTTAGATTATATCGAGCTTTTAGAGAAGATGAGGAATGTTCAATTTGGCTAATCATAGTGGCTCTTCAAGGATGCCACTTCCCTCTATAGACAAGGGAAAACAGTACTACATATTTGTGTAAACTGTAATGGTTGAGATAGAAATCCAAAATTCACTGGGTTACAACTCCAGAACTTGTCATCCATAGCTAAAAAGCCTCTGTAAATGTGTACTCTTAGGGTCTGATGTTCGTACCTATTAATTTTCATCCTTTCCTGTCTAATATGTCCAGTTCTGTTTATATGTTTCAGAGCTGCATTCTGTGTGTGCATTCTGATCACTGGCACAAGACAGGTAAAAATGAAGTAAAGGTCCAAGGGAATAAAGCTTACAGCGCCTTCGTAATTACCTTAGGATTATGGCTTCCAACATACATTTGAATACTGTGATTTGGATTCACCTGTACACATGCAAGAAATCTTTATTATACATCACTCCCACTGCTGACAGATGATAAAGCAGAGAATAGAGGCTATAAAGGTAACAGCATTTCACTCACAGATTTATCTTGTGATGCAGTAGCATAAGGTATCTCTGAAATCAGTAGTATATCAGAACCTTTCTCGCACTGCTGAAGCTTCTGGGTGGAGGCAGCCCAGACACAGCCCTTCTCTCAGCTCTGATTCTTGGCACAGAGGTCACATGAAAGGAGAAGATTCCTGGGCAGCCGAAAGGCAGTTTTACATGGGTCAGGGCTTTTGTCTTTTATGTGCCAGGGGACAAACCTGCCTCTCAACCCCACACTGAGGAATACAAAGCTTTAACCCACCTGGGACTTCCTTTTCCCTCAGTTTGTCATGAGGACATCTAGGCAAGTTGCAAGTAAGAGAACTGCAGAGAGGAAACAATGAAAACAAAATGGAAGCTTTAATATATTCATGCTCTCTGTCCCCATCCCTCCTTTTCTATGCATCAACAGTTTAACAGCCTGGCAAAAACAAACCTGAAACTACAAGACCCTTTCCTACCCAGTGCCACAAAATGCTCACCGTAGGCTAAGAAGAGTTATAAAGAGAGGTGACTTTAATATGATCCTTTTTCCATTTGACACGAGTTAGGGCTGCATCTTTACAAGCTGCTCTGACACAACAAGCTTGTGTTTAGAAGTAAAAAAGAAAAGCTGCTTATGGAGCTGATGTTAATTCAGACGTGGCATTTAAATGAGATACATGAACAGAAAAAAAAATGAAAGCAATGAAATCACTCGTATAATCTCTTCACTATGAAAATAAACTGCTGTTACATCCACGCTGCGCTAATGTAGGGTAAACAAAACAGATGAGGGGTTTCCCGCTGCTGGTTGCTTTCTCCTGGAAATAACCATCCTCATTTCACAAACTCTCAGCTGCCATCCCCTGTTTATTCTCCCAGCAGTTTCTGTTGGGATTATACAGTGACGACAGGGGTGATGCCGCACGTCTCCCTGCTGCTTACCCTTTGCTCCGGGTAGACACAGAATTCTCTGCCGGGATTCCCTTTAACTCTCTTCCATTATTCCCTCTTTGAATGACTGACGTTTTGTGCGTCCTTGTGCTCAAGTACGGTAAGGTACGGGTGAAAGACAGACACGCTTGGTTCATTAGTAGGAGCTTCCTCCTTTCTGTTTTCCCTGGGGAGGAGCGAAAAGGCTCCTACGGATAGAGGAACCCCGCCTGCGTTCATCCCGTTACCTAAACAATAGGTTTACTTAAACGTATAAATACACCGCCGTAGAGAGATCCTTTAAAAACTGTTTTTGCTGTACTCAGCCGTAGGGTGAGCGATCCCTCATTTGCTGGAGAGGGCTCCTCCCGCCCCTTCCTCCTGCTGCCTCCGCCTCCCGTGCCCATATATCACTACTCCCGGCACGACCACGCACCCAGCCCAGCACGCCGCCCGCCCTGCTGGGAAGCGGGGCCAGAGCCTCCCCTCGCCCCGGGCGCCGCCAGCTCCCGGACAGCGCCCGCGCCCCACCGGCTCCTCTGCGGCCTGGAGCTGTCCGGGCCCGGAGGGTGCTGAACCTCCGCAGGCGCCGCGGGGGATGGAGGCGCCCGGCGGCCACGACCCCGCTCCGCCCGCCTGAGCCCGAGCCCGCGCACGCAAAACAGCGGCCATGGAAGAGGAGCTGAAGTGCCCGGTGTGCGGCTCGCTCTTCCGCGAGCCCATCATCCTGCCCTGCTCGCACAATGTCTGCCTGCCCTGTGCCCGCACCATCGCCGTGCAGACCCCGGAGAACGAGCAGCACCTGCCGGCTCTGCTCCAGCCGCGGGGCTCCGCGACGCCCGCAGCCGCCGCGGCCGCGCCGGGGCCGAGCTTGGGGCCGGGGCCGGCCGCCTCGCTGGACTCTGAGTGCGTGGCGGGCGGCGGCGTAGACCACGCGGACAAGCTGAGCTTGCACAGCGAGACCGACAGCGGCTACGGCTCCTACACCCCCAGCCTGAAGTCCCCCAACGGCGTGCGGGTGCTGCCGTTGGTGCCCGCGCCCGCAGGGGCGGCGGCGTCTCAGCGGGGCGCCGGCCCAGCCGGCTCGTCCCTCACCTGCCCGCAGTGCCACCGGAGCGCCTCTCTGGACCAGCGCGGCCTCCGCGGCTTCCAGCGCAACCGGCTGCTGGAGGCCATCGTGCAGCGCTACCAGCAGGGCCGCGCCGCCGCCGCCGCCGCCAAGTGCCAGCTGTGCGACCGCAGCCCGCCCGAGCCGGCGGCCGCGCTGTGCGAGCAGTGCGACGTGCTGTACTGCTCCGCCTGCCAGCTCCGCTGCCACCCGGCCCGCGGGCCCTTCGCCAAGCACCGCCTGGTCCCGCCGCCCGGGGCTCCGGGCCCACCCGGAGGGGGCGATAGCGGCGGGAAGGGGGCGGGCGGCGGGCGTAAGCTGCCAACGTGCGCCGAGCACGACCTGGAGAACTACAGCATGTACTGCGTGAGCTGCCGCAGCCCCGTCTGCTACCAGTGCCTGGAGGACGGCAGGCACGGCAAGCACGACGTCAAGGCCCTGGGCGCCGTGTGGAAGCAGCACAAGGTAAGCACGAAGCACGTGCCAAAGGCGAGGAGGAGCCGGGGTGCCAGCGGGACTTTGTCTCTCCGCTGTCAGTTGAGAACTTCTATCATCATCCCAGGTGCTTTCTCCCTTGCACAGCACTCTTTGGTCTCCAGTACTCTCTTCAGTCCACAGTCTGCTCAGGGTCTTCTGGTGTCCCCCAAACTCCTCCTGCTGCTGCCTTTCCTTACCTTGGCCAAGCTGAACCAGGCCTGAATGGGCACCTGGCTTTAGCCAGCTTTGCTATGGTCTGCACCATCCCATGCAGACCTACAGGAAGCAGAAGAAGATGGTGTGGTCATTCTTTCATTTATCTCAGTCCTTCCATCTCAATGGGAGCTGTCACAGACGTTTTCCACCATGAATTCCTATCAGTGAGGGTGAGTGGCCCTTAGCCACCCAAAAGTTTTAGGTGGAAGGCATGATAGGAGCTGTCAAGGGACGTCATGTTGTCTTCTATACCTCAGAAAGATCTTCACCTCTCCTCAGTTCTCAAAGCATCATAGAACTGCAGAACATCCTGAGCTGGAACAACCAGGATCACTGAACCCAGCTCCTAGCTCAACACAGCACTACCCAAAATCCAAACCCTGTGTCTGAGAGTGATGTCCAAATGCTCCTTGAACTCCAGCACTTGGGTCTGTGACTGCTGCCTTGGGCAACACATTCCATGCCCACTGCCCTCTGGTGAAGAACCTTCACCAAAGAGGCCAGAAGGGATGGTTGGAGGGACCTTAATGATATGAGTAAACAGCAGCAGAATGGGCTCTGGGGACAAGTGAAACTTTACCAGATCCATACTGCATTGCACTCTGATTTACCCTCCTGTTCTCTGGTGCTCTGTAGCTCTGGAGGCCCTTGAGGACATGTCAGAGGCAGCCACTGTGCAGCACAGGAAGCTTCTCAGGTTCTTGTAGATCTGCTGGGTCATGTGGCCATGCTCACCATGCAAAAGTCTTTGCAATCATTTGAATAAAGAGAAAACATGACCATAAAAGTTTAAGAAGTATATGATGCTAGCTCATTTTTATTAAGAATGAAGGACCCTCTAAAGTTATTTGTTACTACAGATGCACCTACAGGGGGGAACATAAAACTTCAGTGCTGAGAGTGGTCCTCTGGAGCTCCAGGGAAAGGGCTTTTCCCACAGGCCATGTAAAGAACACTTGGCTAGGTTTTCTGGCCACAGGATTCCCTTCTCTCCTGTAGTTAGCATCATAGCAAGCCCAGAGAAATACTCTCATCCAGGGAGATCCATGGGAGGGGACAAAGCCACAACTGGTCTCATTGTTCTTCAGCCACAGAGTGGTGGAGGAGAAGCTTAAGACTTTTAGTAAGGGGAAAAAGTTGACTTTTGATTTAAGACTTCCCAAAAGAGATTTGGGGTGAGCAGCGCAGTTCATGCACCTAAGAGACAGAGTCCTTCAGTATGCATGTCAAAGTTTGTGTGCTCTCTGCCAACGGCTCTGCCAGCTCCTCCCTAATGTGACGGTAGGGGAGTTGTTCTCTTGGTGCAAGAGGAACAGATCATCACTACTTCTGCTAACAGCAGGATCTAGGTCTGTACAGAATTACTCAAACGAGCAGTGTCTGAGCTCACTGTTGAAATGTGGTTAATGTTATGTGGGCTGTGAGAGACCAGCTTGTGTTGTGTTACAATTTACTTTGAGTTAAGACTGGTTGGAGCCTTTCTGAGCCATGTGGTAAACTCCGGTGTAGTCAGCGCATGCTGACAGTCATTTTCCTGTTTTCCCGTTGCTGAAAGAATGAACAAGAGATTGTTGGTTGGTCAGCATTTTTTTCTGGGAGTGTGTTATCACAGAATGTGATTCCTCTTGATTTATGGACTCATGGTGGAAGTTCTAGTGGAAGTTTAAATAAATTTCAAAATTAACTGATTTGGGGACTCTGACATTGGGATCTCGTAGATATTGCTTTTCCTAGAACAATATACTTGACAGAAAATAAATGTACTGGAACCATAGACTGCCTAAATCATCAGCTCACATTCATTCAGATGAATTGCTCTAGAATTAGATGCTTATGCTTAGTAATAGTTCTCGCATACAGCAATTTCTACTGGTTTATTACCTGAAGTGACTTTGGCCAAGCCGTAAGTTACTCATACTGAAGTATTTATTGCATATGGTTTGCCAATGGAATTCAAGCTCTGTGTGTTCTCCCCAGATAATCTGATGTAGATGGTAGAGCAGCAGGTGGAAGGGATTCTCCATGAGTTGAGCCTGCTCAGGTGGCAGGTCAGCACCTGTTCCACACCAGGGGATGAGAGCCTGCTTATCTCCCCCTATGGCAAGGGGCAGCATTCTTCCCCTGTAGAGAGTTCCACTGCCATGTCCCCTCTCACAGCTCACAGTTTCATCCTGCAACAGTGAAATTAAAAGCTAACAATTTGTTTTTTTACTGATCCTAGAGTTTTTCAAGTATCACTGCCCGTCTTCTCCTTCAGAATCCATTTTCATTCCATTTCTGCACTGTTCTTCTCTTCAAATTGCTTGAATTCCCCTTTGCCTGAGTCTTACACAGGGGTTCAGTAGAAAACTACAGACTTCTTGGTGTGATGTTTTAGACCATGCAGTGAGAAGGGCATTTACTCCCAGCTGTGCCCATGGCTTGGTGGCTGTACAAGACTGCTTGGCCTTTGTTAATGGCACAGGTTTGCCCATTGCACTGATGTACGTAAATTCTTCAGTAGAATAAGAAATGGTGGAAAATAACGTGGCTGTAACTGCATAAATCAGCTGTAAATCCACTGACATAGCTAGTCTTTGTTATACTCGCTTACACTACTTACCTATCTGGACCAACAACTTTTGGTTATTAAGTAAAACTCCACAAATCTACTCCCAGAGAAGTTGGTTTAGGTCTTCACAGAAAGAACAGATATAAGTTTGTAGGCCTTTTGACCTATGGATATGAAAACAGGTGGTGCATACATTTCACAGTCTGAACACTGGTTTTATATGTACAGAAATGCCAAAACAAGCTTCAGCTGGACAGGTGTGTGAAAGGCAGCCAGCTGAAAATAAGTGTGGGAGTCTGCATGCCTGCTTTGATCTGCTGGTGGGAAGGAGTTGTGTTCACAAAATCATGAGGGCTCTTTCTGCTTGCAGCACCAGGATAAGCTTGTCTAATCAATAGCCAATCTGCTGCTGAAGAGAGATGGAGGGAAAACAAGTTAAATGAGCATGAACTGCTCGGTTGAAAGAGGGCATTGGCATTATCTGGTTCATTTTCTAAAATCAAAGGAAGCATCAGTCTTCTGTGCCTATCTGGATTTAATTACTCACCCTCATTATCTCTCTGTTCCTGTCTTTGATAGAAGAAGAAACCTTGTGTCCACCTTCAGAATCCCTGCTTTTTTGTTGTTGTTGCAAGACTAGTATTGAAGTAAAGATAACTATACGTAGAATACTGCTTGTTAGGAGTCATTAATTGTCATAGTCAGTGGATCTCGTAACATTTGAATTTAGCTTCAAGTAAATATTCTGCAGCATGCGAGATTGCTCTGAGTGTGCACGGCATTTTTTTTATGGTTTGGTTGGTTTACTGGGTGCTTAGTCATGTAGTTCTGTTTGGTTTTAATGGGAAGTGCATGACTAGATTCCCCTGCTTTGGAAAGTATCTTTTACAAATGCTTTGAAAAGCAGGGCTATTATCTCTAAGTGGGTTTTGTAAGTGGAGACCTGATCTCCCTGGTTCCGCGCTGCCGTTGTATTAATGCAACCACAGTTTTTAATGTGCACAAAAATTCACTTAAGGGTCATCTGATCAATGACATTGTCAAGTTTCTATTCCAGTCCTTTGGAATGGTAGAATGCCAGGAGCCAGCCATGACTGCGCCAGTTGATAGCAGTGCATGTTAGTTAAAATTCATTGGTGTAGTTTGGGATTTCTACCTGATGACCAGTTGTAACTTTTGGCTCTTCCTTTTTGATGAAATGTGATTTGATTTGAGAGTAAGGGCTGATGTGGAAGAAGTGCAAGCTTTACTTTTGTTGAGACCAATCCTTGAAACACTGGGACAATTTTGTTGGGCCGGTCACTAGCAGAGCACATGGTGCTTATGTCCCCTTTTTCCTGCATCTCCACTACTTTGTCACATGCCAGTTCCACCTTGTCATGTGTCAGCTGGACAAACCAAAATCCTTGTGGTTGGAGTGGGAAGTGCAATCAGCAAGGCTGGGCTTTAATTTACGCCAACATCATCATCTCACAGAAGCAGATACAAGCCTGATCAGCTGTGCTGGAGGAGAACAGGACCCTTTTACAGGATTATGGTTTGTTTTTGTGGCCTCAGATAGCTTTCATAGCAAACAGAATTGTTTTACACTTTTATGAAGTGGCAGAAGTTTGTGCAAGAGACTGTTACATGTTTAAGCATCTAGCACTGCAATTGTTGCGCTCCCCACTACATTTGTTACAGATTAGTTGTAAAGCCTATTTCATTTTCAAATATAGTACCAATGGAGTGCCTACAACTGGGCATAAGGAAGGAGGTTGGTGTGAATATGAGAGAAAAAATACAGGCATGACTTTATTTCTTTATAAATCAGCTCTGCTTCCAGCAAGGGCTTGCTGGTGCCCCCTGCCCATGTGCCACTGTAAAGCTGTGGCTTCAGAGCTGGGGCACACAGTGCACACAAAGAGCTGCTGGTTCTGCTCCTTTTCACCCTCAGCAACTGAGTGAGTCCAAGGAGAGACTGTGTAGGGGCATTCAGGTGGGAGGTGAGCCCCAGACTTTGCATGCACAAGGAATTGAGTTGTGCCCTTTTCAGAAGTGGAAAATTTACTTTCCTTCAGGAAAAAAGTTGGAAGCAGGGAATGAGTGGTGATTTGTGGATTGCAGTTGGGTCTCTTGTAAGAAGTTCTCATAGCATTTGTGCCTTTCTGTGCACAAGGCTCTGTCTCCAGGCATCCTCTAGGTCCTATGGAGTCAAGAGACTGCAATCTTTTGGAAACATGACTTTAAGCAAGGAGGTTTCATTTTCTGTTTCTTTACATCAGTTGAATATCTATTTGTTGAGGACAATACTTGGGCACTGGCGGCCTGATAGATTGCAATTGTGACTAAGGAGCTGGCCTATGAAAAGAGAGTCTAACCAGTAGGGCTTGTCACAGGAGTCCAGAGACCAGCATTAGGTTCATACCCTGTGAGGAAGGCTGAGCGTGACAGCAAAACACATCACCAATGTCACTCAGAATGGGACCTATCCCATCCCTCCATGTTATGCTCGCAGATATCTAATGCTGGATTTGGACTGGCCAGGGGCTAATGGATGGAGAAGCATGATTTCTGTAGTCCCAGTCAGGAAAGAAACCACGAGGACTGCACCTTCAGGCCATGGATCCTCCTCCTTCCTTCAGACCCTGAAAGTCCTTCAAGAAGCTGCTTGTTCACTGTAGAGATCTCAGCTGGAAGCTGAGCAACAGGAAGCTGGGTCTTCAGTATCAGCTTACAGTAGATTAAATCCTCATCTCTCACCTGTCAAGAGCAAGAGGAAGAGGTTGTTTTAGCTGTTCCAGAAATACTCCCCCATTTGTTGGGTTGGAGCATGGAAAACTGAAGCCCTAAAAGGACATAACAGTGAATTCTAAGAACACAGATTTGTCTCTGAAGTTGTAGGTTTGGTAGAAGGTTCTATGCTTGTAAAGATTTCAGACTTTGATGAAATACTATTTTGGAAAGCACTTGAGAATTTTAAAGCACGACAGATGTTACTGTGTGGGATTATTATTTCCTTATACATGTGGGTAGCTGTCTTGTAAAAAGTGTTTTGACTTACAGAATCACTGCAATAATGTGGAATGTGCAGCCACAATACTTAACTGCCCCCGCATGCATATTTCTCCTTTATTAAATCTTACTACAATTAAAATCTTAACTCTTCTAGCACACAGCCTGCATGTATAAGAATGTGTGTGACAGCAAGTAAGCCTATTAGCTCACCGTTACTCATTAAAAGCAAGGATTAGTAAGTAATATATTTACGTCTTATCTCCAATTTTTCCTCTTATTGTTTTCTTCTTTTTTTTTCTTGCAGGCGCAACTGTCTCAGGCTTTAAATGGTGTTTCAGATAAAGCAAAGGAAGCTAAAGAATTTTTGGTTCAGCTGAAAAATTTATTGCAGCAGATACAGGTAACTGTAGAACGTTGGTTGTTTTGATGATATGTAATCAATAGAACCGAGTGAATAATTTATCCGATGGCTTCGTCTCCTTCACCGTTCTTGTATTTCCTGGAATCGTCTCACCTCTCCCAGATAGAATTTTGCTAGGCAAAATTACGCATCAAATAATGCCTATGAGCCTGTTTTAGCTTCCGGATTGTTTGCTGTTTATTGCAAGAAGCTGATACTCAATACCTGACACCAGAGCTGAGTTGATTCGTATTTGATTGAACCCCTCGGTCACACTTCCAGCCTCCTTCCTGCTGGCTCTTCCTTGAATTGGACATCTAGCGCAAATTCTCCTTTTCACCCTCTCAGAATCTGCTACTTGTTTCTCATCTGGCATTTTCTAAAAGCGTCCTTGTTGCTGGATAAAATCCAGTCAATCTGTTTATTAGACGATTTGTAGGAAGTCAAAAAAGAGGAAAGAAACACATGCTGCTAAGTCAATTTGATTGTTTGTTAAAGGAGAAGGTATTTCCATGCACACAATTGCCCAGCTTTAATAGTCAGAACAGAACTCATGGTGAGTGCAGTAATTGAGGGCACAAACCCCAAAGGAAGCAAGTTCTGTTTCCAACCAGATTTACACTCCGATCAGTGCTGGAGGTCATCTGGTCCTCAACTCCCTTCTTGCCATGCAGAGTAGGGCTGCAGATGTGCTGCTGTGCTTTGAGCTTTGTGGCGTCTGGAAGGAGATAGTTCCTATCTGCAGCCGCATCGTCTGCTCTACGATATGCCTGCTCTTCTTTCAAGCAAGTCTTATTTCTGCCCCCAGCAGAAAGCTGAAGCAGAATTTCAACAATCTGTGTTTGGTTCAGGATTTAATCATTTAAAAAATGTCGCTTTACTCTGCAAATTATGGATTGTACCTCAAGTGCTGCCAAAGCTCTCAGATTGCCACAGAGTAGTATAATCGCACACCCTCACTGCCTTCTGCGGCACGGTGGGTGGGGAAGAGAACAAAGAAAGATGAGGAAACTGGTAAAAAAAGAACACATCCAGTTAAAAGAAACCAGTATGGAGACACCAGGTGGTGCCTGTAATGTGCTGTGTTTTGAACACACTGAGGTTTTTCTCAGCTAACCTTCTCTATCTAAAAGTTAAACAGCCCCTCTCGCCTAGTCATCTGGGCTTCTTTCATTGCCCAAGGAGAATGGGAACCTCTAGAGAGCAGTTCTTCCTGTGTATGCTGGCAGCTATTTTTGGGCTGTGGTAACTCATCCAAAGCAATAGTTTGTTGCCACTCTTTTCTTGAGTCACCTAGCTCCATTAAAAACTTATTTTTTTCCCTCTTAAAACCCGGAGGTGGTCTATTATGACTGCTTATGACTATGCTGTAAAATCTGCTAAAGTATCTCAATAAAATCACTGGCAAATTGCTCTGCATAAGGGAGCTGCTACAATTAAATCAAAAGAGCAAGAAATTTTTTTGGTGCTGCTCCTTGTTTAAATACTGAAGTTGGACTTGCAAGAGGGAATTGCGTCAACCATCTACCTTCTTAAATTTAAGCACGCCTGGACATAAAGCTGAACATGGATTTCATGTATTGAGCCAGCCTCCAGTATGAGACTGAACAAGGACATAAAATTCCAGCAAAGCAGCACGCAAGGGCTAGTCAGCTGCATATGTATGACCAAGTGAAAAAAGACTAGGGCTTTACTATGGGTGCTAGATGACACTCACTCACACAGTCTGGCTCCTGTGGAGCTCCTTGGCATCCTTTTATCTCATGACAAATTGCGCTCTTGCCAGGTGAAAGAATTGGTACAGGTAGGTTAGGCAGGTTAGGTGCAGTCACGTTGTTTAGGGGGAGAGGTTTAGAAATGTCATGAGCTGATCTGTACCTTTTGGCTGGTGGACCAAAGAGCAGTTCTTGGACTGGTTTTTTGTTGTTGTTTGGGGTTTGTTTTGTTTTGGCAGGGGGATAAATAAAGATTTACACATGTAGATTCATTCCCAGAATGCCTGGCACTGAGATATATCTTAGTGCATGTTATTTCTAATAGCTGTTTTGTGGTGGTCACCTCACGCACACATACAGACACTTACTCCTCAGCAAAAATGCCTTAACAATGAATTTTTACACAAACGACTGTGCCACATGTACATGTTATTATCCCATTTCAGTGCATTCCAGACCACTTAGCCATCCACACTCTTTGTCTCCTTACTGTGAATGTTAGAGCTACAGGGAGCAGAGCTTTTGTCTTGCCTGGGGCAGATGGCAAATTCTTAATCTCTTTTTCCTGTTTTGCAGACCTGTTGCTTTCTCCTCATCTTCCTTCCCTCCACCTTTCTGAGGTCACTTCTACATCTGACAGTCTTATAAACTTCCTGTTCCTCATTGCCCCTCTTGTTTCCTTGCTCCTCCCTAATGCTCTCATTATCTGATTTTTCACGTTTTCCCATCTGCTGTAACGATTTCATCCTTTCTCACTTGGAAGAGGCATACTGCCAAACACCCCGTTTAAAGTGTGAACAGAAAATGAAGAGAAAAATGGTGCATTACCGCCATTTACAGACTCAGGCTACGTACACAAAACAGCACATCAAGAGAAGCTTGATAGAGAAAAGCTTAAGAAGGAGTCAGGTGTGATATAAGCCGAGGAGGTAATGATACAACAGGAGGTGTCTAGGATAAACCTATGAACAGTAACTGAGCTGTCTGCTGTCTCTCCTCTATCCCTTCTTGCTGGCAAATGAGTAGAAAAGAACGGCATAAACAAAAGAGCTGAGAAACAGTAATGAGTTAGAGATGTGTGATGGCTTTCCATCAACATGCTTCTCCTTAAGCAGATGTTTAAGGTCATATATATATTCATGGTTTGGGAACCGGGAAGAAAGCTGATAGGGCAGCAGAGCGTTTTGTGGTAATAGGAGCTTGAAAACTTTTTTGTGATTGCCTCATCAACAGATGAAGTGAGGGAGAGCTTCCCTTCCAATGGGTGCTGCAGCACCAGCTCCACATGCAGAGAAAGTTATCACCTGGAAGCATAAGGTTTTCTTGCGCCATTCGCCCAGATTTCTTCAGCTGTACTGGGAACTGGTGGTAGCACAGTTTGTTCCTCATTTACCCTATAGGAGTTGATAAAGGGCAGAGTGACAGCCAGGCTTTGCAGGGGGTACAAGTTGTGCACCTCACTTGCTGACCCCTGCCCAGCAGAGTTTTACCACCGTGTCAATAAAAGACTGTGAGTACTAGCTAATGATTTCAAAGGAGCTATGATGGGTTAATTACACAGAGTGGGACAGGCTCCTCTTATGTATGAGCGTGCAGTAGGTTTTGATTTTATGTTATGTTGTACTACATCTGCTGTCTGGAAAGTGACAGCAAATCAAGGTTTTCATAGAAGCCCACTTTGCAGCATGGCATCTTCCTGTTTCATTTTATAGCATGCAGCTATTAATGGCACAGCCGTAATGAAATCAGAAAGGCAATAAGAATGGTAAAGTCTTGAAAGGATATATCTGAATGGAAAAAACAGGTAAGGATAAACAATAGCGTAGCTATAAAGCATGTTTTCTTTGATGAATATGACTCTTCTTCTAGGAGAATGGACTGGATTACGAAGCCTGTCTTGTTGCTCAGTGTGATGCCTTGGTTGATGCATTAACTCGACAAAAGGCCAAATTGCTCACAAAAGTGACCAAGGAACGTGAGCACAAACTAAAGGTGAGTGCAGCTCTCATCAGCTGTAAGTATTTAGCTCAATGTGGCTGCTGATACCTGGTGTTACTGTGCATTTTCTCAAGTCCCCAGCCCTTCACACAGTGCAAATTCCTAACAACCCAATCCTGAAGTTCTTCAGCGGGTTCCAGTTCAGCAGTAAAAATGTGCTTCTACACTTAACGTTAGGCATGTGTGGATCCTTCCAAAGGCAGGAAACCACTCCTGCTCAGGTATAACCTTTGGGATTTTGGTGTCTCTTCAAATCTTTGAAATTGAAGCAAGCCTCCAGATGTCCAAGTGCTACTCAGCAGATATTAAAGAAACATTGTAAAGGGAGGAAAAGAAGGCTATAACCGGATGAATAAAGTAGAAGTAAAGAAATGGACAAGTTTCTTGAAACATGGAACTGTGTAAATGATTTTGAAGTACTACAGTGTGGGTAATAATAGTATCTAAGGCAGGAGGAGATAAAGTGAAAAACTGAACATTAAAAGCAATGAATAAAATCAACCTGAGATTGGCATTCAGAAATCTCCATGCTTAACAAGAGACAACAATTAGGACATGATTCTAACACTATTGCTTATCCTACTGTTTGTTCCCATTAGCCTGGGCTAACTGAGGACTTGTGCTACTGAACACAATGCTACTTCTAGGCCTAATTTACAGCAGAATAAAGTCCAAAATCCCCCCCACCCCAAAAAAAGAGATGCCTTTTAAAATTCTTCTTTCTAGCAGTGCATTCTTAAGCTGAACAGGACTGATGATGAGTTGAGAAGAGAATGGTAGAGTATAACCCGCAGTTATTCTCTGTAATATTTGCCTTTTAAGACAAAGATTTTTTGAAAGCTCAGATTTTAGTGAAAGTGCAATTGTAAATGTGAGTATTGCAAATGCAGAGATATGTTCTGTGCTCCTTCTGCCCCAAGCAAACCTGAGCTTTGAGCAATTAATCTGCTCTGAAAATTGAGATTCCCCGTGCACAACATTTTGCCAAACTAATTATCGGTATTTACAATACAGAGCAAGCGAGCGTAGCTGATGGAGTTGTGGCAATGGCCATATGGCAGCTAAATTAAGCACTGCTTTTACACGCTCTTCCATTTGTTGCCTCTTCTGAAATAATTTTATACGTTTCACTGTAAGCCGAGACAATTATCAGAACTGTGCTGATGCCTGTTTTCCAGGTTGTTTGGGACCAGATAAACCACTGTACGCTGAAGCTACGTCAGTCAACAGGGCTTATGGAGTACTGCCTAGAAGTTATCAAAGAAAATGATCCCTCTGGGTTTTTACAGGTATTTTCCTTTCTGGTAAACTGGGGTAGAAAAGATCAAAGATTAAAAAATAATTACATTTAAATATGAAAGTATATTGCTTTGCTAATTAGTGTCTTCCCCTTCCAAGACAGATTCCTTCTGGCAATGTCTATAATGCCTAAGCAGTTACAATTTGAATACTGCTAAACTTTATGGTTCTATTCCACCCTATCTGCAACAAACAGCTTAATGGAAGCTTGTGCTAAGGTCCAAAGAGTTTCTAAATGTGTAGAAGGCCCCTTGGATTCTGCCTCTGTAAATATATTGAGAGAGATTTTATCGTTGGATCTCATGTAAGCCTACATCAAGGAAGATTGGCAGGTATCTCTTACTTGTCTGATTCCCTCTGGCTCATTTGCAGGAGCTGTGCAGCCCAGGTCCCAGGGAGGAAGCAGGATGAGTCTTTCATAGTTATCATCACTGAGACGAGAGAGAAAATGGGGCAAGTCATGAAAGGGTCAATTGATGAGAAAAAATATATATGTTTTATTATCCAATTACTTGGCCTAACTAATCACATTTTATTAACTATTTTCCTTAATTATTATTTTGCCATATTAGTTTTATTGCTTTATTAATTGCCTAAGAAGAAATGACTCCAAACAAAATGACCTGTATGTGGCTGTCAGCCAAACAGGGCGCGCCACACACATGAATGCATGAATGCAAGGCCTCTCTCAGTATCCCTAAAAAACAGGATGAGAATTAGCCAACGTAAGCCCATTAGCACTCCAGATTGATTGTTACTGTCACGTCTGGTCTCAAACAAGAGTTAGGAATGTGTGGTGTATATTAATCCCAGAGACTGTAAAGCAATTTAGCAAGCTGTCAGTTGGATGCTACTGGACAAACGTAACCTTTAGGTCTAACAAACGTGCTTAGGTACTTCAGATGCTTTGTTTACCACTCAGCTCACTCTTCCTATAACCCTTGTGTCTTCATTCTTGACACTCACCTTTCATATAAAAATGTACTTTTTGTTTGTTTGTTTGTCTGTTTGTTTTCTTTTTTCCTTTTTCCTTTTTCTGGTTTATCTGGCAATGATGTGAAAGTAACCAGCAAGCACTGAAGTACTGCATTACTCAGAGCAACTGCTCCTACAGCCAGGGTATAGAAACACAGAGCCAGCAGCGCTGTAAGTGACTCCAGGGTTGCAGGAAGGCTCCTCTGCTTACCGCACAGGATGGCTGGGACCTGCTAGTACAGGAGTGCAGACAGAAGGGTCTTCCAGTGACAGTAGTGAGGAAGGATGTCTGAACTCCTGCACTAAAGGAAAAAATCACTTTGACCTACCCAGAAAAATGTTACTCTCTTTGATTGACATGAATGTCACTCGGAAGGATTCCAGGTACCCGAATGGCACAAATGAGCTCAAGGACAGTTGAGTTCATTGATTTCTGTGGAGAGAAGATCTCGCTTACAGAGGACATTGTGATCATCTTAGTCTATCTTGTGTCCTAAGTGTCTATAGGCTGACCAAGAACAAAGATTTAAACACAAAACTGTGTTTTGATGTAATGATAGTGAGTCTATTGTGTTCTTAGGAAATCTATCAGGCAACTTATCTCCCTTGCTGTGGGAAATAAACACCTTCTTTCCCATTTGATTTTTTTTATTTATTTTTTATTCCTTTCAACTGAATCATCTCTGCTACACAGAGGGACCCTCTGGCTTGTCAGCCTCTCTTTAAGCTACTGCTGTTAGGAGAGCAAAACCATACAGTGCAGATCAGAGAACAGAGTTCTGAAGTGCACGAGGCATTCAGAGATCTGATATACAACAATACTAATGGCCTTTACAAATGCAGTTTTATTTTTGTACTCTAAGATGAGAATGCTTTTTGAAAGGAGGAGACCGAAGGATATTACACAAATGGAATTCCCTTCAGAATTACAGGACCCTGTCTCAACTCTCGTGCTGTTGTTTTCCTGTTTTTCTCATGCTGCATCTCACAGCTCTTCCGTCACTTCTCATGTCTTCTGACGTGCTGCTGCGTCTGCAGTTTCATCATAAGCCTGATGGTCTCTTTCAGATCTCAGATGCTTTAATCAAACGTGTCCAGGTATCTCAGGAACAGTGGGTCAAAGGAGCCTTGGAACCAAAAGTGTCTGCTGAGTTTGACCTGACGCTGGATAGTGAACCCTTACTGCAAGCCATTCATCAGCTGGATTTTATTCAGATGAAATGTAGGGGTGAGCTTTTGTGATTTGTTTTTTTTTCCTGTTTTTCATGCCAGTGTTGCAATTTGCCCTGGGAAGAAGGGAAGTGCAGGGGAAGGAAAGAGGAATGACTTGAGATTACTGGGTATTTTAAAGAAGTTTTTAAACAAATTCAGGTTATTGGGTGCTCCCTAGAATGGTGCACTCACCTCGTGTGCAGTGACCTCGGCAAAGTCAATCGGTGATGCCAGGGGCAGTTGAATATTTGAAAAGATGAATTCTTCAGAGTAGGACTATCTCTTAGCTTTGATGATTACGAAGAAGTTAAATGCATGAAACTTTGTGCCATCTTTCAGCGTTCATAGGTTGAACAAAGATAATTGAAATACTAGTCATCCCCATCTTGTCAGGAACAGTTGTAAATAAATATTCCCCTCAGCACACATACGCTGGAATAGGAAAATAATCCCTACAGGGAAATAAGCCCTATAAACCCATGTATGAAAACTGTGTCATGATTAAAATAAAGCTGGGAGACAGAGAGTTTCAGAAGGAATGTAGTCCAATAGCTGTACTGCTCCTTGATTCCAGGTGTCAAAATCACCCTGAGGGATGCAGAAAAAGGAAAAGGAGGTTAAGGAAATTATTTAAAAGCAGGAGCTGATAAACAGCAGATGCCACTGGCAAAAAAAAACAAACCCAAAACATTAACAATCATATGCTTGTGATGTACTTGGTTTATAAAGAGCAGATTAGAGAGATACATAGGCTATCTAGGTGTTAAGCCCATTGTGATCCCTGGGAATCATGCCATGATCTTCACTCTGTGGTGATTCAAGCCTTAGTTACACAAGTAGATGACAGAGTAGAGGCTTTCAGAAGTTAATGAACGAGTTAAGGGCATTCATGTTGTGATGCTGGATGTGGTGTTTTGTACATCAGCTTTCACTGTTGTTGTTTTTCCCTTCTAAATGAGTGTAAGGATTTATGTTCAGTTATCTGGTCCCTCTGGGCCTAATTCTGGACCCATGATACTCAAGATGGAGTAATTGGGGTGGATCACTTAGCAGGTGAATGTGTGGAGAAACAATGGGTAAACAGTTAAAGGCCACAGTCAGCTCACTAGGAGTGGCTTGTGCCTTCACTGAAACAGCCTGTGCTAAAGAAGTTGGTCGAAAACTGTCTGATAGCTGCCTCTCTGAAATGCCAGCAGCCAGCAAAGCAGACAAGAGAGGAATATTGCTGATAAAACTTCTCCAAATACTCTTTGCATTTATCTGTTTAAATCAGTTTATATCTAATGCTGGCCATATTTATTGTTAAATATATTTAATACTAATCTTCCACCACTCTCCCTCCCAAACATATAAAGAATTTAGCTAAACTATCCACTTAAGTTGCTAATTAGCCAAAGGTCACTTGAGGTGAGAGCAGCTTAGGCATTTGGCTTTTGGATGTTCATCTGTCAGTAAGCTGGAGGACTTAGAGACTTTAATTGAGCCAGATTCACTGAAGCTCTATGAGAGATACTGCAGTCTGTTGACATCCCCATCTGATGTACAATCACAGTTAAGCTCTGCCACTGAGCTAGACGTAGCCTGAGATGCAGAGGGCAGGACTGGACTGCTTCTGCTAAAACCTGCAGAGAGGTTACAGACCAGGTTGAGTATTGCTCTCCAGTGGCACTTAAAGACTTGGCCCTCAGGAAGGGCTTTTCCTGGGGCTATCTTGGCATTGACTAGGGAGTGTGCTTCATGTCCTACCAGCTTTGTCACCAGCTGGTGCACATGAAGGCCAGGCCTGGCTTCAGATACTGCAAACAGCAGTGGAAATGCCATTTATAGAATCATAGAAACAGAATCACTTGAGTTGGAAAAGACCTTTAAAAGTCATCTAGTCCAAATCACCTGCAATGAACAGGGATGTATGCAGCGAGGTCAAGTTGCTCAGAGCCCCTTTCAGCCTAACCTTGAATGTCTCTAAGGACAGGGCTCCCACTACCTGTCTGAGCAACCTGTTCCTGTGCCTCATTACCCTTATTGTAAAAATCTTCTTCCTTGTGTACAATCTAAACCTCTCCTCTTCTAGTTCAAAACCATTTTATCTGGTCCTATCGCAACAGGCGCTGCTAAAGAGTCTGTCCCCTTCTTCTTTAAACCTTCCCTTTAGATACTGAAAATCTGCTGTGATATCTTCCCAGAACCTTCTCTTCTCCAGGCTGAACAGCTCCACCTTTCTCAGCCTGCTCTGGTAGGAGAGGCTTTCCATCCCTTGGATCATTTTTGTGGCCCTCCTCTGAAGGCACTCCAGCAGGTTCACGTCTCTCCTGTACTGAGGACTCCGCATCTAGATGCAGTAGATGAGGCCTCACCAGCACAGAGTGGCAGGGTCTCCCTCACCCACACTTCTTTTGATGCAGCTTAGGATGTGGTTGGCTTTCTGGGCTGCGAGGGCACATTGCTAGCTCATGTCCAGTGTGCCATCCACCAGTACCTTCACATCCTTTCTGGCAGGGCTGTGTTCTATTCTTCCATTCCCCAGCTTGTATTGGTAGTGGTTATTGCCATGACCCAGGTGATAGACCTTACACTTGGATTTGTTGATAGAACTTACACTTGGATTTGTTGAACCACTAGGCCTGTCTAGGACCCTTTGGATGGCATCCTGTCCCTCAGGCACACCACAAAGCTTGGTGTCATCTGACACAGCTTAGTGTCATCTTGCACATCTTGGTGTCGTTTATCCTGAGCACCATTACTGCAGAGACATTAGGGATTGTGTTATTTCCTTTTGCACCCCCATGTGCCTGAGCAACACAAGCGACTGACTAGTCCAAAACAAACATCCATAGGTACCAAGGATAATTTAGTATATACAGATGCATTTATATTTTCCAGCTTATGACTATAAATCTATTTATATTACTCAGTCTGATGTATTGGCATTTTTGTTTCTGAAATTTACATCCATGGGCATCCTTTTGGACATATCTACTTCTGTGGACATCAGCCGGTGTTGTGTTATCTTCTTATGACATTAGTGGTCTCGCATCTCAAAATACAGGTAACACAAAGTGAGCACTTGGACACATAAGGAGAATCACTTTGCAGTGAGATGAGCTGGTGTTTGCAGGGTGCTGCAGCAAAATCACTGGGACTTCTGAGCCTTCAGCTTCACACATAAAAAAATCTGTGTCTCTTCACCTCTGTTCTTCCTTCTCTAATCTTACCTACTCCAATCTTAGCACACCCGCAAGTCACCACTCCTTGCCAAATGCTTGGTGGGGATTGAGGAGTGTTACTAACTCACTGTACGGGTTGATCTGTCGAGAGTAGATGCACTACAGACATCAGAGAACATCTGTAAAGGGATTCTGGGGAGATCCAACTAGAACAGGGTCAGTGCAGCTTTCCCAGCTGCAGGATGTTTCATGACAAATGCTTTGTGACCCAAGGTCTGTAATACTGTTATCGACGCTTAGTGCATGACTGAATTTCTAGATTTTTTTTCAAGCTCTGGCCTCATTCAACCTCAGTGCGCTTGCATGGGTCATTTAGAATGAAAGCTTGCTTGTAAGTAAACATTGATTCACTGTGTTGAACAAAGAAGAATGAAAATGAGAACAAATCACATTAGATTTGCTCTGATGACTTGTTTATGTACCTTACTGGTGGACTCTGTAAGCCCACATCTAAAGCCAATCTCAGCAAATAAAGATCAGGGAGTGTTTTGTTTTTTCTCTTTACAAAAACCAAAAGCAATTCAGTACCAAATTAGATGTGCAGGGGCCAGAAATGTGATAGATGCAGAAGTGATGCTCAAGCAATCAGATTGACACAAGCATCTCACTGACTGCTTTGGTAAGAGTCCTACAGTCGCCTGGCTGGCTGACCTGCTGAGACACGTGTATGGCTCTGCTACTTGCTGCTGTGCTGATTTTTCTGAATGCTTCTTCCTCCATCTGAGTGTTTTTTATCCCTCTTGCTTTTTTTCTGAGTATCTTGGCACATAAATCCTCTTTCTTCAATGAGTGGATCATTGTGTACGATGCATTTTCTCAGTCCAAGCGATAAAGAAAGGCAAACAATGTGTGTTCCTCATTTGCTTTGTTCAAACAGCTGGAATTGCCATGCTGTCTTGATTTGTTCTAAAATGGAGACTAGGTACAACATAGGAAAGAAAGTCACTACCCTTGCTTTTCTGCACCACCTCTGAGCAGTCACTTGTATACTCCTTGTCAGGGATGGCTCCTTCCCTCTTCCACATTACAGTCCCTGATGATTCCCCAGAGATATCTTCAGCAAAGCCTCTCTGCTTCTCCAGCCACTAGTTGCACAGCCTTGATGATAAAACAGTAATGCTTCATACTAGGTTTTATCTCTGGCTCTGCCTGTTCTGCATCACAAACAGGTCTTTGCCTCTGGTCTTTCCTTCTCCCTTGATGACACCGTAGTGCTCTTGCTACAACAGTGACTCAGGGTGTTCCCCTGTAAAGATGCTTCATGCTTCTAAGGGTTCTGTTCTCCCACTGCATTCACGTCTTTAAAAATCAATCTGGGAAGATAGTGGGCATCACTGCACAACTTGCTTCATCAAGATGACAAATAACAAAATATTAGAACAGCTCTATTTTATTCTGGAGTGAGATCAACTTCACAGTGCATTGAGCAGTGTGTTTTTGAAACTGATGGGTTGACACAAGGCACACTTTTTAGCTAAGCATGACCTGTACAAAATACTTTTGAAATAGCAGGATGTTATTCAAGCTCATTAATAGGTCTTGCTGTGCCAAAGCAGTGTCATTTCTCTTTTTATATTTTTAATCTTTTCCTTCAAAAACTCTCTGGGGGAGTTTTAAGTTGAGCAATAAATGGGACAGCGCTGTTATTTGACATCTGAAACTTCTTCTTTTCTGGTAGTTAACCTATATTTGTCTTGTCTTAGTGCCACCCTATGGCTTTGCACTCTGAAGTGTACACCAGCGTCCCAATTATTCAACTCCTTCCATACTTTCTATGACTTTCACAAGAGTTCACCCTCTTTCCTCTCAGTGGAAGTCTGAGGTCAGGCTAAATCTCTGCCCATCTGTGTCTGGCTGTACCAGGAGAGGGAGACAGGAGGGCAAGCATGACAAGCCAAATCCAGCAAAGCTGGACACCTGCTCTGTGGGATTTTCTTACCCTTGGACCTCTGAGTGGCTGTACAGCTCAGGAATTTTGGTGGCTTTGGACTTCATAAGCTTCAAGAATGAGTTTTTCATCTAGATCTGCCAGAGGGAGACTTGGAAGTTGGAGGGACCCAGTCAGTGCCTCCTGAGAGGGTTAGCCAGCTAGCTAACACATTTAAAATTGCCTTTACCTCTGATTTCATTGCCCTCCATTTTTTGAATCCCACGGTGCCACATTTATGTTACCTCATAGTGCCTTCATGTGTAAAAAACATGCAGATGTTTATTTATTGTACCCTCTGAAGCAGTTTTGAACACCAAGAAAAAGCAACAAGATGGGGGTCTTTTTTTGTGGCTATTTATTTCCTTCTCTTTTTGCAGAAAGTCCTTCAAGAGCTGGTTTATAGTGCTCCTTTGTAACAGACTGGGCTCGTTCTGCTGGGCTACTAACCGCTCAGGTTCTCTGCAGTGATGGCTAATGCCAGAGGGTAGCTTCTGTGTTATTTGTCACTAGTGGGATGTTGGCTTTTTGCCCCACTTCCAATGTGGGGGTAAAGCGTTAGACTCCTGACACAATAAGGGGCATTTCCCCTATTTTTCCATAGTGTTTGTTGCATGAAGCGTGAACAGTCCTTTTTTTTATATATATACTCAGAGGTTAAATGGGACAAAAAGAACAGCTCAAGGGCTTGGCTCTCATGCAGGCAGAGGAGGAAAACAAACTAGAGGCTCCAAGTGGAGTATATAAAAGAAGAGTAAATTGACACAGATAAGAGCTCAGTCAATGAATGCTCAGAGCACTCAGCTTCCTTGGAGACGCCATGCGGCTCCGAAGAAATGATCCTAGCACTGAAATTCAGCCTTGGGCAGAAGAACAGGCAGGGTTTGTACGTCACGTGTATCCCATTTATCCTGTATGATTTCAGTTTTGCACAAGACACATGCCAAACCTCTCCAAGAGATGGGAATTTCTCATTATAATTTACAGCAAGGGGTGAACAGTGAGGATTTAGATGTGCGTGGTAGGGGAGGTGTGGTGGAGGCCTCTAACACTGACTCCCCTTGAAGTGAAAGAAGTGAGTGGTTGTGGTCCTCCTCCCAGCACAGCCCGAGGAGCTAGGACAGAGCTACACTAATCTGTACTCAGTTCCTGTTACAGTGCCACCAGTCCCACTACTGCAGCTGGAGAAGTGTTGCACCAGAAACAACAGTGTGACGTTGGCCTGGAGGATGCCACCTTTGAGCCACAACCCAGTGGAGGGTTATATCCTGGAACTGGATGACGGAGATGGTGGCCAATTCCGAGTGAGAATTTCATTCAGCTTTTATTTGTATTTCTTTGTATATAACTTTCCTCAGAAAATAGATCTATTTGTGTCTGGGGGTGGGGAAGGGGCCAGGGAAGGGTAAATATTTTCTCTGGAAGGGAGACAAGGCTGGGGGAGGTGTTCCTCAGGTATGCTGCGGAGGCATTGGTAAGTATGGGAGGATATCCCAAGTGCCATTCTCCCAGAACTCCAATGTGATTCCACAACTGCTTGCTTATGCCTGAGGGTGCCGAATACTTCCTGTCTCCCATCCTCTCCCTCTGTGTCCCAAAAAACAAACCACAGAAGTAATTCAGGCAGCTTTCTGCCAGTCACATCCTGTTGGAAGCAGTGGTCTGCAGTGCTGTGGCTTCCTGCTGCTGTTCATGCTTCTGTTACTTCAAGACCATGCTAAGCCAATGCCATCCCTAGAGGCTAGTGCCTTGAAATCATTACTGCAGAGCACATCTGCTCTCTTCACAAATGGAAAATCGTGCCAAAACATGGGATGAGATTTATCCAGGAGCTGTAAACTGACTTCCCACTGGAACCCTGAGGGTTACTAAAGCTGAAAGTGGCCTGCAGCTGGCCTGCCTGACCTCCCTCAGTTGCCTCCCTGTGCCAGACTGCTACATCCACAGCCAGCAGAGACACCTCATTTGGATGCTCCTCATTAGAAAAAAAAACAGCAGTATTGGTACAGTGTTTTGAAAAGTACACAGTGTTTCTGGAATGTCTCGATTTCTTGGTCCAAGAACCATTTGGCATGTGTTTGAAGAGGCTGGTCTCTTCCACTGGAGATGTGAAAAGGTTCCTTTGTTCAGGAGCTGCTGACACACTCAGTAGGTAAGAGTGGCATAATGAATGAGGTGTTAGAGGTGATGTGTGGCACATTCCAGTGGATTGGATAAAACATTTCAAGTATTATTCACATCTAAATAAATACTTGTGGGTAAACAAGATTTTAGGGGGTGCATATCCAAGGTGTGAATGAACCTTGGTCCATTTGTGTGTGGGGTTTTATAAGGTTTTAGGACTGCCAATGCTGCCTGTTTACTATTTTGTGTTGAAAGGATACAATACAGCCTCAATCCTTATAGCTCAAGGGTTGTGTTTTCCAAGCAGAACACTTTACCACAGAAAAATAAACTACAGGCTTCTCAGAAATGCCATTTCAGTGGAAGTTTTCTGACCATTTTCTTGAAGACTTATATATCCAAGTGCAACAAGACTGTCTACACTTTATAAGTACTTGAAGAGTGGATTTAAAGAATGTTTTTTGTTTCCTATCATAAAGGAGAGCATTGTGAATAAACATGGGCAGTGGTAAAACTGTGGTAAAAAAGCAATCAAAATAATATACGGACTAAGAAATGTGAGAATCGTCCTACAGATGCAGCGTATTGCACAGGCGGTATATTTTATAATATGGAGATAAAAACTGTTCTGTTAAAATTCTTCCTCACTCTGAAAGATCATAGGGTAGCTCAAGAGATTTTGTTAGTGTAGCAGCCACCATGGTAGCAAGGTGGACAAATGCACGTCTTACTTCATCACATGCTCAATTCACTTCAGGTTCCTATTGAGGAGCTCTAATCAGCAGGACTGCTCCTAGGCATATACTTCAATGTCTTCAACTCCTACTGCATCTCTGCTGTCTAGTTGCTGTTTCATCAGGTGATGCATGTGGTCCTAACCTTTAGGAGACTGGCTTCTTCTGGCCCTGTCTTAGCAGGTTTCAGAATCATACGTTAATGCAGGCGTGAGGAAGCCTTTCCAACAGAATGAAACTGTACTTACTTTTATTTTATTTTTTAATTCCTTCTTTCCCCCTTTTTATAGTCCATTATAAATATTAAGAAGGGCTGTGGTGGCTAAGGTTCTGCTTTACTCTCCCAGAGTTTTGGAGTAAATGTTAAGGTAAATAGGATAAAAAAAATAAAATCTTTCTCCATATGTTTCCTTTACTGCTGTACCTTCTTAGCTTTACCTTCACCTTAGTGTCTCCAATGCTGACCTTACCTCTTGTCTCCACTTCTGTAGCTGTTCATGTTATAACAGCATGTACTCTGTGTTCTCTGAAGCCATTATGAGCTATTTACTTGTGATTTATGTTTACAGGTCTTAATGTGATCAAATGTGATCATGAGACACAGAGGAACAGTTGTTGTTTTTTTGTGTGTATGTGTCTAGGAAGTATACGTTGGCAAGGAGACTCTCTGCACTATCGATGGCCTTCATTTCAACAGCACCTATAATGCAAGAGTCAAAGCTTTTAACTCATCAGGAGTTGGTCCGTACAGCAAGACAGTTATTCTACAGACATCAGATGGTGAGTCTGATGATGAATCCAACCTGCACGCAAATGACTGATGTTGTCAGGGGTCAGTGCAAAACCACACACAGCTGTGGGTGTATTCTGATGGCTGCTGTGGTTCATTTGGGCTGCACTGAGCCTGCCATTTCTGGGGGAACAACCTAGACCTAAATCCACTAATGATAATAGCCAGGTAGCCCATTTCTCTACGCCTTTGGGGATTTTCCATTGTTGGTAATACTTCAGGTTTCAAATAAGTGCAATTTTACTTTTGGGGCTCTAATTAAGTTTTTAATTTGTTTTAGCATATGGAGGCCATTAGGCTCTGAGTATTTGTATGCCACTCTGTCTCCACTTCTCCATAAATTTTGGAATTCATTTTTTTCCTCACTTACTGCTTCAATTTCACAGCAAGGTTTGATAAGACAGAGATGGGAATTCATGCTTGTTCCTCTGTAATTATAGTTGACATCCATGCGGGCATTACACAAGTTCGTCTTCAGTAATGATACCGTAATGAATTGGGAAGTACGTGCTGTCCTCACATGCACTTTTATGCTGTGTTGCCAAAATAGGCCAGTATAAAATTTTTATACTTTAAGAGCTTTTTCTGGTTGGATTTCTTTTTCCCCCCTTTGATAAACTGATGAGATCTGTCCTAACCACCATGGACACATTGGTCCTACATTCCACTAGAGGAAATCCGGAACCAATTCACATCTGCAAATGACTTCTGCATTATAAAGAAGCCTTTGTTTCCTCAATGACTTTCTTTGTTACTGTGTGAGAACAGAAAGTCACTGCCCTTAGAAACCTACACTCCAATATGCGGGCACAGATGGCATAAGACATGTGAGTAATTTACACTCCATAGCACCTTCAAGGCAAATGGCACGAAAAGCAACTTTCAGGTATTACTTGGCTATGCAGATTGCATGAAGCATTCTTTCCTTTCTCACTCACCAAAAGGCAATCTGAGCGGGTCACAGTGCAAAGCAATCTTGTATAACTGCCTTTTTTAACAAGGAAGAACATCCTTGCTATTCGAGAGTGTGATGGGGTCTTAGGAAGTTCCAGTCTCATCTTCCTAGTGAAAGTAAAGTCGCTGATGGGTGGTTGCAGTCCATTCTGCTGTAATCCTGCCTCTCCTTTTCCCTTACACAGTGGCATGGTTCACTTTTGACCCCTCCTCGGCTCACAGGGACATCGTGCTGTCAAACGACAACCAGACTGCCACCTGCAGCAGTTACGATGACCGCGTTGTCCTTGGCACAGCCGCCTTCTCCAAGGGCGTACATTACTGGGAGCTGCACGTAGACCGGTATGACAACCATCCCGATCCAGCCTTTGGCATTGCCAGGATTAATGTTGTCAAGGACATCATGCTAGGCAAGGACGACAAGGCATGGGCCATGTACGTTGACAACAACCGCAGCTGGTTCATGCACTGCAATTCTCACACCAACCGGTAAGCACTGATTGCATGTTTCTCTCCTTGCTGATTGCTTTTGTCGCTTGTCATCTGAGGAAGGGATCTCAGCAAGCCATAGTCCATCTCCTTGCCAAATAGAGTTATTTTATTCCTAACAGAAGTCTGCATCACCTGTTCTTAAAAATCACTGGTGACAGCAATGGCATCTTCTCCACTAGCAATCTGTATCTGTGTGTGTTATCCTCTCCTAGCAGGTTTTTCCTGAGATCTGGCCCAAATCTCCCCTGCTTTGTTTAAACTCATGGTTGCATGTCCCACCTGCAGTATCAGTATCAGATAGGAGTGTCATGCAGTCACAGATGCAGGATCTGTTTCACTGCTGGAGGAATGCATGGAGAAATGTGATCCACTATCTTCCTTAGGAAGACTTTTGGCTACAGGGTCATTAGGCAAAATCAGTGGTGATTGCTTTTCCAAAATGTAGGTGTTTGTGAGTCCTGAAAGCTGACTAAGTGCTGTGCTGTAGGCCACACTGAGTGTGATGGGGACACAAGGGCTGTGAGGGTGAAGTGACTGCCTCCCTCGACTGAGTCACTGTATTCAAAACCTTTGGAAGATGTCTCAACCAGTACAACCAATAGTGACAAAGGAGGATTTGGGTATACCCCCAAACCATCGTTACCAAACCCCATTGTAACTCATGACTGAAAGAGGATCTGCATGCTCCATGCAGCAAAGTGGTGGGAATAGATCTAGCTGAAGCTGGTTCCAGGGTTGAATCCCTCAGGTTCATTGTACATTAGCATGGATTTGGTGTTGTGCTGACATGGAGGCTTGGCTCATAGCACTTGCAGTAGCTAAGTCTGTGTAGTGCTGACTGTGTTTTCCTTGATGGGATGCTGCCCCATGTAGAGGAGATATGGTCAGCTTTGCATGAGGCCCCCTGGGGTACTACCAGTGCAGGAATGCACTGCTCACTCTCTGTGCTCAGAGGGAGGCTCAGTCCCTAGCTGAAAGTCGGCTGTGTGTTACAGGGACTGAGTCCCTTGAGATGATCTCAGCTAAAAACTGAGATTCAGGATCCTAAATCCCATGTGTATTTCGGGTAGCACTGTATTTGTATACCTACTTTGCTGTGATGGGAGATGGATGTACAAAGCAAGTGACTGAGGATATACAGCATGTCTTTGGCAGACTGGGAATCAGTTTTGGTTTAGTTTTCCACTGACTGTCACTGCACGTTTTCCATACTCATGAGCTCAGATGTTGTTTCTGTCATAACACATAATTAAAAGGGAGGTTTTCAGTGTTTTTTATTATCTATTATTTTTCTATTATCTTCTTAGAGAGAGAAGTTTCTACCAGCATTCATGGTATCCCAAAGCTGCTTGTAATGTCTCCTGTTGAATAGTCACTCATACTCTAAAACATGCTTGTATTTTAAGTGAGCATAATTTTTGTTTGAAGCAGTTTTGTTTTGTTACACTCAGGTGGAAGAACTTTGTAGTTGGACCCAAAGCTATCTGAAGTAAAGGTGGATATTTCCATTGGCCCCAAAGGCCTTAGATCCCATCTTAAGTAAATACAGAAACCATGTCCTGAGTAAATGTAGAGTAAAATAACATCACAGTAATGAACATGTCCAAAGGTTCTCTGTTCCTTTAATATCTTGATTTGATTTAGGGTGGAAGTAATGTTAAGCTGTGTTAATTTTAATGCTCTGCGAAACAGCTTATGCTTTCTGGAAAAAAGCTGGCAAACACTCTGTGTGCTGCTGTCCCAGAAACCTATTTTATGGATTTGGTCACAGACGTGCGCCTTCCCACAAGCAACACAAGAGCCAACAAGCAAAATCTTTCCTTCTGAGAAGCACAAACTGTGGAAATACTTTGAATTTCCAGTCATCCTGCTTCAACAGGAGAGCAGAACACTTTCTGTTGACAACAGCTTCCCTGTTTTTGCCAGGGAAAGCACAGAGATTTTGCAGGCACATCCAAGGAATGGGCAGACCAATGGAATATTCTTTCAAGTGAAACACACTGACAAAGGGCATGCAGTCTCATGGAATCACACGCGCTTCAATGAAATTAGGTCTAAGCATTATATTTTTAACTGTGACAGTCAAGTAGGTCAGTTTTTTAACTCGTTAGCTGTGGTATTCTTGTGAAAACAGTTGTTGCTGCCTCGTCATTTTCCCACTGGAGACAAGGCCACGAGAGCACACTGTTGCCACCCAAAGAAAACTTCCTGCCAGCTTTTAGCCTCTCAGATGCTCCTGTATTGGAGGCTGTATCTTTGTAATCATTTCATCC
The DNA here is from genome assembly GCF_039878825.1 of Excalfactoria chinensis. Taxonomy (NCBI): domain Eukaryota; kingdom Metazoa; phylum Chordata; class Aves; order Galliformes; family Phasianidae; genus Excalfactoria; species Excalfactoria chinensis. The sequence goes on along the minus strand of NC_092827.1, from coordinate 66,842,563 downwards.
ATTCAAATCTGCTCAAAATTAAATTAGAGTGATTACTAGCTTCAGGCATAAGCTGGGAAGCTTCAAAGACCCAGGCATGCGGCCTGCCAGGTTTAGGGCACTTTCCTGTTCTTTTCACTCACCACATGCACCATGGGACCAGCCTATATCCTTAAAATCTGACAGTCTGGGCTTGTCTTCAGCAACGCTAGAAAGAAAGACATGAATACTATCAAACCCAGAGAGACCTTTGAAAATAGGTTGAGCAAACAGCAGTTCAGAAGACAGCTCAGGGACATAGCTCTCTGTGAGGCACCTTTAAGCCTTGTTTTTCCTGGAAGTAATCAGCTCACATCAGAGCTGTGTGCCCATTGCTCAGAGGATCTCATGGCAGTACTTGCTCCTCATAATGTTCCCAAAGGCAGGGGTATCTCATGCTGTAAGCAATGAGCTAGCCACTGCATTGTTACATGAAGAAAGTGATTGAAATCGCACTGGAAGGTTTTGTGTTTTATGCTGGAAGACATGGAAAGTCAAAATCTAGAGCTAATCTTTAAGAGAGTCTCCTTACTAACTGTGGAGGTCTCAAGGTCAAGTTCTCATCACTGAGCCTCGTGCACAGAGATGAATGTTTGTTGGGCTGTGTGAAAAGATGTGTGAGAATTGGGAAGTTATGGAACAGTGGCATATGTCTTCAAAAATGGATCGTCATTGAAGAAGCATTGTAGCAAGTGGCTGCGCTTTCCCCTTACACAGCCTGCAGGCTGTCAGGAGCCTGTAGCACAATGACCATTAAAAAGGCACTGCAGTAAAGACTCAGCTCTTGGATGTGCTGACACAGGCTGGGCCGCCAGCAGCAGCTCCTGTCCAGTATGGTGTTCTCTGTGAGCTGCAGAGAAGTCAGTCAGTGTCACCGTGTCGCACACAGCTAATTAGCTCGCTAGAAGCAAATTAGTTTATTATATTGGAAAGGGCATCGTCATCTCAAAAAGGCAAAGCTGTTTCCCCAAGAGAATCGATGCCATTTAGAAAGATGTCATAAAATCTATTTTAAAACAATGCATGATATAAAACATGGTGCACTGCGATCACAGCTATTCCCCACCAGAGGAAAAAAGATACTGTAACCCATTTGTAGATAGTTCTGAGTTGCGGTGCTGCCACTTCCCACAGAACCACTATGATTTTTATGAGTTCTTTTAATACAAACAGCCTAATACTAAGATCCTGAGGATGGGTAAGTGTCCTAACTTGTGTTGGAAAATAATATGTTTACAGCTGTGGAGAGGAGCTTAAGGACAAATGGGTTAATGCTTATAGTACCAGAAATAAATGTAAGGGAGCTGAGAACCACATCGTTATAAACCTTACATATCTGAGAGCATAACTGGCAATTCTCAGCTGTTTTGTTATTATTTCAAGAGCTTTAAATAGAGACGACAGCACACTATTGCCATCACTATCACGGATAAAGCTCCTGTTATTAGACGAAATAGCATGTGTCACATTTAGTCCAAAGGAAACCTGTTTGTGACACCTAGTGGACACGATGAACATTTCTTACCCTTCACGATGTTTCTAGTTGTATTTTTTTTTTCCCTTCATGATATATGCCAACCCTTATGATAAATCTTATGTTGAAACTGCATTTACCTTGTGAATTTCATGTGCCCAAGGGTAGCCTGTGACAATCACTTCCTTTCCTGATGCAAATGACTTGAAATCTGATTTAGCCTGAACAAATTGTGTCAGGCTGTAAATCCATCGCAGAGCCCCTGTGACATTAACAAAGCAGTGGTGCCTGTGGCCAATCTGCATATGTAGTAGATTTCTTGCTCAACGCTCTTTTAAGCAGTATTGGATTTGACTAACCCCCAAATCAAAGTGCATTAATGTCAAATCGTTCATGCATGTAATGGCTGGGTCTGCCCTGGCAAGCTCTGACACCGTGGTAGCTCTCAGCAGCTGCTCCTGACACAGCCAATTAGCACCAATGTTAATAGCTGTGCCCCAGCTCTTGAGGCAGCTTGGTCACAGACTTGTGCTTGTCCCTAACCAGCCTCACCTTCCCTTCCTCCCCAAAACTTGCGCCTATGGACCCTATGTGGGCTCCCTGGACCCTGGAAAATTGTATCCCCTTAGAGACTGCCAAGATGAGCCTCTAGCTGCCAGCAGGCAGAGTGATTCCAACGAGTGCCAAGGACACAAGCATTCTGCTTTTGCATTCCCTGCTGTGCATCACTGCTCTAGAGCAGGGGCTTTCTCAGGAGCTGCGCCTCCAGAAGTCCTGCCTTGCACACTCAGCAACAGACTGATCTGCTCACCTGCCCATTTCTTGTCAGCCCAGGGGATCTGGACACCATTTTCACCTCTTAGCTTACAACTGGAGGAGAGATGGACCTTGTTTCTCTTTATGACACCCCTTTTAAGCTTTGATGAATGCGGTACATCAGATGTGGCATGGTCACAGAGTGCTGCAGAGATAAGTATTGTGCTGTGCTGCTTCATTCTCCCCTTGCTTTGTGAGACTGCATGTCCTAGAGAGAACAGCAGCGGTGCAGCACTCTGGCTACGCTAAAGCCCTTTGTGTGCATTTGTACCTTAGGACTGAAGGAGGAGTTTCCAAAGGTGCCACCGTCGGTGTCCTCCTGGATCTAAATAAGCACAACCTGACTTTCTACATAAATGGGCAGCAGCAAGGGCCTCCAGCTTTTGAAAACATAGAGGGTGTCTTCATGCCTGCACTAAGCCTCAACCGAAATGTTCAGGTAAGTCTTCCATAGTTCAATGCAACCTACTCCATTCAGGTAAAGGGGGTTGTGTGACCCTGGCCATTTCTGCTGTGACTGATAGTGTCATAGGCAGGTAGTCAGTCAGATATTGGTTCTTTCCTTCTCAGACTGACACCCAGGCTACTAATGCTGTCTTGAAAACCCAATTCAGCCTGCTGGCTTGCTTCACAGGTGTGAGGGATAGTGTTGTAAAAACAAGTCAACACGCCTGCATCTGATAATGCCTTCATCATTCTTTCATAGCTTTATTGTGTTTGATGCACAAAAGTGGAAGACGAGCATTTCCCTGCTATTTTCAACAATGGTTTTCAATTGCAGCTTACCTTCAATACCTACATCCTGTAAGCAGCTGGCAAAAAGTTCTTTCCGTGACCAAATTAAAGCAAGGCATGTCCAACAAGGTGTGAGGGGGAAGCTATGAATTTGACTTGCTGTTGAATGGTGCTCTGGAATGTCTGTGTGGGAACTCTGAACTTGTAGAAGTACTATCAGGTTGTAGGAGCTGTGCTCTGCCAGGACAACAAAGAAAGGATTTTTATGTATTTAATACATTGTCTCAACAGTGTGATTGTTTTCCTGAGCTACTCCAGAGTCCCTCACACAAAGACTCTGTCCACCTCGGGCTTGGGAGCACTGTTGGAGATCTAGAACTAGTGGCTGCGTTTGGGAAGAGGTGTTGGCATTTGGTTTCTAGACCCCAAGGTGCTCAGCACAGAGGGGTTCCTGGTAAAATTAGGGGCTTAGTATCATCCTATAAATATAGTTGATGACTTAAATCTGGATCAGAAGCTCCACAGCCTGTCATTTACTTACTCTGGGCCTTCACAGATGCTTTTCTGCTGGAGATGTCCCAGTTCTGATAGTGTTATTTCTTCTTTGCTCAGGTGACACTGCACACAGGACTGGAGGTTCCCCAATGTGTAAAGCAGCCAAAGTTGCCCAGCAACTAATGACGCTCCTGCCTGACCCTGTGCTGGATTCTGTAAGCTGTCTCAGTGTGATTTGGCACATTTCAGTAAGTCAGTAAAAAAACACTCTCTTCCCTAATGTGGAATGTTTGACACCGTGTTGCTCACTGAGCACTCCGCTGGTTACAGCTAGCCCACTCCATCTTTAGTTTAACAAGCCATAGCAAGCGTACCCACAGGACTGGCATTGGATTACAGGTGGGTATCTGCACTGCACTGCATACATGTGCTCACACACGCATACACATGTATATATTTATAAGGTGAAAAGTTAAATGAGTCTATTTTCTCTCTCGTGGCTGGATTTATGCTCAGAAGATACGGATGCTAGAAAACACAGGCAAGACTAGGACTGGGGAACAATGGCTGCTGGGACACTTCACCAGTTGGTGAACAGGACTCCTTTGCTGCCTGCAGCCCTTAATTGAAGACAGCGTGTGTTCTGGCAAAAAGAATTCACGGGCAAGATTCTGTTTTCTGTTACATCCAAGGGCTCAAATGATGCTCAACTATTCCTTCTGGCTCCAGATTACAATAAGCTCTGAATTACATTCCCCTCAAGTCCAGTGGCAGAACTTGCACTTATCTTCAAGTATAAGAACGGTTTCCAAACACTGTTGTGCAATAGTTGTGCATAGTTGAGCTTACAGAACGGTATGTGCAGAATTCAGGCATGAAAAGTGGAGAGAAAAATATATCTGATGCATTTCCATGTCTCTTACTTAACTGTGACTGCGGGTACTACTCATAGAGAAGATCCAATGGTGATTATCAGCACTACTCTTGAAAAATGATGCAAGAATTTCTGAATTTAATTGATAAGAGTTTTATTTAAATATGGTACATGCAAAGTATCCCACATAGATAAATGCTGCTTTCCAGCCTTGATCCCAATAAGTCCTAGGCAGCTGTAGTTCCAATGTAGCTTTGAGATCAAAAGCCTTAATTTTCTATTAGATTAGGATCGTGTAATTAATGTCTTGATCTTCATGAAGCATTTGAACAGGAGAGATTTGTGAGATTAATGCTAAATCAATGTTTAAGCATTTTTCTGGAACGGGACATAAATCCTTTGCAAGACTTGGCTGTGTCTTGCATCTCCCATGAAAGCAACAGGCTGCGTCAGATGCTGTCCATGACAACATGAATCTGACCTCTGTGGAAGTTCCCAGCACAGAACAGAGCTCCCACCTGCATGCTGGTGTCTGAAAACACATTGATTTGCGCGTGTGTTTCTTTGCCTCTGAAACAAGTTACCGTACACAACTGTGATACATACTGTGATACATAGGAACAAGATGCAGCCTGTACAAGCCCATGACATTCTGGGCTTTGTTTATTTCAATCCTACGTTCAGTGTGTTGATATCAAACACGAAATGCATCAATTCTTACATCCTAATGATGTACTGCATCCTCTGTTTAATGCTGCTCATACAGATTCTCCTCTCCAAGAACACATATACGCACATGCATATTGTTCTCAGCCAAGTAGGTATGAAGCCTGAAAAAGTGTATTCTAATACCAATGCAGCTTACTGCCTCACATTACGCTATGGCCACAGAATCACCAGCTCAGGCCTCTCTCAGATCAGCCAGCTGCAGGTGAACATTCAGCCACTGGCACATGGCTCAGGTGGCACAGAGCGCTGGAGGGTTGCACTGCAATACAGCAGCCAGCACCTCACTGGCAGCATCCCCCTTGCAGCCACTGTGAGGAGGAATAGGCAACCCAACCTGCAGTAGTTGCAGGCGATTTCACAGGTGACTCACAGCCTGTCACCAGTGCTGCTATCTGGCTCATATCTCCCCTGCAGAACAGCAGTGCGCCTTCAGTGATGTCAAGACTGAAATAGGAAACAAAACCAACAACAGGAAAATATAACCTTAGATGTTAAGTGGGAAAGCAACTATACAACAGCTATACTTTCTTCAGTCTGAAACGGATTGTATTAGGAAACATAACTGCTACACTCATCTTCATTTCTTAAAGAATAGCAGAGACCAACTGTGTTTTAATTTGCAGTTTCATTCAATGCCATGTCAACTCGTGCAGGATTTTCTATTTTAGTGGGTCTGCTTTAACCTACCTCAGCTCAAATACTCCTGGACCCCAGACTTCTTCCCAAGCGTGCTCATTGTAAACCTGTCTTCAGTGAACACAAGAGCTGTAATCACAGCAATGGCTTCAAGTATTGCCAGTCAGAGCAGTGTGTGGGAATACTGTACATAGGCTGCACATAGATTTTTATACTGGGAAACATCCTGTGATAATTTTAATACAGAGGATGCTCCACTCTCGCTTTTCTTATTAAAGGCAACCAGGTGTTGTTTGTTTTGGGACTGAACCTTTGTCTTTACTCCCCAATTCTGTGAAGGAAATTCCAATGAATTTAGGCCTTTCCACTCTTCAACCACTGCCAGATATTTAATTCAGAATGGGTTTTTAGAAGTGTTTGCAGTACTTGGTTTTGGTTAGCGTAGATGCTTTGGTATCTGTTCCTAGTGTTGTACCTTGGGGAGAATGCAGCAAGTGATACAGGTTACTGTGTTTTAATGCAAATATGGACAGTAGGTGGGGACATACTTCAGAGCTGTAGAGATGCACAGAGAAGCTCATTTGTTATTCTAACGCCTGTACAAGTGAGGTACAGGTTGACTAACTGCCATTATGGTCTCTTTGTGACCTAATGGAGATGCCAACAAAATGAATACAGTCAGAAGTAGGTACCCTGCATTAGTAACACCAGGTCTGAATCTAAACAAAATGAACTACATGTTGGTTGTGTACCTATTCAAGGACTTGGATTTGGCATGATCCACAGCAATAAACCAAGTAACCCCCATAGAGCACAGTCTCATGACTTCAGCTGGATCATTTTTGGTAGTGTAACAGAGTACGTGCTTAAGTAGTTAGAATTCTGTTAGGAAACTCATTACTCTACGTGTACTTATGCAGAGCATCCAGATGGCAGCAGAAGCCATCTGAACGTAGACCAGAGCAGAACTTTCCTTTTGCAGAGTAACATCAGGTGGGGAGAAGTTTGGCACTTACTTTCACTTCTCTGCTCAGGCTGGAAATAGCTTGTTTCTCTGCAAGTTAACTCTCCCATTTGCTTATAAGCTCAGCTGTCTGCATGCTCTTCACCTACAGCATCACTTTTGCCTGCTTTTGTTTCCTCCAGATCTCTTCTTTGGAAGGCAGACAGCCTTTAGTAATATGGTCCTTGTAGAAATTGTGTTACTAACTACCCAGACTGCTTCCCAGGCACCTGGGTAAGCACAGAGATGCCTGTCACGGGACACATGTGCTCCAGGAGCACAGGCCCATCCTTGTGAACAGGAGAGCAGAGCCTTCTGAGCTAGGATGAATCTTGTCTCACATGGTACAGAGCTCACACAGGGCAGCTGTAAGCTTGACGTTTAAAAAAGAAACACAATGAAGCTTATCTTCCTCATATGTCAATTTGGAGCACCTGCATCTGTCTAAATAAACACAGTAGACAAACCTTCCATCCTGCAGAGCAACGAGGGATGCTTAGTTTTCATCTATCCATGTGAACTCAAACATCACCCTTTGTGAAACTTTGTCCTGGCTCTTTCCTCTGCAGATTTCCCTACTAAGTTCAGTGGGACCAAATAGAAGAGCTGTGCTATCAGGGGTATTGTCAGACTCCTAAGGTATGCAGTGCTACACTAATTCCTACACCAATTCCTACACTTGTGTTTCCCTCATCAACACAAAAACTCCTACAAAGATATTTTACTGAGATGTAACGTCAACACGGGCACAGGTGGTGCTCCCTTCTTCTGAGGTTGAAAGATGTGCACTGCGAAACAAATGCCAGTGGGGACAGTAGGAAACTGCGACGTATCTTGAATTTGGAAAGCAATTTGGCTTCTGAAACAAGGAAGACAGGCAAACAGCTCAGTCACGTCCCATACTTGCCAAGCAGTTGAGACACAGAGTAAAATACATTGGACTAAATTGAAAAACAAAAGCACAAGGTTACATATATGAGAATTCAAGAGGAAAAGTATCAACTGTGATTTATGATATGCATAGCGTTCCATCGTGTTGTAAATAAAGTCATTACAGTGTATTGCCGTAGTTTGTTCTTGGCTGGTGGTAGAGTTCTGTCGTAGTGCTGTAAAAGTCTGTTCTCTAATTTTTCTTTTCTTCATAGTGTAATTAGTAAAGATGGCAGAGAGCACCCACTCCTCTACTTTCCTAGTCGTTCTAGAGCAAAAAGAAATGTGATATGCAGTTGTGTTTTTTTTCTCCTTTTTTACGTGGTAATACTTATAAAGAGGTAAGGATGAGAAGGTCAAGGCTAATCTGCCACTACCACCACATGGAAAACACTGCCTGTGATTGCCAATGAGGTGGTGCATTCTGGACCATATATAAGACAACCTGTCCCTGTTAGAAGGGATGAAGAGCACAGCAACCTGCTAACAGCAGCTTTCTGCAGCCATCAAGTACACCTTTTGTTCACAAAAGGAATGACAAGGAAATAGAGTTGTTAAACCTAATCTCAGGCTTTACCAGCTTTGTAGCATTCTGCTTAAATAGCACAGGAAACAATTAACCTTCAAGCCAGGCAAAATAATATGAAAACCCAAGTATCTTGGCTAGCTCAGCTTTGCAAGGGAGATTACAGTTACAAGTCCACCAACAGGTTATTGCAACAAATCAAACGCATCACAAATGCAAATGGCACTGGTCACCAACTATTACCGAACAAAGATGGAAAATCATCTTAGTAACTTTTCATTTGGGTTGGTTTCTTCCTTTTGTTTTTCCTTTTTCTTTGAAGCGAGCTGCTTGTAGTTTTTACTGACAACATTTCTGGTGATTATCTGGTACTGCTGAACGTGGCACTCATGCAGATGGCTGGAGTGGCAGCTTGAAGCACAAACCCATCATGGATAAGATGCACTCAGTCTTCTTGATGTGCAGAAGCCCTTATGCAAGCCACACAAGCTAAACGTGTGGGGCTTCTGCAGCTTTGCACAATACAGGAGACAGATGTGCATCGACTGTAATAGGTACTCAGCACCACATTACCCTTCTGTCAAGCGACCTTCTTTCTGTTGTATTTGTTATTGGAAGCAAATACGAGCAGAATTTCACTTCTTTCCCCCCCCCCCAATTTGAAGATTTCTATTATTTTTCCTTAAATCAGTAGACACAAGTGTTTACGGATCCAGATTGCATCCTTTCATCGTGATTGCTGATACCACCTCCCTTAAATGTTGTCAATAAAAACACTGACCTCTCTAGGTAGCATGGTGAGAAGATATTACGTGATGAATATTAAAATAAATGCATGAGGTAGAACTGCTGTTATTTCTGATTGTGATATGAAGCATGAGTAACACTAATTTAAATGTTGGCAACCAAAAAATAAACGTGCAAAGGAATAAGATAACGGTGTTCACTTCGGTTAAGCGAAAGACAAGAAGTTGTTTCTGTTTTCTTCTTAACCACGACGTTCTTTTCTTCAGCATCATTTCCCACAGCTGATATGAATTCGGAGCTGGTGAAATAGACATCTCTGCTGCATGTGTCTGTCACCAGGTCGAGAGGAAAAGATAAACTTTTTATAATTTTGTAGCCTCGGCAAAGTTTGTATTTTTTGAATTGGAAACAAACTGCTTTTTTGTCTCTTGGTCTGACTACGACTTTGTGTATTATTGTTACTCTTTTGGAAGAAAAACAAAAACCTGACGTATGAGTTTATGCCATTTTACAATTTCTAAATAAACTCTTAAAACCTTGCCAACAAATCCAACATCGGTACTCTGTTTGTTATTACTGAATACGCTGTCTTGTGTGGATGGGACGCGTGCCAAACTGCTGGTACCTGCTTCGCTACCGCAGTCAAGAATCACAGAATCACCAAGGTTGGAAAAGACCTAAAAGATCATCCAGTCCAACCGTTCACCTATTACCAACAGCTCCCACTAAACCATGTCCCTCAACACAACATCCAGTTGTTCCTTGAACACCCCCATGGTCAGTGACTCCACCACCTCCCTGGGCAGTGCATTCCAGTGCCTGACCACCCTTTCTGAGAAGTAATACTTCCTAATGTCCAGCCTGAACCTCCCCTGCCTAACCAGAGGGAATAACCCAGAGAAAGCCACAGTCTCATACTCGGAGAAACCATCCACGCCTCACCTTAACACAAATGCCAGATTCAAACACGTCTCTCTCAGCACCGCTCCATTAGCTCCGACTCGCACTTTCTTTAGAGCTCTCCCCCTGTCCTAGATGCTCTGGGCAATTTCCCAGTCACCAGAACTTTCTGATGTAATAAACTCTGGAGTAATCAGAGCTCAAAAAATAATGCTGGCACCAGAAGACAGAAGAATCTGATTGGAAAGACCACCAGGTGAGCATACAAGGCAGGAAAGGTAAAGCTCTGTAACAGTTTAAAATTACATGCACCGCTGATGCTGCACACCATCATCAAGCAGATGCCTTGAGAGGGACTGAGCACTGCTCCAAAAAAGCACGCTTAAGCTAAGCTACCCAATGAATGCCTGTTAATGAAGAAGAAAGTACAGTGACACACTGGGAGCAGTGCTAGGGAAAGAACAGAGGCCCATCCAAACCAAACGATTGGCAGTAAGCAAAGATAAGAACATGAAAACATCATCCATCATGGTGATAGGGTGTTTTTAAGCAAGAGACAACTTGGCATCAACTCCTTCACTGCACAGACTTTTACTGGGAGGAAAAAAACACAACGCAGTGGCTTCAGCATATGGAGAAACAGTAATAAAGCTTATCACAGTAAGAGGCATGAGAAAGCGCAGAGAGGAAACATGCAAAGATATCTCCTTTTCCCCCTCATTCTGCTACTTGACTGCAGATAGGAGGCAAAAAAATAAATGGTCCCTGCTCTCCCTTACCTCTAATGAATCAGTTATTCAGTCAATACTGGTTTCACGCATCAGCATATGTCTCCAGAACAACTGTTTGCTGATTGAACACGCATTTTCATACTTTGTTAATTAATAACACATTCATAGTCCAGAGAAACAGTAAGTGCATAAATGTTTCTCAACAGTTGTTAGCTAAATTGCAGTCATTATAGTTTTTATTAATGTGTCCGGTTACGAAACCGGACTAAAGCTACCATATTTTCCTGAGAACATGATCATGCAGGTATGTAGTATGGCCAACTGAAATCACCTCAATGATTCGATGTTAAAAAGAAACAGCACCACGTAACAGAAGAGCATACATACCAACATTACAGGTGTGAGAAACCGTAACTTCTTGAATAAGCTTTTAATATTTCCAAGCTTATTGTTTCACTGTCGGCTTTAGCATTTCAATTTTCATCTTCTTTTTTTAAGAACTGAATTTAGTTCAACTCTTCAGCTCTTCTTCTGTTCTTGGAAAACTTGACACCAGGACTGCAAACTTCAGACACTCCATTTGGACCAAGTTTAACAGCTAAAAACATTTGGGAGTCGTGGAGGTGGGAAGAGAACTTAACCCTTTAAATTACCTAAGGCTGAGTGAGGACACAAACTCCCACGACACGTAATACCCAAAGCCAGATGAAGATAACTTCATGTAGAAGTGGGTATTAAAAATAAACAAACACCAAGCTTAAGGATCAACTAGGAATTAAAAGATACAGGTTATTCCATAACATCCAAAGCCCATCTCTTGCCTCAGCAAGTCCTGATGCTCTCTACTCAATCAGGCTTGGTGATTACACCCTCACATGCAATCATGATTTGACATTTCTTAAGTCTGCATATTCAGTAACTAGATAGGATTGTTAATTCCAGTGTGAATTTGCAACCAATACCGATTAAGCAATCACAAAGTGTGATAACAGCGTTTAGCAATCCAGCTCTAGAGCCATGTGGGAAGAGCATGCAGAAACACTCCCTTCCTCTTTTTACCTGACTCTGTTTTCCTTCTGGGCTCCCTCCCTTTGAGTCCTCCATATTAGCACAGTGCTTCTCCAAGACTTGAAAGGTGAAAGGTATAGGGGAAAGACCATGTGGGAATGTATCCCATCCTGTGCTGGGATGGGAGCAGCTTCTGGTGTTGCTGTTCTCATTGCTAGTTGCAAGCTGGCTCAGACCTCACTGATCACTGAGGTTAAATAACAGCTTATTCAGGTTTCCATGAGGCACCTAGGAAGCATGTTTCCCAAATCCTCATGGGTAAGTTGAATTTTATCTGTACACCTAAAAGAAGCGTTTCTATTAAGGGCTATTTTCCTTCTCATATCTATCTGCTTCACTGCCACAGCTGCTCAATAACCTTAAATATAACAAACAAAGCATGAAGACTGAGAGAAGATCTGATCCAGGTCTACAAACATCTATGATGTGCAGGGGAAAGTGGCGAGGCCAGACTCTTTTCAGCAGTGTGTGGAGACAGGACAAGGAGAAACGGCCAGAAACTGGAGCACAGGAAGTTCCACATGGACGTGTGCAAGAATTTCTGTACAGTGAGGGTGACAGAGCACTGGAACAGGCTGCCCAGGGGGTTGTGGAGTTTCCTCTGGAGATATTCAAGACCCACCTGAATGCCTACCTGTGTGACCTGGTGTAGGGAACCTGCTTTGGCAGGGGGGTTGGACTTAATGATCTCTGGAGGGCCCTTCCAACCCCCTACGATCCCATGATTCTTCTTTCCTCTGTTTCTATCAGTTAGGTTAACTGTTTAATGGCAAACAAGTTAACCATGAACAATGTGTAGCTATCGGATGTCTGTGCCTCATCTGGTATTCAGCTCAGACCTTGAACACTGCCTATTTTTGTATACCATCTTACATCACTACCACCCCCAAAACAATCATCTGAAACTGCTTATGTGGCATTTTCTGTGGCTATACAGGTTCAGCCTCTAACAATTACCTGGGACTAAACTTCAGAAGAATCTCATTTTTCACTCTTGAGAAGATAATTCTGAAACCTTACAACCTTTCATGCTTTGCTGGGCATGAAAACTGTTTTGTAGTTCCACTCTCCACTTACAACTCACATAAACACAGAAACAGATGTATGCCTGATGTGTCTTTAAGAACACCTACTTCAGGTTCAAAGCAAATAAGCTACGGCTTCTGCCATATTTCTTCCAGATGAAAGCAAAGAGTTATACATATTAGTTTTAATACATAATTCACTAGCGGGTGGATTAATTTTTCAGCTAGCACCAATAAGCTAATTCTAGAAAGTGAAACACTTTCCTTAGCACATATAAAAGCAGCCCACATAACCTTCTTAATTACTAAAAAGTCTACCTTTTATTTATAAAATGGTAAATTGTCACATCCCCCCAAGAACAAATAGGAGATAGAAAACCCTGCAACAAAAAATAAGGTAAATGAATTAGGACATGGTGGCAGGGCAAGGGGTTACCTAAGTCTCTTCTGGTGGCAACAAGAGTTCTGTCTTAATGCTTTTTGTCCATTTCATTTGGTATCGTAAGTTCATTTGATAACTTTAGTTGATTTAATTTTCTTTATGTCACTGCTTTGTAGAATCAAGGTCCCATCTCTGAATTTTCCAACTTGTCCTGCAGGCCAAATGCTAGGCACCGATCTCTTCCTTTTGGTCTTCCTGAAATAGCAGCAAGGGAAAATGAATCATGAGAAACACCAGAAACTCATTAAAACATTCAATACATCGAAAACTATCACCTATTTACGCAGTCCGCATTCATGTTATGCAATACCAAATTACAGCATATATTGACCCCAGAACATTCATTACCTGTGTTACTGGTCAAAACTTGAAGCACATTACAGAATGGACTACATTTAAAACAAACGTTTGAAAACAAAGATTTTCAGATAAAGAGTCTCACATTTCAACAAGCCTGCTACACTATAATTAAGAATGTCACTGTACTTCTCAAGCCTCTATCTGCTGCATCTTGATGTTTTGCAAAAGTTGCTTCTCAGGGCAAATGCTCTGAGTAAATGTCACATCCTGTGTCCCCACACAGGGATTTCCGTCCATCTTAGCTGCCATCTTAAACATGCCAGTGAAGAACTGACGTGTTTTCACTTAAGCTGCACAACCAAAGCCTCTGAGACCGCTAAACAAATAACAGAGTCACCATTTTGTAACAAGAGTACTGCAGTTTTTGAAATTCACATATAACTTGTGGTATTAGATTGTGCATAGTTACATAGGGATAATACACCAGCAAGGCTATACCAAAGAGATGTAACTGCATTAAAAATGTCTCACCTCTCCTTCAAGACTTTCTTCTTCTTCTTCTTCAGAGAATCACCTTTATGTACCTGTGTTTAAGGATACCTACTTTAATGGCAAAGGAACAGGCTTTTTTTTTTGGCCCCACACACACACACTCTCAATATCCAGTTGTTTTTGCTTCACAGAACAAGATGCATGAAAACAGGTTGGGATACCTTATGATAGGATAAACGATGCAATATCTTACAGAGCAGCATGCCCAGAGCTCTTCCTGTCACCCTGTGGAAAGTACAGTCCACCCACGACCAAAATGCTGCCCCTGCCACGTAAGGGCACACAAATCCAGCTACACGAGGGGTACGTGATAGCTCCTTGGGTCAGAAGATCTACTCAGCAGTAGGCAAGTACACCCAGCTGCCTGACTGAGCACACTATCAAATGACAGGGTTTGCTTGTGTTTGGTCATACGCTAGGTATGCTTTAAGCCATGTGACAGAGGAGAAATAGGTCCCCTGGAAAAGAAGGTGGCAAAAGACAAGTTGGTGGAGCAGAAACCTGCCTGGCAGCCTGCTCCCACCTAAACACAGGCAGAGAACTGGCTTAGGGCCAGATGGACCATGCTAGAGGATGGATGCAACACAAACCTCACCCTTGCTTTAAATAATGAGCAAGATCCTTGATGTAATTGTGCTGATATAAAACCAGCTGAACACCTGGCTGCCTATGGTTAGACAACATGCAACAATCATTAATTAGAGACTTTTTCCCCCCTTGGGAGGCATGGAAAAAAAACACGAGAATTGCTTATTTTGCATCATCAACCTACCATCCTCCAAGGATATGGTACTGAAACCCACCACAGCACAGGTTGAATTCTGCACCCTTCATACCACGTACGACAAGCTCTGACTGGTGAGATGAGTAGTGCTGGAGTCAGGAGCTCACTTCATGGGAGCAGCAGGTGTCAAACTCAGGCACTCCTCCTGTGCCTGAGGCATTATCTGTCAGGCTCTTGGGCTAGATCTTACATGCTGGCTTTTTATCGACAAAATGGCACACAGACCTGTCCCTTATCTTCATCCTCTGTTGTTTTCTTCGCCTTCATTTTCTCTTGGTATTTCTTGTAGTTGATGTGTTCCTTTTTGGGAGGCTGCAATAAAGACGGGGAGTGATACCTCTGCTGATGTTTCAAAAAAATATTCACACGCTTGCATGGAAATTACTTGGAATATATGGACGGGATCTTGTGTTTTAAACAAGTGGTGCCAAAACCCCACAGTGTTTCTTACACTTTCCCCACATTACAACAGTTGGGTCACCTCCCAACACAAAGCAAGCAAGAATTACCTTGGCTCCCAGCATGATTGCACGTTCCCGTTCCCATATACGCTGCTCCTGCTTCTCATAGCCAGTGATTCCAAACCTGTGCACTTCCAAACGAGCCTAAAACATCACAGAAAATTGCAAGCATTTGGTAATTGTCCAGTCTGTTGTAAAATGACACTTGACAGACCACAATGAAGTCGTACTCCCGGAGACACCTTAGCTAATATCTGAATTCAGTAGGCTATAAAATAATACACATTGAGTTCTGTACTATACTGCAGAACAGTTGAGCACTGTTCATCTGATCTCTGGACAGTAAGGACTAACAGGGTCAGTAACTGTTTCTCCTCATTTCACATAAAACTGGATACGTGGGAAGGATGCATTTTGCAGAGAAGTGAGTTGTGTTGTGCTGTACGGACCAGAGCAACGAGACATGCTACCCACAGCACCTGGCATTTACAGAGCACTCCAATTCCTTGTCTGTAGAAACCTGAACTGGTGAAAAACACAGACAGGCAGATGGTGAAGTGCTTTATCTACACACATAGTTCATACTATACAAGAACACTTTGACAAAACCAGTGTTGAATTCAGAACCCTTTTAAGAGGCAGTAGTTAAATCCCCACTGCTTCCAGCAGTACACAGCACTCTGCACTGCATCTCCACTGGAAGACCTCACTGGATCACTACAGGACCTCAAGCAGAGATCAGGCACACAACACAACGTGTACAAATCTGCAAACAAATCTGCAGCTAAGGAGGTCAGTGCTAATTACACTTAGAGAACCAAATGTTAGAACAAAAAGACAAATAGTAAAAGGTAATTTAATGTGTCAGAACTGGATGCCAGATGTTTCTTTTATTTCCCCATATGAGATTAGAAATTTATAACTAACACTACAGGCCTAAAACACCATATGCAGTACATTATAGGTACTCACATAGCTTTACACAACTAACATACAGGGAACTTCCTCAATTTATCAGTGAAAGATCAGAAAGAAAGGCCGCAGAGCCATAACATGCCTCTCTAACACACTCCTCCTCCAGCACAGCACGTGGCTAAGATTACATATTAATAAATCCTCACCTGCAAATCATAACTTTTCTAGCACTGCTTCTCAGTGGTTCAACTGCAGCTTTCCCAATCATACCGATACACACACGTGTGCACAATGAAGCACTGAGATCAGGTAGCCGCTAGTGACTTACTTTTTCAAAGTTAAATTCTTGCTTGTTCACATTTTTCTTTTCAACTATCGTTGTGGTCTGTGAACAAAACAAAACATTTCATTGAATATAGTAAGTAAAACCAATTTGAGAGCTGACTATAACAGCTCTTTAGAAAGCAGTGAAATGCTAAAATGGGTGGTAAGGAAAAGTATGAAACCTTCCAGATATAACTTTTTCCAGCTTTCTCTTTTAATAAATCAAGGAAAGAAGGTCTCAGCAGCATTTTAAATATGAAGATATTATAAGGTCGTATTGGAACAGCCTTGCAAAGTTTACAGTGTGCCATTCTATCACAGAGCATATATAACTTTGTCCTGAACTTCATTGCCTACACTTTCAGCTAATGTTTTCCAAGAGTTCCATAATTCAGGACAAAAAAAATCCTAGACAAAATAATACATTCAATTAATTCTTATAATTTCAAGTTTAAATGACTTTTTTTGTAAAGTGCATCAAAACCTGTACCTAAAGCAGGATACAATGTGAACCTGAAGTTATTTTGCTTTGGACTAGGAGAGACCAGAGGTAACAGTGCGTACTGATAGCTGGTGGCAACACTAAGAACAAGCTCCTTTTGCTCTCTGGAGCATTTAGCCACATCAAGCCATCAGCTCAGGCTGCATCAGAGCACAGCTTCCCTCTGCACTCACCAAGGCCAGATGTCTTCTAGCTCTGCAAAGCTGCATGTAGTCTGGCAGTTTATATCGCAGTGAAAACCGGTTGTCTTCAGAGCATTTTATTAACAGGCCTAACAGCAGCTTTTACAGGTAGAAAAACAAACAAACAAAAGCATAAGAAAATAAAAATTTAGAACAGTTTTTGGAGGAAATCATACTGGAAAAAGCACAAAAAAAAGTCTATGGGTCCAACCAACTACTCAGTTCACTCTCTGGAGATCCCCAATCCCATGTAAAGCTCTTATAGCCTCACTGAGTGCACACCAGAACTTATTTTAGAACTGGCTTCTGATGTTATGGCTATAAACACAAATTAAGGCAAACAGACAAAGAAAGACTACAGTGTTGACCCATGGTAAACCTCTGCCCACTGTGGAAAGCATGGCAGCTTCCAGCCAGGCCCACAGAATCATAAAATTGCTCAGGTAGGAAAAGACTTTCAAGATCACTTTTTTCTTCATGCCTTGGTTTTTGGTAGCACGAGGACACTGGGTGCCCACAGATCAACCAGAGCCTGAGACCTAAGGCCTACAAGACACTCCCTCCATAAGATACATGGCGCCGGCCCCCTGAGGTGCTCCTTGCTTCTTAGTGGCCTGCAGGCCCCACACACCTACCTGTCCTCAAGGTGAGGGCAACACATGAAACACTGAGGCAGAGGAACAGCTGAGAGGCTTTTCTCCCTGTTTTATTTGTGGGACACTGCTAGAGGCAAAGCCTTGCCTTTGACTTGAAGCAATAAACACGTTTATGTAAAAGCATAGCCACTGGCAAGCTGGGAGCTTATGCTTCATGCTGTATTGGCAGCTCTATGCATGGGTTTGTTTATGTTGCTGGGATTTACTTTTCTATTTCCAACACATAATACTGAAGCAGAGATCTTTTGAAATCAGAAGAAAAAGCCTTTGGTCATAGAATCCTAAATGTCAAAAAAGGCCAATAAGACAGTCTAACCCAACCAGTAACCTACGCCCACCATGCCCCCTAACCATATCCCTCAGTGCCACACATTTCCTCGACATCTTTAAGGGTGGCGATTCTACCACCTTGCTGGTCAGCCCCTTCCAAGTGCCTCACTGCTCTTTCTGAGTAGAATTTTTTCCTAATATCTGACCTGAACCTCCTCTGGCACAACCATTACCTGTCAGACTGCATTCACACCTGTTTCAACCTGCCAGCAGGGCTGCCTGACACTAGGAATCCAGGGAAGAATCTGGGACTTACAGTCACTTGCACTGGTGGAGGGAGGGGAGATGCTTGGAGCAGGAGTTACTGTGTTATGGTGGTAGAGGGCAGAGACAACAAAACCAGACAAGCACCTAGGAATCTTGCTTGCCTTCTGCTGTACCCAGAAAGGTGCATCCCAGTCCCTCAATTTAAAGTCTATGGTGTGACTTTAAGGAAAAACAAAACAAAGAAAACAACACCCCGTTTTAGAAGTTTTAAAGAACTTCTACCCATGCTCTTGTCTAACCGAGGGCAGCCCATTTGGTCGCTAGCTGAGGCTTTTTCGCTTTGCAGCAGCACCAACACAGGAAGGCAGTTCTGGGACGGAGCTCCCAGCCCAGAGGTTCCCCCCGGCCCTACCTGGGTGCCGCCGCCAGGTGCAGCCGGAGCGGGGCCGGGCCGCGCCTTCCTCTTCCTCGCGCGGAACACCACCACCTCCACCTGGGCGGGGGGCGGCGCGGCGGCGGACGGCGGCGGGGCGGTACGGCGCATCTCCTCTCGCAGCCCCCCGAAGAAGCCGCGGGCGCTGCGCCGCTCTCCCTCCGCCCCGCCGGCATCGCTCGGGGCTGTGGGCTGCGCTTCCCGGCTCTCCTCCTCCGCCTCGCCAGCCTCTCCGTCCCCCGTCGCGCCCCGG
Organism: Excalfactoria chinensis; assembly: GCF_039878825.1. NCBI lineage: Eukaryota > Metazoa > Chordata > Aves > Galliformes > Phasianidae > Excalfactoria > Excalfactoria chinensis. The sequence continues at coordinate 66,823,515 of NC_092827.1, read as the reverse complement.
ACGCTGGGCTCGTCACCTGCGCGGCAGAACACGTGCGCGGGTCAACTTGGATTGGCAGTGAGCGGCCCTCCCTCCCGCAGCCCTCCTTTCGGCCCCGCTCACCCACCCAAGTCGTAGAGAGCGCCGAGCACCGCCTCCAGCCGCCGACAAGGCTCCGGCGACCCCATGGCGCGCAGAGCGGAAGGCCGCATGGGCCCGGGCGGCTCCCGTCGCCCCTAAGATGGCGCCGCCCACGGCGCGATGCCCCCGCCCTCCCCCGTGCCCGCCTCAGCGCGCCGGGCAGCCGGGCCGGGGCGGCGCGGGACCATGGGCGCCGCAGCGAGGGGGTAGGGCGGCCGAGCGGGGCGCGGGGCGGCGCGGCGGCGCTCGCAGAGCCATGGCGGCGGCGGTGGCGGCGGCGGCCGGGCGGGCGCGGCGAGGGACGCCCATGTTCTCGGTAGGCGGCGCGGGGAGAGGGGCCGCTGCCTGCGCGGGCCGCGTTCGCGCTGAAGCGGGGCTCGGGTGGGGCCTGCGGGCGGGCAGCGGGTGCCGGGCAGGGCGGGAGGGAAGGGCCGCGGCTGTCCCCGGGCTCGGGAGCTGCCCGATCTCTCTGTCCTCGGCTGTCGGAGCGTTTGGGCGGCGGGTGCCGCAGCGTGCCGCTGTCGGCGAGTTCTCGGCTGGACTGGCTGTTAGAGAGCTGTCACGAAGACGGATTTGGCAGAGCGGGCTGTCTCGCGTTGTGTCACTGAAGCGAGCTCGCTGTCCCTGCTTTTCTCTGAGGAGATTTGGGTGTTAAATCTGTCCTCTCACTAGAGTTGGGGCGAAGGGTTGGAAAAGAGGGATATGGCTTGTAGTTCCAGCTCGGGTTCCTGACCGGCACTGCCGTATCTCCCTGGCGTTGTGCCGCTGTCCCAGCTGCACCCGAACGCGCTCCTGTTGTGTTCTGGGGATCGTGGAGAGCTGCGGCATCCTGCTCCGCGCTTCAGCCGTGTGGCGGTAACCACCTACCGAAATGAGCTCTCTGATTCCAGGGTTCTCAGCTGCATGTCCTCTAAGCGTGTCTCTGCCAGCCCGCAGGTGTATCCAAGCAGCAGAGAAGGATTTGTTTTGGTTCCCTCCGTGCCACGTCAGGTTGGGACGTGAATGCGTGGAAGGACAGCAGTTGTAGATCAAATCTGGAAATGGGAAATCAACGGATGTGGCAGATAGGTGACTTCTCCATCAGCTGTGGCTTTGTACAGCCCCTGTTATCCATGTCATGCTCTGGCATTAATGGCCGCAGCAGAACAGCTGCCACTGGTGTGGCTGATGCTACCAGAGCTGAGTTCTGGGTCCTTTTCCTTTCCCTTGTCCTTTCTCTTCTATTTTCTTCCAAAAGTGGTTTTATTTTTCTGCTTTATTTGTATTTGGAAAAGTTGCTACTAGGTACCAAGGCCACAGATGACTGACACAAACTATCTCCAGACTCCTTGTCAGTTTATGACTTCCACGGTGCTTGTGTGACACCAGCTAGGTGAAAGCTGTGGAAGAAGAAAGTTTAATACTAAACTAAATAGGAAAAAATAGATGAGAAAGCTTTTAAATGGATGCGGGCCTACATTTAACATAGCATGTCTGAGTTTAACACTATGATTTTATAGAGGGTCTGTGTGGAGAGTGGTTCTGCAGTTACTGTGGGACAGCTCTGCTACACTGGTGTAGTAAAGGATGGTACCCAAACCTGGCTATAGCAGAGGGGAAAGAATATAACAACATCAGGCATTTATAGGAGGGGTTTGTGTTCTCTGATAAAATGAAATTGGCTCTTGATTCGCTTGAAGTTTTGAAGGACTTTTTTTCTCTTTTTTCTCTTCTATTATTTTATTATTATTATTATTATTTTGGTGGTTCTGAAGTGGAGATATGCACGATTTGTGGTATTTTGTTTCATTGTTCCAAATGGTGCTCCCTGCTCACTCCAAATGTCAGCTGCTTTTGATAGTGTTGCTGATGTAGCTACACTGAGCACACAGCGAAAGCTGACTCCCTCTCCCAGGGCTGAAAACGTGGCTGCTGCTGCTGCTGCGTGTTTTGCTTATCCATTTCTGGTGGATGTTTGCCAGCCAGGACTTCATTTTGGGGTCAGGGAAGGTCACTGTAACAGCCCAGGAAGTTTTTTGCCTTACATCCCTCACTTTTTTTCCCCCCCTTTTTTTTGTTTTAGCATCTTTTGCTAATAAATATTCTTAATCGTAACTGCTACCTTTATACCTGTGTTTCACCGAGCGTTGATTGTCTGGTGACTACTGCTGCTATTTTGAAGTTTGGAAGGATAAAATTTGAGCTCTAGAAAGACTGAAGGATCATTCACATGGACTGTGCTGTTACGGAGATAAGAGGAGACATCCCTCTTCAGCACAGACCATGCCTGCTATCCTGGGAAGAAGAGTTTTGTGAAATAGGTATCTGCAGTGGGATGGATCTACAGCTAGTTCTGGATGCACTGGTAGCTTTCTTGCTTAGCGGTGACATTGGTTACTCAGGGACTGAGCTCTCTTCATAACTGTACTGTGCACTGTGTTGCATTCTGATCTTCACATGGCTGGTACTTTGCTTTTTGTTTGGTTCCTACCTGGCTGTGCTTTCCGTACCTTTGTATCCAAGCTCGGTGAAAGCCAGAACAGATCACCAAGGTTCCAGGTGCAACTTAAAGCGGCAGGGATACTGCTTTCTTTTGTTGATGATTGCGTTCTCAAAGTGTTGTTCCTGTTATTGTCTTTGTGCAGCTGTAAGAGTAGAGATCAAAGCTGCTAATACCTATTAATCATGAAGAGGCTGGAGGCAAGGCATTTTAGCTTTAAAGCCTAAGTATTCCCTGAACCTCTTCCTGTTGGACAGAATTAAGCAATGAGACATAGGGTGATCCGGGGACCTTTACAATTGGAAACGTTTGTTGCTTTTGTTTTGGTTCCATTTATTTATTTATTTTAAATCTCTAATTGCAGCATTGTTCCAAGCAATGCATTGTTTGTGCACTTGGAATATGGAATGCAGACATCACAGAAATCTGTATCCACGCAGATCACCGAATCGTTCAAGATGGTGTCTCATTCTTTATTTGTATGTTCCCAGCAGAAAGAGCTCACGTCAAAGAAAAGAGATGAATTTGAAGATATCTTGGAGGAAAGACGATTGTCCAGTGACTTGAGATATGCAATGAAATGTTATACACCTGTGATCTATAAAGGACTCTCACCTTGCAAGCCAAATGCTATTAAAAGTGTTGTTCTCCAATCGGAGCAGGTTCAATATGTTATCAAGCAGGTGAGTCTGAGCACTGAGCTGTAAAACAAACTAAATTGAACACAGCCAAACTTTGTGTGGCAACATGAAGAAAGAAATATTGCTGGCCTTGCCAAACGTGATAGGTGTAGTTTGAAAGGCAGTCCAATAAATCAGTAACTTGAGAGCCATTCTCCTCTGGCAGGAAAGACAAGTACTGTTTTACCACAGGGTTGCCAGTAAAGCTGTTAGACATCTGATTTATATTGCGGTGTTTTAATTTTGCTTATATAACACTTCACTTTCCAATTTAACCAACATGCTTGACTATTTTTTTCCCCCTTCTCCACTATCCTTGACCCAGAGCAGCATTATGAAAGACACACTTTGAGGATGTCTTGTAGCAATTTTATGGGATACCATGTCTTTATCATGGAATCATAAACTCTACATTCCCTAAAATGAAAGTTCTATTTCACACAGTTATTTGGAGTAGAAATGCCAAGATGTGTCCGCGTTTTTGTTTTAAGATGAAGTGCAGCTGCTACTTTGTATTGAATAAAATATTTTATATTCAGCTGACTCATAGTTTGCGTTGCATTTAAACGGCTGGATTAAGGGAACTACTTAGCAGAAGTACCTATTTTCAGTATTAAAAAATATAATAATAATAAATTCCAGGCTAGCAGATGTGTGTATAAGATTTTGGTTAGTTCGGAGTGAGTGGCTACCATGATACTTTTATTTTTCAATGGTCGGTGTCAGGTACGATACATCAAAGCTTGCTATGAGGTTACAAACTGAAGCATGACCTACGTCTTTCAGTCTTACTGCCATCAGGAATTGCTAAGTAACGTTTAATACAAAAAAAATTGAAACCTTTCAATTTGGAAACATCAAAGTGTTATCTGAAAGAAAATGTTTTATATGGGATTTTTCAGAAAGATGCTCATGTGATGTTTTCTTCTTAAGTGCTGCTTTTCTAATGGAAAATGATTGTGATAGAAATTTTTCAGATGAGTGTGAAGTGATTAAAGGAGGCTTGCAGTCTTGCCATTGCAGCCTGCTTCTCAGCTCCAAGTTGAGAAGAGATTACTGCAAGCATTGCTGGCCTCTGGACTGATCCGTGCTGTTTAGGAAGCTTTTTATTCTGTCGTTCTTCCTCTTTCTTCCTGTCCGATGTTCAGTAAAAGGCATGTTCCTCATTTCGTAACAGCAAAAGATGAACTTCTCAGTTAAATATTTCTCTATTTAAAAAGAGAATATAAACTCTTATATAAATAGAAGAGTTGATTATTATGTCGGTTTAAAAAAAAACTTCAAAATGGAATGTGCATAAGAACAGGAAAAAAACACATTGATATGCAAAGCTGGTAGAGGCAGCGCTTTGTTTGCATTTCAGCTAGCCATTGCCAGAGTAAGAAATGAAGTTCTTTGGTTAAGTCTTAAAATCCAACCCAAATGCACTTCTGAGATCCACTTGAGTATTTCTGCAAGCTTAAGTTTCATTCTACTAATGAAAGAAAACTGCACACAACCTTCTTCAGACCAATAATCTAGGAAATATTCTTAGAGTTTAAACTTTCTCTCAAGATGCTACAGGCTAAAACATTCAGATAGTATGTTTTCGAGGAAAAAAAGTTACTTCTCAACCCCAGTTGACAGCTCAGCTTTAATGTGGCTTTCTCTTGCTGTTTGACACTGAACAGATTCTGTAAGGTTAGATCTATGCCTACCAGATAAAACTCTACAATTACTGCTGCTGTAACTGTTGTGGCACACTGAATAGTGTGCGTGGGCAAGGAGAAGGGGGCAACATCTGATTGTTCTTTTGTTTCTTTTATTTCTCTTTAGTTAGCAAAAGAAATGGGAGAATCGCCTGATATTATTCAAGAAGAAGCCATGGAAATCCTGGATGAGATGGGTCACAGTATGCAATTAGGAGCTGTCAGATTTTTTGCCTTTACTCTGAGCAAAATATTTAAACAGCTATTCCAGAGAGTCTGTGTGAATGAAGAAGGAATGCAGAGAGTGAGTACTGTTCAAGAAAAATAAAAAGCTGTAGTATTTTCCTACTGGTACTTAGGCAAAGACTCCAATCTTCACTTCTAGGGAAAAGGATATGAATTGAACAAAGAAACGATAGTCAACAAATGAGCTATTCTTCTTAAGCTATGTGAAGATCTGTATCTGCAAGTTTCAACAGCAATTCTGCAATTACTGGAACAATATTGTTTGTTCTTATTTCTTTTTTCAGTTGCAACATGCCATTCAAGAGCACCCAGTTGTACTGCTGCCCAGTCACCGAAGCTATGTAGACTTTTTGATGCTGTCTTATTTGCTATATACGTATGACTTGGCTTTGCCTGTCATTGCAGCAGGAATAGGCAAGTATGTTCTTTTAGTGGTGTTTTCAGGATTCACAGAACCGGTAGCAAGGGATCAGGTAGCTGCTGCTATAAATAGTTGTGTTTAATTTCTGTTCCAAATACACCATGTTTAAATACCTTTGGATTAGATGTTTGCATGGTCATGCCCCCTCCTCTGTGCTGAGTCCAATCAAAAGTGATTTTTTTTCATAGCAAGTTCAACCAGAAGTACCTCACGTGTAGACCCGAGGCTGGGAAAAGACAGGCATTGTGAGGCAGACTTCTCTATTGCTTTCTTTGCCTGGAAACAGACAAAAGCTTGGCCAAGAGTTACTGTGTACACAGAGCCTTTTGTGACACTTGATACAGCTTTAAGTGCGGTCACAGTAGCCTGATATGAAGTGCCAATTACCTCTTGCTGGTTGGTGGTGTGACTGATTCCTTGAAACTGATTGGTGACACCAGGATTGGAGGCTGCCTGAGCTGTAGTGACCTTGCAGTGATGGAGTTCACTCTCGAGGGATATTGGACAGGCAAAGAATAAAATCAGGAAGCTTAATTTTAGGAAAGCAAACTTCCAGCTCTTCAGTGAGTTAGTCAACAAAAATCCCTGGAAATCTGTCCTCAGGAGCAGAGCTGGCAGATCTTTCAGGAAGCTTTCCTTAGGGCACTAGAACTTTCCTCAGTGTGGAGGAAGTCTGGAAAGGAAGGCAAGAGACTGGCATGGCTGAACTAGGACCTGCCGGTTATACTGGAGAGCAAGAAGAAAATGCACAATGGAATAAGAGATAGGTAACCATAGAGGAGTCCAGTGGTGCTGCTAGGCTGTGTAGAGATGGGGTCAGGACAGGTCCAACTGAAACAGGATATGTCAAGGGGCACAAAGAAGGATAAGAAAGGCTTCTATGAGTACGTCAACCTGAAAAGGAAGGTTCAGGAGGGCGTACACCTTGTGAGCAATACAGAAAGGCTTGTAACAACAGGCAAGAAGACTGAGGTACTCAAAACCTTTTTTGCTTCAGTCTTTACTTGCAGCTGTTCTGCACACAACTGTTGAGTGGATGATTCTGAAGGTGGGAACTGGGAGAGTCATGCCTCTCCAACCATAAGAGAAGGCCAGGCTTATGACCATGTGAGGAATCTGGGCATCCATAAGTCTATGGGTCTGGATGAGATGCATCCCAGAGTCCTTAGGGAACTTGCTGACATAGTTGCCAAACCACTCACAATGGTGTTTGAAAAGTCATGGCAGTCAGGTGAAGATCTTGTTGTCTGGAAGTAAGGCCATGTCGCATTCACTTATAAGATGAGTAGAAAGAATGACAGAAGGAACTACCAATCTGTCACCCTCACCTCTGTGCTGGGGAAGATCATGGAACAGATCCTCCTAGAAGCTATGCTGAGGCACAGCGAAGAGAGGGAGGTGACATGGGATAACCAGTATGGCTTCACCAAGGGCAGGTCCTGCCTGGCCAACCTTGTTTTTTATGATAGTGTAACTGTGTCATTGCACAAGGGAAGAGCCACTGATGTCATCTGTCAGGACTTTAGTAAGGCCTTAGACATGATCCCCTATAACATCCTTCTCTCCAAATTAGGAATATATGGACTTGATGAGTTGGCTGTTTGGTTGGGGAGCTGGTTATGAGATCGTACCCAGAGAGTCATGATCATTGTTTGAATGTCCAGATGGAGATTAGTGGCAAGTGGTGTCCATCAGAGGTCAGTACTGGGACCAGTGCTCTTTAACATCTACGTCAGTGATATCAGCAGTGGGATTGAGTGCACCCTCAGCAACTTTGCAGATGACACCAACCTGTGTGGTGCAGTCAATAGGCCTGAAGGACAGGAAGCCATTCAGAGAGACCTACAAAGACATGAGCGGTGGGCTCAAGTGAATCTCTGAGGTTCAACAGATCCAAGTGCAAGGTCTGTCACCCAGGTCGTGGCGACCTCTGCTATCAATACAAGCTGGAGGATGTAAGGGTAGAGCACATCCCTGCCAAAAATGACTTGGCACTGGTGGATGGCAATCTGAATATGAGCCAGGCCAACCGCATCCTGGGCTGCATCAAAAGAAATGTGGCCAGCAGGTCAAATGAGATTATCCAGCCCCCTTTACTCTGTGCTGGTGACACTTTGCCTGGAGTACTGTGTCCGGATGTGGAGTCTTCAGGAGGGGAGAGACATAGACCTGTTAGGACACCTTCAGAGGAGGGCCGCAAAAATGATCCAAGGGATGGAACACCTCTCCTACAAGGACAAGCTGAGAGAGCTGGGGATGTTCAGCCTAGAAAAGAGAGGACTCCAGGGAGACCTAAGAGCAGCCTTTCATTGTCTAAAAGGGGGCTATAGGAAAGGAGACAGACTCTTTAGCAGAGTGCAGAGCTGGTGAGGTAGTGTGGGCATGAGGCACATGAAAAGATGCTTTTGAGTCCCAGTTCCTGGTGTGGCAGTGTGCAGTGGGGAGAGGTGTTGGGCATGGCCACTGCATCCTGGCTGGGGGATTGATTGGGCAGTAGGAAGATGGAAGTAAAGAGAGGGTAGAGTCTGTACTGTGGTGATAGGGGGAGGGTAGTAGGAGAGTAAAGGAAAGAGGGGAGAAGCTCTTACAGCTGCTGTTGTTGCCCAGGTTCCTGTAGCTAATTTCCTTTTATCTTTTTTCTTTATGTCTAGTGACTGAATATCCATTCTCAAATGTTTTACTGATTGATGTAGCAAGAAGGCTGAAGCAGCAAATGGCCAGCTGCTATGTAGGCTCATTTTAAATACCTCCCCAAAATATTCATTAGTGCTAAGCACTTCCTGGTTTTGGCAAGCTAAGCATTGAGGGATTACTTGAAACTAGAAAATTATCAAAAATTGTGTCTGGCTTATGATACCATTCTCAAATGATGAGTTGGACTCTTACACGATATAATGTAATGTAATGTAATTGGTTAGTTTATTTCTGGGATTAATTTGTGTCTTCTGAGATGCATTCAGTGGTAACTGATCTTTCTAGAGATGAGTGAGATAATGAACTTGGAAAAAAAAATAGCCCTCATTATGGCTGAAATCTGGATGTCTGAATTATCAAAATAAATTAATATGAATGCTATTTACTTACATACACATCCATACATACACATCCATACATACACATCCATACATACACATCCATACATACACATCCATACATACACATCCATACATACACATCCATACATACACATCCATACATACACATCCATACATACACATCCATACATACACATCCATACATACACATCCATACATACACATCCATACATACACATCCATACATACACATCCATACATACACATCCATACATACACATATACACATATATAATTGAAAGCATATCATAGCATGCCAGTCATGTCTTGTAAGCATTTGCAACAACAGATTCCTTGAGAGAGATCTCTTTTATTCTGGTAATTGAATCAGTTTATCATAGAAAGTAGTTGGTTCTGCTGGCAGATATTATTAAATTCTCTATGCGTGGTTTTGATTTCTGTTTGATTGTATTTCAGATTTCCTAGGAATGAAGATAGTTGGTGAGCTGCTACGAAGGGCAGGTGCCTTTTTTATGCGACGTTCCTTCGGTGGCAACAGACTCTATTGGGCAGTTTTTGCTGAATACGTAAAAACTATGTTAAGGGTAAATACGTTATTGAGCTCTCAAAATGCATGCTTAAGAAACACTGTATTGCAGTGATTCAAGTAAAATAAGCACGACGTTGTGCATAAAATTGGAAGTCTTCACTGATGGAAGAAATGCATTTTACCTTTAACATTAGAGTTAATGCTGGTGAGGAGCATGCATGTGCTGCTACTGCAGTTCAGCAGTGGGCATTTAACAGATTGGTGCTTATCAGTTGCTTTGGATTGTGTACACATGTCACATGACAGACAAAATACTTCTGCTAATTAAACTACATAGCTTGGCAAATACAATAGATGAGTACAGATTTGAAATGACTGAGGTTGGGGGTGGCATGTCTTCCATTAAAAAAGATATCTGCGTATGTTTTAAATACCTTAAATTATTTGTGGGCAGTAAGGAAGAAATGTTTTAGTTTTTCTGATCGGCTTTTTGTTTGTTTTACTTTTGAAGAATGGCTATGCCCCAATTGAGTTTTTTCTTGAAGGAACTAGAAGCCGCACTGCTAAGACTCTGACTCCAAAGTTTGGTAAGTCTGTTGAAAACTCAGGTCTCTTCTCACTAGTGACAAGTGACAGGACGAGGGGAAATGGCCTTAAGTTGCGCCAGGGCAAGTTCAGGTTGGATATTAGGAAGAACTTCTTTACAGAAAGGGTGGTTAGGTACTGGAATAGGCTCCCCAGGGAGGTGGTTGAATCGCCATCCCTGGATGTGTTTAAGAGCCGTTTGGATGTGGTACTCAGGGATATGATTTAGCAGAGGTTTTTTTTAGAGATAGGCTACTGGTTAGGCTGCGGTTGGACTTGATGATCTTCAAGGTCTTTTCCAACCTGGGTAATTCTATGATTCTATGATTAGCCTCTATTTTCTTCCTAAGTTCTTCAGACAAGAGGAGGTGTTGAAGTTGAAGTAGTGGGAAACTGGTGAGGTCTGTGAGTAGTGGAGAATAGTTAAAGTTCCAAAGCTATATAAAGAAGATCAGTACATGTCTCTTGCACTCTGTTTTCCCTTCAATTGTGTACTTTATTGCATAATTCTTCCCTCTTTTCTTTCTGGTAAAAAAGGCATTCCCTTACCACCTCAGAAATATTGTAGGTTAACTCTATATAAAGTCATAGGAAATCCTCAGAAAGAGATGGGGAAGAACAGGGCAGTACTTCTGAAAAGAGCACAAATAGCTGCGTATTTGTGCACGTATTGCTTACATTCACCTTCTGTTTTAAGGCTTGGACAGCATCTTCTGCATCTGCTTGCTCAAAGAGGACGAGAATGTTGCACACTTATTAGCAGTTTCTAAAATGTGACTATATCTTTTTCAAAGTTAAACTGCACTTGCTCTTCTTTCCTTGAGAAGGACAAGGGACTCACCTTTTCTTTTTTCTTTTTTTAAATGTAACTTGCAGGTCTTCTCAGCATTGTGATGGAACCATTTTTTAAACGTGAAGTCTTTGACACGTACCTTGTTCCCATCAGCATCAGCTATGAGAGGATATTAGAAGAATCTCTTTATGCATATGAACTCCTAGGAGTCCCAAAGCCCAAAGAATCTACATCTGTATGTAAATTCCTAAAGAACAGAACATAAGTGGTTGTATACGCATCCTGGAGCCCTAACATTTGCTTTTTACTCTTTCCATTTTCTTAGGGGTTGTTAAAGGCCAGAAGAATCCTCAGTGACAATTTTGGTACCATACATATCTATGTTGGCCAGCCGGTATCACTTAGAACGTTGGCTTCTGGGAGAATCAATCTATGCCCATATAATTTAGTTCCCAGGTACTGAATGTTGTTATGGTTTATGCATGGGAAACCATTTATTTAACCCTCAAAATAATGATAAAATTAATTACTTCTCTGTTTTACTTCTGTTTCACTTTTTCTCACCTCACTGTCATCTTCAGTGAAGGTGTTCTGTCTGAGCACAGGGTTATCGTGCTTCTGACTGGCTGTCTCTGAAACAAGTTGGTACTTCCATTGCTTTGTTCTAGGGGGAGGATAGAACTGCCCTTCAGATGTTAGGATCTGGGAGTGATACATAAAAGAAATAAGGAAGAGTGTGATTTGTATTCCAGATCTTGGAGCTTTTTAACCTTGAACTGTACTGCTGGGTGTTTTTTTCAGGCATCTTCCACAAAAGCCAAGTGAAGATATTCAAGAATTTGTCAGTGACGTAGCTTATAAAATGGAACTCCTGCAAATAGAAAACATGGTTTTGAGCCCGTGGGTGCTAGTTGCTGCTGTTCTGCTCCAGAATTTGCCTGCCATGGATTTTGAGCTTCTAATAGAAAAGACTGTGTGGCTCAAAGGCTTAACTCAGACTTTTGGAGGATTCATTGAATGGCCTGGTATGCATTGGAAGTGTTATTTCTATTCCTTTTGTTGTTTATGAAGGATAGATAATATTTTCCTGAAAGCGGTGTATGGTGACAACTTTACAGATTGTTTTCATAGGTGCTGAGTCATAAATGGATTTTAGCATAACCCAAAAATGATGCTAATGTATAAGGGGGTTTGTCTTGGGCTGTAGAATATGCTACCTTGAAAGACAGACCAAGACTGGGCAGGTATTTTACTGTGATTTTCATAATTGTGGAATGAGGGGGAAATTGTAAGCTGTTTATATTAAGCACCAAGATTTGCCTCGTATCTTTCTGAATCCTGCAAGGGTAAATGAGGTAATATGCTATGTTTGTGGCATGACACTGACTGAGAGAAGGTACTGTGACAAAGAACTAGCCCAAACAAATGGGGGAAATAAAAAGATCCAAACTTTCTCCTTCCTTTTCGGAGCAGTTGTTTTAAACATCTCTCTGTGAGATGAGGTATAACACAGATGATGTGGAGCCTCGGGACGTAAGTGGAAAAAGTCAGCAAATAAAAGTAGTATGTGATGCAAACGCATTCACCTTTTCCACTATCAGTATATTTAAACTATGGATCTTTTCTTCTGTAGTCATAATCAAGGATCCCTCTCAGTATTATGATAGAGAAATATGAGCAGACCACAGTAAAAACAGGACTCTGACATTTCAGGAAGAATAGCGCTTCTCCTTTCACGGTTCTTCATTGTAGTGAAGGCAAACAAAGCCTGATCCTGCCAGACCATAAACGGAAGAATTTCCTGGCGATGTTAAAACATAGTTTATAATCTGATTGCACAGTAAAGCAAAAAACAGGCTGCATTCGTGTTTGCTTATTTATTTCATTTTATTTGCAACATCAAATAAGCTTTTGCCTTGGTAGAGTTACAGTGTAGTCAGGGAATGGAAAATGGGCAAAGCATTACAGACAACAACTGGGAAGATTTTGATTAAGTGGGCTGTCCATGCACTAGGTACTCATTTGTGTCAAAACAAGGTTTGCTATGTGTGTGGGTTGGCTTTTCTATGGCAATAATGTGAAAGAATAAATGTTTTGAAAGGTTAATTTGAAGGCATCACTTTGACAAGCAAGAACATACACCCAGTCCGTTCTTCTGTCTCCGGACAGCCAGCTGTTTCTCCTCTTATCATGCTGGCTGGTTTTTACAGGCAGAACATTTCTTTATATGTTATGAATTTTATATTAAAAATGGGAGCTGCAAAATAACTCGATCACACCTCTGGTTCTTCTTATACTGAGAGGCTTGTGAAAATGGTGGCAAAGCTGGAGCACACTAACCAAAGGAACAAACGAGGTGCAAGTAGGTTCTACATGAAAGCCAGCAGGAAAGAGTTTGAAATATATAAATACATATTTCTGTGAAAGACTGTGTTGACTTTGATATGCCTGTATTGCTGTGATCATGTAAACTGTATTTTTGTGTTCATTTAGCAGTTTGTGTTGTTTCTTTGCTTTCCAAACACTTTGCATTCAATGGAAGAACTTGATAAAGACTTGCTCGTCAGATTGAAAACTTACAGTGTTAGAAATGCCAAAGCAGAATTACTTCTCTGTGGATAAATGTATCCATCAGACAGTTCTAGCCTTTTAATTGGAGGCTCAGAGTCTTTGTTCCAGAGACAAAGGAATTTCATAGAAAGTGGAAGAATTTAAAGAGTTCTAATTACAGAACTATCTGAAATTCATTCTCTCCGTTGCATACAATGCCTAGGCTGAGAGCATTTTTCTAACTGAATGATGTAATAGTTGGCCTCTGTGATAAAGCTTAATGAAACACTGGTGCATTTTAGGCAGTTTCAACAGAGGTATGTTCCCTGTTATGTTTTCCTGATAGATAATCTGTGTGCCAAAAAAGCAGTTATGTCGGGCCTCACCCTGCACTCCAACATTGCGCGCCTCGTCAATGGCCACGTGGTCCTCAATGACAAAGGAGTAGAAGATGGAGCCGTAGGGGAAGTAGTCTTTAAGCGAGCTCTGGTCATCCTCATGTGTAGTACCTACAGAAACCAGTTACTGAATGTGTTTGTGCGTCCATCTCTGGTGGCACTTGCCTTGCAAATGACACGCAGCTTCAGGAAAGGTATGTCTGGGTAGCTTGGAGAGTCCAGTGCCTTTGCTCCCTGCTCTGCCATCAGCAAGAGGAGCAGGAGGTTCCTGTGGCCGATAGTGGGAGGTACTTGAGAAAGTTATGCCAGGACTCTGAATAAGGTCTCATGGCATAAAGTGAACATATTGGGGGAAACAGCGGTATTTTGCTTGCCTTTCTTGTTTGTTTACCCCTTATACTTTTGAAAGTAGGCATATTCTGCTGAGGGAGCAGAGTTATGCTGAGATGACCCCCTATTCTTGTTTATACCATTCTGCAATCCAGATGCAATTGAATTTCTAAGTGTCTGGGAGTGCTTGGGTTTTATATGGCATTTAATACATGCTCTGGGAAGCTTTGTTAATTCCTTTAAGTACAACTGAATTCAGTACTTGCTGTTCCACTGTGGTGCTTTCAGTTGTATACGTATGCAGTGCTTTGAATGACAGGTCCAAATTTTATCTAAGATAGATATTCCCTCTAAAATAAGGTTTAAATGACTTTTCAATGGCATGTTTTCAATTATATTTTTAAACAACAGTGCTTTTCAATATTTTTTTCTCAGAGGAAGTGTACAGCAGCTTCAGCTTCTTGAGAGATGTTTTCTCTGATGAGTTCATCTTCTTTCCTGGTATTTCATTGAAGGTAAAAACATCCCTTATGCAAAAGTAATGATAGTCCATAGCACAGCCAGCTAGAGCAGCATCTGATTTTGGATCTCACCTTAATGTGTGCTTTCTGATGAATACCTGCAGAGATAACAGCTTGGTTTGTAACTGAGAGGGAGAACTAAAAAGAAGGTCGGAGCGGAGGTATTCATTTGGTTAGTTGCAAATTATTGTCTGAATCCAGCAGGTTGCATTTGCATTTGTTTGTTCTTTCGTTTTTTTTCTTCTTCCTTCCTCCCTCCAACAGTGAAAAAACAAGAACCTGAAATTGCCCAGTTCTGAACTATTACAATAAATGGAGGCAGAAGTTGGGCTTTTTATCATGAAGCCACTAGTCTTCCAACACGGGTTTAAAAATGTGCAGAGCAGTCTGGTCTGCTCTGTTCTTTTGCAGTTATGAAAGATACATCAGACAGTGTAGGGGAAAAAAGGAGTCTTAATGTTGGTCTAATTGGATTCTTTCACACAGTGGCTACGTTCTATCTGCTCGAAATCAAAACAGGAATTCTTATTGAGGTTGTAGCATGGATTCCTCATAGCTCTTGCAGAGTCTAGCTGAGAGTCACTGCTGCTCTTGCAAAGAGTCAAAATATAGCTACTACATCAACTAATATAATTTTACACATATATATATGTATATATATATAACTTTGATGTTTCGTGGTTGAGTTCTTTTCCATTTTTATTCCTGGCATTTACATTCTTTTATAATCCATGTATTTGGATAGTATATTGTGAACACTAGGATAGAAGTTCTTAAAGTAAAGCCTGGTTTAAACATCAGTCCCTAGTAGCGTTTAGTTGCACTATATTTGCTTGAAAACTGCTTTCTTCACTCCATCCCTGCTCCTGTATCAGCATTACTGAGACAAAGCCAGTATTGCCCTCTAGACTTTTCCCCATCTTCTTAGCCATCTTGTGGAGAGTCCCTAATAGTTTTATGTCTTCCTTTATATCCTTTATATCACCTGCACTTGAGGTGAGACTGCACAGTGCAGAGCAGAGCAGGATAATCCCTCCCCTCACCCTCTGGCAATGCTGGGCCTGGTGCACCCCAGGCTATTTGGGCTGCTAGGGCATGCTGCTGGTTTGTGTTTTATTTACTGCCAACTAGAGCCCCCAGATCCCTTTCTGCAGAGCTGCTTTCCAACTGCTCATTCCCCCACCGCGTACGTATTTGCAGGGTTGCCCATCTCAGCTGTAGAACCCAATTCAGTATTGTTTTAAGCTTCCTTAGTGTACCTTCCTGCATCGATGAAAACACTGAAAAGAACTGTCTCTAAAATGGAGCCCAGTGGAACCCTACCATTAAGTGACATAACCCCATTTAATGATGCAACTCACTATAAACAGTGTCATGCTGTTGTTTTTGTTGTGGTGTGTTGGTTTGTTTTTGGATAAAGCTCTCTGCACTTGTTTAGATGCTAACATCTCAGTTGTGCTTCTCACTCACAGGATTTTGAGGAAGGATGTTTTCTTCTCACAAAATGTGATGCAATTCAAACGACTCAACAGGAAATCTACCCTACCGACAAAGGAAGTGCTGTAGTATCTTTCTTGTCAGCCATGTTCAGGCCATTTGTGGAAGGCTATCAGGTATGATGTTCTTCAGGAAGTTGGGCTTTTTATCCTGTGTTTTGTCAGAAAACTAGAAATGCAGAGATACTTGTGCACTGTAAATAGCAACTGATTTCATGGCCTCACAGGGAGCATGCTGCTGGCAGGCTCCATTGCTCTTTCTTACTGAGAGTTCTTACTTCATTCCTTTTGTGGGCTGTCCTGCTCGGTTCAGAAATAAGTTTGCATGTGACAGGTTCTCATCTCTTTAAATTCTTTTCCCTAAGATTTTAATATAGCTAAATACTTGCATTCCTGGGATAAGTAACGTATACATAAAGGAGACTAAAATCTTAGCGTAATGCTGAGAGGAATGCAGACATATGAACCTAGCAGATGACGAAACAGTTACTGATCCGGTGTCTGCCTTAGGCTGATTGGTACTGACTGGCCTGGTTTTTCCCATCTCTAAAACAGATAACCCTCTAATAAGATTATATTGGTTTAGATTGCAAGAACAGAAGCATTAAATTAACGTCTGAGGTAACTATTACAGTAATACTGAATCTTCTTTTAATATCTCACTCTTGTTAAACAGTAGTAAGAATTTCAGGTGTGCTATTTAGCAATACCTTGTACGTTCCTCTGCTAACTTCTCAAAGTATAACAATACTATTACTTCATAAGGACGTGTTTGTTTGTACTTAAAAACAAATTGGCAATCCCAAGGAAGCGCTCACTTTCTTTTGTTTGTAATTGTTAGTTAATTTTCAGATACCTGTCAAAGGAAACAAAAGAAGCCTTTACTGAGAAGCAGTTTATACCTGGAGTCCGCAACTTTGTTTTTCAGCTCCTTGAGAAGGGTAGGTATGGCTGTTAGGCAGTGTTGTTCTACAAGTGCAATCTGTTAATGGGCAGCGATGAAGCTTTTAATTGTGTTTCTGCTTTTTTTGTGTAGGGACTACGCAGTGTTACGAAGCGCTGTCTTCTGACATGCAAAAAAATGCCTTAGCAGCTCTTGTGCAACTAGGTGCCGTGAAGAAGAAGAAAATGTAAGTAAAATCGGCTCTTTGATATATACAAGACAAAGCGTGGCCTTACTGGCAATTCTTAATGACTGAGCTGTTAGTATTAAGCAGGATAGGAGCCATCCAATTTCTTGAACACCATCCAACTGAAGGTTGATTTGGGCGTAGCTGAGCTGTGGTGAAGATCTGGGTACTCCTTCCTTTCTGTTCAGGTTGTGGAAGCAGGATGCCACCCCTCAGAGTGAAAATGCTCTGTGGGCTCCAGCAACAGAACTTAATAACCCGCTATTGGGCTTCTTCTGACTCTCCCTTCCATGCTTTTTGGTTTTCAAAGTTTCCATCAGGGTTTTGATAAGCAAACAACACACCTGCTTACTTTTAGCAGAGGAGTCATTATTCTGTGTTTTATAATAAGACTCATCAGGCAACGCAAGCAATAATTGGAAACACTAATACTTCACAGATCTTTTGGCACTGAAATCTCAAATCAATTTAACTGAAAGCTTTGGTATTGAAGTTATTTAATACAGTTTGCAGTTTACAGTCCTAAGGTTAAAACCCAGCTCTAGTTACACAGCAACATAGTGACGTGCATTTCATGTTATTAAATCAATCGGCGTTGTGGTGCTGGTACTTCTATTTCAAAGTATGCCTTAGGAGGAGTCCAGGCTATGAGCCCCTACTTGGCCTTGGCTGCTGTCACAGAAAATAGTATTATCAAAAACAAACAAGCAAATGTTCTTTTACTGCAGTTATCCCTAATGAAAACAGGGAAAGAGAGACATGGGGAATGTGAGCATGAAGATGGATAAAGAAAGCCATAACAATCCTTGAGCACAATTTGTTTAAAAGGCCTAAAAATTAATGTTTGCTGCTAGGATGAAAAGTACGATTAATTTCTGATTGTTTGAGTCATCTCCACACAAATAAGGAATAATCACTGAAGAAACAGTCGCGTGGTTTTGTTTTTGAACCATAGGTCCAATGGATTCTCCTACAGTGTAAATCAAGAGGCTATCCATAAGATCCTGGATGTGTTCGGTAAGTGACTTGAGTGACGTCGGATTTGTTGGAAAGGCTTCTTGAGCTGTACAGGGATTTGGACAATGAGCATGTACTAGACCTAGTGTCATTTCCTGCTGTTCCTTAACTGGTTTTCCCTGATAGTTTGTCAAGTTTATCTGTAGAGAAATACCGATAGTATTTTGGGGGTTTCTTTGGTGTTGTTTTGCAATGCTACTTCACTTCCCATGTATGTGACTGCAGCTTTGAACATCTGTTAGACTTACAGACTCCCTAAGGTAGTGAAAGACCAATATGGTTGGAAAAGACCATTGAGACCATCAAGTGTAACTGCTGACACAACCCCGCCGTGCCCACTAACCGTGTTGCTCAGTGCCACATCCACATTGAGCACCTCCATGGACGGTGACACCACCACCTCCCTGGGCATCCCCTTGCAGTGCCTCCCTCAATGCTCTTCCTGAGAGCTTACTCCTGATATCCAATCTTCTCTATCTGAAATATTACACAACCCCGATGGCCAAAGAAAACAACGGATGGTTTATAACAGCATTTCTGTGCTAAGCGTTGGCTTTTTGCTTTCCTTGCCAGATGCCAGGACACCTGTACAGAAGCCCATGGCTGCACGGCTCTGAGTGCTGCCCAGCCTCCATGCACCAGCTAAGGCTGCACCGACCGAGGCTGCGGCCCCTCAGCACAGCCAGAAGTCCTGCTGCCACTGTGAGACTGTGCCGCTCAGGGCTGCAGCTGATTTGTATTCTCACTGTGTTTTGTTGGATGTTTTTTTTCCTTAATTGATTTTCTTTTTTTTAATATATATATGTATTTAAAGAGAAGCGCGCAGTAATGGAGGCTCGAATACGTTTTCTAGACTTGTAACGAGGAACGTGATTGATTGCTTTCAATTATTCCGTTGACGTGCGACTGTAGCGGGGATCCGGAGGCTTAACATTAAACCTAACGCTGTTCACACAAGTCCCGTCGCCTTGTGCCTGCGCGGTACGGAGGCCGCGTGTTTGAGCGCCCGGCGCTGCACCGTCGTTCGCGGCCGTAGGGCGGCGCGGGGCTCGCCTCACTTCCGGCGGCGGCGGCGGCATGGCGGGCGGCGTGGAGCTGGGCTTCGCCGAGGCGGTGGGTCCGGGCGGCGCCTGGAGGCTGCGCAGCGCCCAGTTCCCCAGCAAGGTCGGGGGGCGGCCGGCGTGGCTGGGCGAGGCCGGGCTGCCGGGTTCCGACGCGCTGCGCTGCGGCCGCTGCCTGCGGCCCCGCGCCTTCCTGCTGCAGCTGTACGCTCCGCTGCCCGGCCGCCCCGACGCCTTCCACCGCTCTCTCTTCGTCTTCGCCTGCCGCGGCGCCGCCTGCTACCGCCTGCCGGGCCCGGGGGGGCCGCTCTGCGGTGAGCCGGGGGCCGCGGGCGGGGAGCAGCGCACGCTCCGCTCGGCGCCGCGCTCACCCGCCGCTTCTTCCCCTCAGCGTTCCGGAACCAGCTGCCGCGCCGCAACGCCACCTACCCCGAGGAGCCGCCCTCCGAACGGCCCCCGCCGCAACCCGAGCCGGTCCCGCGGCGGCTCCGCAGCGGCGCCGCTCTGTGCCGCGTGTGCGGCTGCCTGGGACCCCGCGCCTGCGGCCGCTGCCGCCGCGCCGCCTATTGCGGCCCCGAACACCAGGCGCTGGACTGGCGGCGTGGGCATCGCCGCTCCTGCGGGACGGCCGGGGACAAAGGTGGGTCTGGGCCCGGGGGTGCGCCTAAAGTTGGCCGCAGCCTTAAGCCAGGGTAAAGAGCTGATCTGTGCCAGTCAGTGGGTCGCACTTGTGAAACGCCTAACAGTGAACGTGTGAAACGTAACAGCACAGAACGCAGAAGGGCATGAAACGTGAGATGACGTTGTGAAGTTGTATCTGGCTTTGGTTTGATAGGTGCCACTGAGGACGTGGAGCCGGAACACAACGAATTCCTTTTTCCAGAATATGAAATTCTGATAGAAGCCGAGGAAGCAGAGCTTGCTGCTGACAGCAATGTGGATCCCGACGATGGGAAAGGAGCTGTGGGTGCATCCAAGAAACTGGAAGAACAAGAGGAAAGCAAAGTCACGAGCACTACAAGTAAGAAATGCATGAGTAGCAAAGCCTGCGTTACATCTTTAAAATGTCGAATGATGTGCTGGGCTTTATCTGGCTGGTTTAGCTTGTGTTACTATACAGAAAATACTTCACAGATCTCCTTGTCAGTGCCAGAATAAAATTGTTCTCAAGTAATTTTAGTTGAACTAAAATGGAAGCACAGGCCCCTTCTTAACAAAGCCATTGGTTGTAGTCAACCTCACAGGCTTTTACATGCCCAGGGTTGAAGAGTTTATAGTTACATGGGAAAGCAAGTGGGTTCCCAGCAGTCCTTTATGGTGTAAAGCTTCCTGGGGGTTCTCTGTGCTACACATTGATGTGAACATGGGAGGGCTGTGGCTGAGGCGTAACTCTTAATGTTTGAAACTCACGTCTGGTCCCTGTGCAGTGTGGATGGCCTTCTCCCAGTGTCAGACTCTGCAGGTTCAACACACTTAACGATCCCCTCTAGAAGCCATAGGTTTTGGTACATTACCTCCTTCCCTTTCTATTGTTCCACTACTGACATCTATGGTTAAAATGCATGCATTTATTAGAGTTAGCAGCATGCATTAATATGCCACCAAAAGAAGAGTGATGTACGTTGGGACTGACTGAGAGCCAAGCGCTCTTAAGGACGTAATATTGCTTTTAATTTTTGCTTTCTTGTGTTAACTTGTAATCATCGTGTGTTTGTTTGTTTTCTTGCTTAGGTGAAGCATTAGATGAAGAGACATTGGAAGCAATGGCAAAACATGAAACTAAAGAAGACAAGATCTTCCAAACCTTTAAAGATCGAATATCTGCTGAGCCGGAGCAGGTCAGAAGATGAAGCAGCCTTGGAACTTGCACAGTGTTGTTTCAATCCTTTCATTTCCTTCATACAACAAATGGTGATGGGAATGCTTCCTCATCCTCCACGCATCTCAATTAAGCTTAATTATCTGCTGTTAAACTTCTCCATGAATATGACTTAAAGGAACAGACCTTTTTCTGCAGCCATCTTAAAGCTGCATCTATGTTTTATAACACAACGAAAGACGTTGTTCACTGAAATTGAATTAATTTCTGCTTTATTTTTAGATAATTAGATACTGCAGAGGAGGAAAAGGCCCAATCTGGGTATCAGGTGAAAATATTCCTGAAGAAAAAGACATCCCAAATTGCTCATGTGGTTCCAAAAGGGTATTTGAATTCCAGGTATGTAAATTAACTTAAGGATAATACCTTTAATACAGTACAGATGTAATGGAATCTAATTGTAGGGGCATACGCTTAGAGCAAGGTAGTTGAAGTTGCTGCAGAATAAGTGTTGACTTATACAGAACTCATGTTTTACTCTGCCAGCTGCTTTTCCCTATAGGGTTTTTTCACATATAGAAGTCAGATCCCCATTCTGTTAATTTGCACCATGCGTAAAATGGGGCAGTTGTGAATATGGGACTGACTCTTAAGTCATAGGACTCCAGTATTGTTTATTTGAAAATACACCCTATAGAAGCATTTGGGATGTGAATTGGAAGTACACTGAGCTGCAGGCATTCATAGAATCACCAAGGTTGGAAAAGACCTAAAAGATCATCCAGTCCAACCATTCACCTATTACCAATAGCTCCCACTAAACCATGTCCCTCAACACAACATCCAGTTGTTCCTTGAACACCCCCAGGGTTGGTGACTCCACCACCTCCCTGGGCAGTCCATTCCACTGCCTGACCACTCTTTCAGAGAAGTAGTATTTCCTAACATCCAGCTTGAAGCCATTCTCCAGTCCTATCAATAGTTACATGAGAGAAGAGGCCGACCCCCAGCTCACTACAATCTCTCTTCAGGTAGTTATAGAGAGCTATAAGGTCTCCCCTGAGCCTCCTCTTCTCCAGACTGAACAATCCCAGCTCCCTCAGCTGTTAAGGCCTGTGCTCCAGACTAGGAAATGGAAAGTAGCTGCTAAGTTTAACAATGCCCATCTACAGAATTTGTAGTAGACTTCAGTAGAGGCATGCCTTTGATTCCCTTGGCATCTAGTACGCTGTCAGGAAGTGTCAACTCACTAGTTGTAACCTGTGTTTTTCCCTGAAGATAATGCCACAGCTCCTGAACCACCTTAAGGTTGACAGCCTTGGGGAGAGCATTGACTGGGGAACACTGGTGGTCTACACGTGTGCTGAGAACTGCAGCGCGGAAAACAAGTACGCTGAGGAGTTCATATGGAAACAAGACTTCTCTATAGACTCTACTGAACTTCCATTAAGTTCCTAAGTTGAATCATCTATATATTACACTTATCTCATTTTTCAATGCATCTGCAGGAAACTGAACTAACATCAGTGATCCCAGTCTAACAGTTGTCTTGTTGGTATGGGATAGGAGAGCCCTAAGCAACCTCTTTCTTACGCTCTAGAGGAGCAACTTGACGTCGGTAATAAAGCCAGATGCAGTTCTTCATGGAATTTCACTTCAAATCTCAACTCTGAATGTTTATTTAAATAAAGAAAGATTAAATGATTTTGGACTGGTGTGAAAGGATCTTTTTGGCCCCTGAATTTGTGAATCATAGAAGGCTGCCTGAGAACCGTGCTTTAAAAGAATGGGCAGTAACACACAGAGGAAAGCTCTAAGCTCACTTGCGTGCTGATGCTCAGCAGGTTACAGCAGTTGTAGCTACAATGAAGCTGCATAGCCTTTAAACAGGCAACTTAATTATGCTTTTCTCTCCCAAAAGCTACGCTGGATCTTAAGAGGCGTTTGTTACGTGTTGTGATTAATGGCAATTCGGGATAAAATGAACAAGTTCTATTTGACTTAAGATAGTTTTAAGTCAAACTATGCAGAAGCAGTTTAAACAACGCCTGCCCTGCCAGAAGAAGTTGATCGGCTGCTGCTTACTGTTCTTAACAGCAGATTTTCAATCTGAACTTTTTCTTAACTCTGCTGTCCATCTTTGGTGAAGCTTTGGTGCCTTCTGTGGGGATCATTCTGGTCTTTGCTGTATAACCGAGGGGAGAGCTATAACATAACTGTAATGGTTGCTTAACTACTCTTGTGGATAAAACTGCATTTGCAGTAAAAGAGAGGAGGTGGGTTGTTTCTAACTACAGTACAGAATTTACTTCAGTTACTTATTCTCTTATCCTGCCCGAGCCCTCCGTGCCTGCTTACCAGTGATTCTTCCACGAGTGATTTTAGTTTAGAGGCTGGGAATCCTCAACAGAGCAGGCAGAGAACACCTTAAGTGTAAAGCTGTTTACTCATCGCCACACTTCTCAAAGGGTTGTTTCCTTGAATAGCACAAGCTGTCTTAAGTCACTACAGCACAGCTTGGCTGATTTGAGTGAAAACCGTATGATATCGTGCTGTAAGTCTTCCTGCCATAGTTAACAGTTCTGCAGATGCTACAGCAGCACAGATGGCGATACAGCTGAACACTAGACCAGCTTACCCAAATACTGCATCACTGCTGTGTGCTGTATCTCGTTTAATTATGTAGCCCTGCCCCGGTAAGTACATCAACTTCCTGCTAAGATCAGTGAAACCAGTTATCGAAAGACCTGCTAATAGCGGTGCATAGCGTGCACCACCACAACAATAAGCAAAGGTTAAGAGTAAGTTCCCTCAGGATTTGCAAATGGTGCGGTAGCAAAGCCAGCCGTAACTACTTATCTGGAATGAAACATCATTTTAATTAAGAGACCATGGTTACATTTGGGTTAGTTTTAGATAAAAGCTGTTTGAAAGAATGTGCAAGTCATAGAAAGGTTGTTACTGGAAATATGCTGGAGAAAAAAAAGTTTATTCTTAGTTCTCAGCCCATTAAGCTTCAAGCACACTTCAAAGGGGAGATTATGTACACGCTGACTCCAGTTGGAAGGGCTTTGACATTTTATAGGAACACTAATATAGTGAGATTGTCGTAGTTGGTAAAATACAAAAGTGATTTATAAGAAATCTTAGAAGCGAACCAAGAATCCTTTGTTCCAATTCACTCAAGTGTGGCTGTGTAAGACTTGCATAAATCCCATCTGTTGAATGGGAGGCAACACATACTTGAACACAAACTCCTGTAGCCAGTCTTCTCTTTCCTGTTAGTGTACTGGAAGTAATCAGGCTGAATGCTGCCGAGGATATGACTACTGGTAAGCAAGCCAGAGCGCTGTTCAGATTTTCTCCAGATGACAGTAGTGCGTGTGCTATTCAAAAATCCAGATTAAATTGAGAAGAACCTCTTCATATACTTCACTTTACCAGCTGTGCAATTGTAAAACTCATTAAGACAGTTCCCATAATTGTATAAACAGGGTTTATTGTACATGTGGAGCTGAAGGAGAAAAGAGGAGGAATATATATATATTATATATATATATATTTATATATATGTACAGTGAGCTGTTTTCATTAATAAATTTATTCTGCCTTGCTTAATACTGGAAAGAGGGAATGTGTCTGGCACCAAAAGGAATTTAAAACTGAAGGAATTTAAAAGCTTAACTTTGGAAATTATAAAAACCATGGTCTTAATGGAAGGAAATTAAAACATATATACACGGCAACTGAAGTGGTTTATACACTGAGTGACACGGTCGCGTTCATCTTTGAAACCAATTTATGAATTTCCTATTAATAGAACTGGCATTAAAACTATTTAAAAGCTAGAATATAAATAAAACTCGGAGGGACCGCCCAAGGAGCAGCCCAACAAAGCAACTCACAGTAACTCAGTAGACATCATCATCGATAAAACAATTCCCCTTGAGCTTCAGGGAAATAGGCACTAACTGGGAAATAGTCCAAGTCTGGTGTTGCAGTCTCACTGAAGTCCATCTCTTGTTACTGCTGTGCCATTCGCAATGCCTTTTTAAATGTACCCCCCAATTGCTCTGAAATATGTAGAAACTGTTACGTTGTCTTCCGGAAACCCTTTAAAATAGGATAGATGTTTTCAAATGCTTCATAGATTTCTGCTCGAACTTTAGCACCTGCAATAAGAGAGAAACTGACTTAATTCCCTCTCTCTCTCCAGAGCCAGGCAGTTCGTTCTCTATTTCTACATGTAATTCTTCCTATAAATAGACATTTCCTATCACACGTTAACAGAATAGACAGAAGGCTAACAAAGGAAGGCCTGAGAGTTTGTTTCATTCCCATCTTTGTGCTTATGCCATACTTGCAAATGAGATTTTCTAAACATATTTTCTCAGTACACTCAACTGCAAAGGTCAGTCCGATAGGATGCTTCTGCAGACAGCAGAGTTCTAGTCAACAGTGCAAACATCTGGGGAAACAAGGAAACAACGACTGAAGCAGAGGCCAGCAGAGGCCATAGTGCAGGTATATGTTCCTTCTTTCATCTGTGGATTCATTTATCAGTGAATGGAGAAAAGGAAGGGTGTAGGCGGAATGCCCAAGGTTAAGGAAGCCCCAGAGCACAGGTATCTCCCCTTCTTTGGCTGCTGCATCAAAGGAAAATGGCAGCAGCCTCCAACCAAGCTGTTCCAACACACTGAGATCAGTCACACGCACCCAGTGAACAGCAGCAGACTTTTGGATTTTGCTGGGAACATTAGCCGGGCTCTTTTTGAGCACCTGCCATTCTTCAATAGGATTCAAGATCGTTGCTTATGTGGTTTAACCAGATACATGTGGTTTGCTTTGTGGGTTCTCATCCACAAAATACTGCGCTGCCTGTTCCTTTCCCAGTACTGTCGTTTCTGAAGAAGAGCAACTAATAAATTGCATACTTGCAGGACCGCTGTTTCTAATGCAGCCTAAATCTAACCTACTGGAACACAATATTTGACTTACCAGTTAAAACCACTTTTCCAGAAACAAAAATAAGCAGAACAATTCTTGGCTTGATCATTCTGTAGATTAAGCCAGGAAACAATTCCGGCTCGTAGCTGTAAGAGAAGAGTCACAATGTTTCAACGTGCCGACAGACAGATGTGCCAGCCCTTCATCTGCAGGGCTGCAGAAATGGACAGTGCAGATGTAAACAATTTGGGAAGAGTAGCAAAGAATCGTTGCCCAATATCGACCCATGAGAATTACATCGGTTGCTCCAGAGGCAGAGCTAGGAGAGGAACAAAGATGCTGCCTCCTCTCTGATGTAAGGGAACAATCTAAACAGATGCCACACTCTAAGCTAGTCACTACACAGCAAGAATGAAAGGGAGGCAAACCTTCATTTACCTGCTGAACTGCTGGTGTGTGAGTACCAATCCTTCTAATCTGATAGGAAATTTCACATCACAGCTGCCCACCATGTTCTGAATTTTAAAATCCAAAAATTTCGCAGGAAAACCCAGTTTCTGAACAACTCTTGCGTACTTCCTTGCTGCCAGTCTGGACTGTTCTTCGCTGAAGGGAGAAAAGGAGAGCCAGCTTATTTCCCTCGTTAAGCACTACTTCAAGCAAACAGCACCAAGCCACAAATATTTAACTGGGAAAGAAACGTTGCATGTGTTGCAGGAGAGTTGCAAAACGTTTACATCCAAAATTAACAACTACTACTGGCTTGCACACTCAGTTGTAGTACCAAGGTCCTGAACGCTTTAAAATTGCATTCATTGTCTATGAAGCAGAAAACTCTACTCTGTAACTCCACCTATTTCCACACACTTCAAATGCAAGCCTGTAATCTGCCAACATCCTCCACTTGATGCAGCCCAGGTACTCAGACCTGGGTTTAACACTACTACACAGCATTACTTGCTATTACAGAACTCTGTTTGCTTTAGTTTTGTAAACAGCTGAAGATTTGGGTCCTCCTGAGGCAGAGTAAGACGACTTGGACTGCAAACATCACCAGGCAGATGAAGTGTTTCCTGTGCAACTTTATTCGTCACTGATGATCAGAAGACTGGAGCACCTCCCCTACAAGGACAGGCTGAGAGAGCTGGGGTTCTTCAGCCTGGAGAAGACTCCAAGGAGACCCTATTGCAGCCCTTCAGTACCTGAATGGAGCCTACAGGAAAGCTGGAGAGGGACTTTTTATATGGGTATGTAGTGACGGGATGAGGATAAATGGCTTTAAACTGGAAGAGTGTAGATTTAGACCGGATATTAGGAAGAAATTATTTACTGTGAGGGTGGTGAAACACTGCAACAGGTTGCCCAGAGAGGCTGTGGATGCTCTCTGGATGCTTTCAGCAACCTGATCTAGAGGGAGGTGTCCCTGCCTATAGCAGAGGGATTGGAACTGGATGATCTTAAAGGTCCCTTCCCACCCAAATTATTCCATGATTCCATGATCTCTGCTCATTAGGTTATTCGTTCTGGATTCCCAAAGGACTTCTTCACAGCAGAATTTTTCTCCTGCTGGTTTTCAATTCTGATGCCTCAGTGATCCCATTAAGAACAGATCAGACTACAGGGACCAGAGACTTGGCGCTCCTGACCCACAGTGAATGAAACAACTCAAAGACCAAATTGCGCTTATCCTGCCACTGCCCCTATAGTTTAAAACAGTTACAGTGCACGGCCATTTTATATGCGTATGCATATACAACATGTATATAAACACTGTATAAAAGAAACAGTATTTCTAAAGCATTGTGATTTCAAAAGAAAAGACAGCCTTAATTAGTTTGCTCCTAACAGCTGAGCATACCTTTTTGCTCCTGTGCACACCATTTTTCCAGAGCTGAATATAAGTGCAGTAGTACGAGGTTCTCTTATTCTCATAATAACAGCAGCAAAACGCTGAAAGGTGAGCATTGAAATTAGTAGTGATACACAGATGTAACAATTACATTCAAACCAAGTTTGCATAATCTAAGTAGCCATTGCAAAGAAATAACTAGATTTGAATATACTCGCAGAACAATCTTTGTTCAAGCGTTTCAAGTAAGCTTTAATTAGTTTCAAACACACTTAGAGGTAGAGTTGAACAGGAAGGATTTTTAGCACTGCACTCCTCTTTTACTAAGCTCATTTCCGACTACCACACGTACATGACACAAACACTACTAACATTTGCAACGCAACGACAGCAATGAGCTTAATACCAACTTTTCCTCCACGTCTTGAAATTCGATCTGTTAGAAGCAGGATGGAAGGTTATGCAAATACTTTATGGTCTACTTTGGTTTTGTACCTTAAACATTTGGGCAGCATTACAATATTGTCAACAGAACCACTGGGAAGTCAGAAGCCATATTCCATGTAAACTGAAGTCACCTTAACTGCTATGGTAGAATACAGTAGCCCTGTAAGCTCTAGCTTCTTATTTTACATACTGTAACATCTCTGCCTGCATTTATAAACATTCTTAAGCTCTTTGAAGCAACAAATACTGCAAACTCATCTGGGTATCACACACAAAATCTCTTCTTTGTGCTGTATTAAACTCGGACCAGTTCACTATGCAGTCTCATGTACAGTTCTGCTGACATAAAGAAGGTAGTAGCATGGGTTACCCAGAAACACATTTGTCAAACTGTGGCTTAAATAACACAGCCAAGCAACCTATTTGTTTCATAAAAGGATGTACTGACTAAAAGTCACGAGTGTGTTACATAACCCTGCTTTTCTCTCTGCTGTAAAAAACTGGCATTTCATATTGATCGCTCTAGCCTACAAGTTCTCCACAGCCACCTACCCCTACCATAACAGCTAGCATCGCACACTCAAATGTGAGCTGCATGAGCATCTTACTCACATGCAGTTGTTAACAGCATCGCTGTTCTAACAGACAGCAATTTCCAGTACTGGGGGAATATCTGAAAGAACAGAGCTTAGAGGGGGAGCGAGGCCATAAAACCCCCCATAACTGCACTGCTGCCACAGGAATTCCAGGGCAGTAGCCAGAAGGAAGAAACTTTGGCACCCAGAGAACAACCACAGCTCTTACAGAGTCCAGAAACTGAATTCTCCCTTTCTTTCTTCTTGTTGGGAGATAGGGAACAAGACTTGAGCATCAGACATTCTGCAGTAATGCAAAAATGAAACTTTCTGAGCAAAAGCAACAAGGGTGCCCATATAAACAGTAACTCAAGACAGCTCTACAACAAAAGAAACCTTTCCAAGCATATTACAGTAATCAGTCGCGCTGTTCTTTCTAAAGCTCCCAAATCACATCTTCACATAACACACAGCTATATCAATATAAGAATGCTTTTTTAGTCATTCGGAAAAGAAACCTTCAATGAACTCAGATAATTCTACTATCTCTACCACAAAACTGTTTCTGAATCAAGATTTTTCAATCCAGCTACTACATCAAAGCACACTCCAGAGCTGTTCTGCCGAAATACCTGTTATTGGATACATTCTAACACGCTTCTCTTACCTTGGGATTGTATTCAGCATTTCGGGCACGAAGTGCAATGGTTTTTAGGTCAAGTTTGCAACCGAGATTCACCGTTGACACAATATTCCTGAAAATAGTTCAGAGAACTACATTTTAAAAAGTAAATTAAACAATTCACACGTCATATCCATAATAACATATTTACTAATTTCTTTTCATTTGTTTAACCGAGCAAGCTTAAAAGACATCTCTCCTACTGACAGGAAACTCCTCTTTTAGGGCAGCACCTCCTAAGGCACGACTGCTGATTCCTCCTTTTCTGCCAACTATTATGGAAAGCATCCCTTGTGAAAAACCTTTACTCCAGTTAGGCAGGAAAACAATGTTGAGGTTGTGTTGTGAGCAATCACCACAATCCGGGAAGCTGCTGGGAATGGGCAAAAATGTAGCAGCGATGACACTACACTTGAGATGGCCCTTCAAGGAGGAAGACGTGATGCGGGACTAAGTGAGAATGTCCTCACAGATAAACCCATTGCTGGTGATGGGAAAGAACAATCTCCAGGAAGTTTAAGAGAAGTCCAAGGAAATGTTGCATTTAGTAGCACTTGAACTTTACTTAGAAAACACTGAAATCTAAAGGTCTACCAAAGAATTTTTAAAAATATTAATATTGGAGATTATTCTTTTGGTGCAAAATTCACTTTAACACCCATTTCTCTCTGTGCCTTCCATACATTGTTGTGAAAGTCTCTATAAAGCTGCAGTTCAGTGAAAATACTTTTGTACCTGAAACTCACGTAGTTCAAAGTTGTAGTAATGGACTAGAAAGTGGAGCACGGAATATTAAGGACAACTCAGTACTAGCTTCTAGACTATCAGCCAGTATCTTCCTTTCAACCCTTCCAATTCCATTACAGATGTTATCTCACTAATGAAATTCTCTGCACACCTCTGCTATGTGCAGGGTTGCCAACCACCAGACCAGGCTGCCCAGAAACACAACCACCCTGGCCTTAAATGCCTCCAGGGATGGGGCAGCCACAACCTCCTTGGTCAACCTGTTCCAGTGCATCACCACCCTCTGGGTGAAAAACTTCCTAACCTAAATCTCCCCTGTCTTAGTTTAAAACCATTCCCCCTTGTCCTATCACTGTCCACCCTCATAAAAAGTTGTTTACGATGTTAATGTTTCGCACTACCCATACAAATAAATATTCAAGACCTCCTTTCCTATCAAAATGCAGTACCCAACTCGTTATGTGGCTCTGCTCTCGGGTATTTCGAGTTAAAGCACATCCTGAGATGTCATGGTGTACTAGCACACAAGACACTCACTGTAGCTGTGGCACTATCCCAGAGCTCTCAGATGCCGGTGTCGCAGGAGTTATAGGAGTCATTGGAGTCATTGGGGAGGGGTACAGAGGTGTGGTTCCCGGTAAAGGGGCTGTAGTAAGAGTCTGTGAGTGGAAGAGCTGGGGAGTTTGACCAGATGTTCCCTGTGTTGCTTGCTGTGATGTAGACTGCTGTGCTGCCTGTTGCTGCTGCTGCTGCTGCCGCTGCTGTTCCTCAAGGATGGACAGACTGTTGGTGCTCTGGACAGGCTGCGGTGTCAGTCCCGTGCCATATGGCATCATTGGGCTAAAAATTGGAATTCCAGGAGTCATTGCACCCTGCAGGAGAAAGCATGAAAAAGAAAACACAGACGCCTTGACTTAACATTGTTTTAAAGAGAAAAAGCTTGAAGGAGTAAGAGTCTAAGAATAAACCATCTTAGTTGGTCACATCAAGCCTGCGGTATATTACTAAACTTGCTAAAACAGAAAACCTTTGGAAGATTCAGTTCTTCCACAACATGAATCACAACCTCAATCGATCTGTCAATTCCAACACTTCTCGGCACCAGTCCGTGACATTGGTACGTTTCCTACAATACCTGGAAAGCGTGTCTCAACTTTGACCCACAATTTCTACTTGCATCCATTAGAATGCAAATGCAATCGCAGCACAACTGTAGTTCATTACGTATAAGCCAATTTAAAGGATTCCAAAAGCAATGAACAAAGTTCAAATGATAGAATGACTTGAGTTGAAAGGGAAAGTCCACCCAATCCCACTCTCTGCCATAGGCAGGGCTGCCACCCAGCAGTTCAGGCAGCCCAGGGCCCCAAGGCCCCGTGTGCCTCCAGGGATGGGGCATCCACAGCTTCTCTGGCCAACCTGTGCCAGACCACGCTCTGAGTAAAGAATTTTCTCCTACCATCTAACCTAAATTTCCCTCTTTTAGTTTAAAGCCATTTCCCGTTGTCCTACAGCTATTGGACCACATTAAGAAGCCAGCCCCCCTCCTGCTTGTAAGTTCCCTTCAAGTGCTGGAAGGCTGCAATGAAGTCTCCCCTGAACCTGCTTATTTTCAACATGCCAGTAACGTTTCAGCTTCAAGAAAACCATAAATATATCAGTATATTTCTTAAACCTCTGGATATATATATGTCAATGTTTTTTCATCTCTGCTTTTTACTAATTAAATTATATACAATAGAATTTTTCAGATCTGCAAACACACAAACAAAAAAAAAAAGACACAAAGAAATTACATACAAGACACAGAAAACACTCCCACAAAGAAATTCAGACCGCCGTTGCATATTACATCATTCCTTTTTACCTGAGGGGAGGCTAAGCCTTGAGCATAGGGTGGCAAGCTGTTGTTCTGATCCATGATTCCGGTTATTCTTTGGTGAGGCCAGAAATATTTCCTTCAATTAATTTAAATTAATTTCAAACCAAAAAGGGTTTTTGACCATCTAAAGCATTCCAGCAAAGCAGCTTTTTAGCCAAGCTGAAAACGTCAGGAAAACATCAGCTCCAGAGAAAACGTCTTGCGAGTCTAAAACACTAAACAGGGCCTGAAAAGAAAAGAAGTAATATCTTGAGAATAACATTTAAACAAAAGCACGCTTATCAGCTGCTATGTTAGATAAGAAATGCCCACATACAAATATATGTGAGAACACTCATACGCACGCACACACCCATGCACCTTATATAAAGCAATCTCTTTCTACAGCCCCGGTGCCCCTGGTGAGCATCCA
This sequence comes from Excalfactoria chinensis, assembly GCF_039878825.1. Taxonomy (NCBI): domain Eukaryota; kingdom Metazoa; phylum Chordata; class Aves; order Galliformes; family Phasianidae; genus Excalfactoria; species Excalfactoria chinensis. Next base: position 66,791,055 of record NC_092827.1, on the reverse strand, counting down.
CTGCACGTGAGCAGCCACCTCCAGAACTAAGCCCTCCTTCACACGCAGCTCCAGTCCTGCACGCATCTCTTCAGATGGGAAAGCACTGACTTTCAGAACTGAATTCCACCAGCTACTGACAGACGAGCCTAAAGCCACGCATTGCTCACACATCTCCCCCTGGGCAGAATTAAGGCTTGGCCTTCCAAAATTGGTTATTTTCTGCTATGGGAAAACACTGCTGGTAAAATCAGGTTTAGGAAGCCTTCTTCCGTCTACTTCCATAAAGCAAAGTGCCAATGTATTTTGGATTGCAGTGATGTACTTCATGAGGGGAAAAAGGGAAACTAAAAGCCAGTTCCAGGTATACGCATGAAATGAACGTATGCTTCTGGGTGTTGTCGTTTCACTTATTGTTTGCTTTTTAAACAAAGGCCTGTACCTCTATTGGCATGCAATGGAAAGAAACAATACAAATAGAGAATCGAAATGCTTTCATGGCACTGTAAGGGCTGGAAGAGACCTACAGAGATCATCAAGCCCAATCCCCTGCTAAAGCAGGTTCCCTACAGTAGGAGAGCATCCGGGTAAGTTCTGAGTACCTCCAGTGAAGGAGACTCCACAGCCTCTCTGAGCAGCTCTGTCTTCCTCTATTTTTGCAGTTTGTGTCCACTACTCCTCGTTCTGCCTTGAACTGGGAAGCCCAGAACTGGACACGGTGCTCCAGATGTAGCCTCAGCAGGGCAGAGCAGAGGAGCAGGATCACCTCCCTCGACCTGCCGGCCACGCTCTTTTTGATGCACCCCAGGATCCCATTGGCCCTCTGGGTCACCGGGGCACACTGCCGGCTCACGGCCAACCTAATGTTTGCAGACACCCCCGTTCTTCTCTGCATAACTTCTCATTATGAAACGCTAAACCTTTTAATCAGGTATTTTCCTGTTCGTTTATAGCTCGCTTAACCGCACGCTTACACAGAGAGCTTTCTAAGCCGTTTTTAGGCGTACCACCAGGAGATCTGAAGAAAGCCTGTCCATCTTTCTCTTGTCCTTAAGGCACAAGGACTCAGAGTCACCTTAACTTAAGGCCGTGGCCTAAACGGCACCCGTTGTTTTACCCAAAGGCGCTTCCACGTTTCACACCGTGTTAAGAAGTGCCGCCCGGCCGTTACCCAGCAGAGCGGCAGCCCATCCACCCGCAGGCCGAACGCCGGGCATGCCGGGACGCGCCGCGCGGACAACACCGACCCCATCCGCAACCCTCCGCCTGCGGGAGCGCCTCGGCCGACGGCCGCGGTCCGCTGCCCCGTTCCCACGTGCACGGGAAGGGGCGATTACAGCCCGTGCCGCTGTACCTCCCGCCGCACCCGTGCCAAACCGAAGGCCGCCGCCGCCGCCTTCCCCGCCCGCCGTCACGTGGGGGAGGCGGTGACCGCCGCCCGCCGCCATCACGCCCCCGGCATCAACGGCCGTAGTGGGATCGCACCCGGCGCGCCGCCGGGCCCGGGGTCCGCCCGCACCGCCCTCCTCCTCCCTCCCCGCCGCTCAGGCCTGCCCGGAGGACCCCGACCCTACGACGGCGCCCACGGGGAGATACGAAGCGGGCTCGGCCCGACCGGCCCCCCCCACCGGAACCGGCACAACCCACGCCGTGCGGGGCGCGGGGCGGAGCGGGACACGCAACCGTCGGTACCTGCCGCGCGCGGCGACGCCACCACCGCCGCACAGCTCCAGCCGGGGCCAAGCTGCGCCCCGCTCCCGCGCCGCCGGCGCGCGTCGATTGCGTCACTTCCGCCGCGAATCCACCCCGCCCTCTCTACCGCCATCTTGAGTGAGGGCGGGGCGCGCGTGCGCGCTTCGTGCTGCTGTCCGCGCGGTAATGGCTTTACTCTCATCTCGTGCCGCGGTGTCGGTACCGTGCTCGTGGCGAGAGCCTCGCGTGCTTCCCGTCCCTACCTCCCTAAGGCGGATCTAGCTCGATGCGGCCGTGTGGTCGCCGACGATGGGGCGTGGTACCTCCGGGGCAGACAAGACGAGGTGCCCGTGCCTCGTAGAGCGCCGCCTCTTCGTTTCCGGTGCCGCCATTTTGCCGTGAGACAGCAGGGCGTTGTGGCGCAGGGATGCTGGCCGCCGCGGGATACGCTGAGCTGAGGCCGGAGCCGGGCTACGGGGTGGGCGCGCCCGTGCAGTACCGCTTTTCGCCCTACACCTTCAACGGCGGGTGAGAGCCGCGGCGGGGCTGGGGCGGGGTGAGGCTGAGCGGTGGCTGGGCCGAGTCTTGCTCGTTGTTTTGCCGGCCCTGTGTCACGATGCCCGTGTACTGGATCAGCCCTGTCGGTACAACAGCAGGGGAGAGCCGGGGTTGGCCTCGCGAAGGGCCGTGTGTCCCGCGGCTCGGCGCTGCTCTTCAGCTGTATTGCTGCATGCCGCTGTGGGTTTTGTCAGAGCAAGCTCTTTCCCTTACCCAGGCGCTTGTTCCTTTGGAGCGACCCAGGGAAAGCGTCTAGTAGTCACCTGATTGGTTTTTAAGGTTGTAACTGAGCCGCAAAGTGCTTTGTCATAACTGTTACAGGTGGGTGATCTTTTGCAGGTGCTTGCTCAGAATTAACAAGAATCTGGGCAGTTTGACATTCTTTAGGTTGTTCTTTTTTCTTCCTGATGATTGGCTGCTTTCTAAAGGACATCTCTTAACCACGTAGTGGTAGTGGCAGTGTGGCAATCACAGAGTAATTATTCGGAAATTAATAATGTGGGTTAACGTTAAGAGAGTGGTGCTAATGCCATGATAGCGTGCTGAGTACTTGGCTGGAGTGTATTTGCTTGGAGAGCCAACCGGTTTTCCTTATCAGACATTTAAAATGAGCCTATTGTGTCTTGTCCTTGCTGAGCTTCTATACGATTTACAGTCAAAGCAGAGAACCGTGTACGTTCTCTTTAGTGTGTCTAGTGTCTTCTTCCAACCCTGAGTTTGTACCTGGGGAAATGGATAGTGAGAAACATCAAGGGATGTAATAAGGTTTGTGACGCAATGCGAATGTGGGTAGAGAACTTCTGTCTGTTCATCGCTCGCCTAAGAACTGAGTTGTGCCAAAAACTGTGATTATATGAATGCTTTTCTTTAAGGACTGTGTTGGCGATCGCTGGAGAAGACTTCTGCATTGTTGCCTCTGACACACGACTGAGTGAAGGTTATGCAATTCACAGCCGGGACAGTCCAAAATGCTACAAACTGTAAGCCTGCACCTTATAAGGACTGAAATGGAGGATTGACCCCGTATATTGTTAAGCATGTTGCCTGAAGTTATCTATCGTGTTCTTTACATTTGTATTAGCTGTAGTGAAACTTATGTAATAACTAATTCTGCTTTGTCAGGCCACGAGTGTGCTCACTGCTGCCAGTGTTTTTGCTTATGACGTGTGATCATCTAAGCTTATGTCTTACCTGACTAACTCTGTGTGCTGTCTTGGACTCTCTGTTGCTGTCCAAATGGAAATTGCTTTAGTACAATTAGTGTAGAGCCCGTGATGGCTTTGGGTAATTCTGGTGACAGAAATTGAGACAATCTCAGTTAAAGTGGTTTTGAGTGTTAACCTTATAAACATGTGCTGTGTTTTAACCTCACTGATAGCTAAGCACTGTGCAGGTATCTGCTCGCTTCCACCCAAACCCACCCTGCAGCGGGATGTGGAAGAGAGTTGGGGAAAAAATGAGGTAAACCAATAGGCTGATGCAAACATAGTTTAATAGGTCAGAAAATGAAGGGAATAATAATAAGAGTGGAAAGCATGAAGCAGTTGCTCTCCACCTGGTGACCAATGCCCAGCCAGTTCCTGAGCAGCAGATTTCCCTTCTACTTTGATCAGCTCTCCCACTTTATCATTCCACGTGACCCTGCATGGTATGGGGCATCTCTTGGCCAGTTTGGATTGGCTGTCCTGCCCTGTCCCCTCCAAGCTTCTCCTGCACCCTCAGCCTCAGTTGGTGTCAAGGCAGTGTGAAAAGCTGGAGCATCCTTGGCTCTGTGCAGTGCTGCTCAGCAACAGCCATAACATGGATGTTACCAACAGTTATTCTCCATCCAAAGCACAGCGCCGTAGTAGCTACTAGGAAAAAAGTTAGCTCTGTCCCAGCCAAAGCCAGGACAATATGTCAGTGTTTGTAGGCATTCATAGAAGTTACTAGAACTTACAATTCAAATGTGGGTTCCTGTAGTTATTGCTTATTAAATGTTTGCTCTGAAACCGATCAAAGAGCTAATATTATATAATACATCAGCAAATAACCGCTGTTGTGCTGACACCAAAAATCACCTACATCATAAACATTACCTCACCAGCTAAAAGCAGTCCCCTGGCCAGATGGAGTAAAAACGTATTGAGTAACATGACACGGCTTGGTAACAGCTCCAGTTAGAGGTGCTTGAAGAAATTAAGGTGTTTTTTTTTTCCCCAAAGCTTTGCTGTGGAAATCAGTGGGTTGAAGAGTAAAGTCTGTGTGATCCTGCACTTAATGAGTCAGCTTTTATTCTTGGAATACCTGTTACTACTACATTTTAGACAACCGTTTCTGATAGCGTTTGAGAAGCTGGAAATACATTTGATATTTTCATAACTTACTGTATAAGAAAGTGGTGTAGTTCGTGCTAAATCTAAAATCACAGCAAAACTTTGTTTTACAGAACAGAGCGAACAGTCATTGGATGCAGTGGCTTCCATGGTGATTGCCTTACACTTACAAAGATTATCGAAGCAAGATTAAAGGTATCTTAATGTATTTAGAAATGTATATGTATTTTTTTGTATTGCATTTGAGGATTATTATAATTTTAAATACAATTTCTTCTTTGTCATCAAGTGTTCATATCGTAACTGTAGCTGTATTGCTAGTAAAAGATCAGGCAGGGTGAAATTGAGGCCATGTTCTTGCCGGGTGTAACATCACAAGGTTAAAAATGGAAGCGCTGAAGAGAATAATGAGGCAACATCTATTCTTTGCTATGTCTCAGGAAAGTATGAATTTTGGTTTACGATAAGGCATTACTGCTAGGCCAATGTTGGTTTTGTAATCATGCCGGTTAATATTATGCTAAGCATCATTTCCCCTCAGTAATGAAATTACAGAAGATGTACTCTTGATTAAGTATGAATTTGTGTGTAACATTCCCGTTGGGCGTGCTGTGCCATTTGCAGATGTACAAGCATTCCAATAACAAGACCATGACTACCGGAGCTATTGCAGCAATGCTGTCCACAATCCTGTATTCTCGACGTTTCTTTCCTTACTACGTTTACAACATCATCGGTGGACTTGATGAGGAAGGTAAGACTTGAAACGCATTTTATTTGTGCCTTTCAGTGCGGTAGAGGTTATGAACTGTGAGGGTCAACTCTGGAGACAGGTTTTCTATGGGGACTTTTAAACATGAACTAATCTCTAACAAAAATAATGACCTCTGCATGGATGCTGTAAGTTTAATTCTCCTCTTCCAGGACTTTCTGGGTCCGGTGGTGTGGTTGAGCTGCTAAAATACTGTGTTCTCTGCTCAGAGGTGGTCTTGTTTAGAGAATTTCAGCCACTCTTTGCAGTTTGCTGTTAAAACTAATTTAAGTTATAGTGCTTCCCCAGTCTTGCTGAGATGTCTGCAGTATGTGGAGGGTGAGGTGAGTCAGTCTACCCTGCATAATGGTGAATGCCAGACAGTGAGGATGCGGTAGTGTGTGTTAAGAATGAGAGCACATATTTGCACATACGGATTTGGGTTCAGTAAGATTGATTTGTTCTAATGTGAAGTTACTATCTAGATCTGTGCCGGGGCTGCTCAATTACCAGTGCTGTGTGGCCAGCTTATCACATCAGGTGCAACCTGTCTGAACGGAAGGAATGCAGGCACTTCGTTTTCGCTTGTATTCCTTTGTGAAACCCTGTAGATGCTAAAGTGCATCTCTGTCTCTGATGCTGACACAAGACAGCTTGCTTTGCGCAACCTGGCCTGACTCCAGAGGGAAGCACATAAGAGCCCAGCGCACCGTCCCTGTTTCCCAGAAGGCACTGCAGAGGCATCCAAGTGCACTCTTTGGAAGTAGTTCCAAGAACTATGCACTTCTGCTGACTAAACGTTCTGCCAGTTGTTAAAGAAGTAGAGGTCTTTGTGCAGCGCTGTGCTACAACATGCGCTTCTGTTTTGATTGTTCTTCATTAGGACTTTTTTCCTGTGGTAAGTACTGTAGAAAACATCTGTTAGAGCATATGGGTATAGCTTAAATTGTGACAATAACCTTGCATATAGGAGGGCACCGTAACCACAGTGAGCCCGCTGTACCAAGTGTTGTCTGAACACAGCTCAGTGCTATTTTGTAGAGGTATTTTAGGAGATCTCTGGTATTCTAGAAACTGCTTATGAACAGAACTGTTTGGTTTTGTGCAAATCCTTATCAGTATTAAGAACTGTTCTGGACTGCAATTAAATCCTTCTTTATTTTTTTTCCTTTAAGGGAAGGGAGCAGTCTATAGCTTTGATCCAGTAGGCTCATACCAGAGAGATTCTTTCAAAGCAGGTGGATCAGCAAGTGCCATGCTGCAGCCCTTGCTTGATAACCAGGTAAAATAGTTCTCGTTTGGGTTTTTTGTGTTTGGTTTTTTTTTTTTTCCTTTCTTTAATGATCGCAGTGAAGATTTGTAACGTTCAAATTGATGCGACTTCACTTTTGGGGGGTATTTGAGAGAAAGTTTGGGTGTATTACAGGTAACGCTGTCAGTCCGTACACTGAAAAAACGTGTGATTCTGCCTTCTCAGGACAAGTGTGAAAACATTGTTTTCAGATTTCATTAAGGTTGGACAGGGGATGGTCTGGTTCCAGTAGTTAAACACTTTAACTGAGAAATTGTTTTCCACAGAAGCTGATTAGCAGACAAGGGAAGTGGGAAGATAACGTAAACATGCCTAATAGCTGCCATTAAGTAGTAACAAATGAAGAAGGCAGAACCTATTATACACTCCAATTGTTTTTCTCAATCAATGTATCGCAGAATGGTAGGAGTTGGAAGGGACCAAACCAACGAAGGTGTTAAACAACCAAATGGCTGGCTGAGATTCCAGAGTTTTGTTCAAGTTGTGACTATTTTTGACGACATTCCTACGTAAAACTGCTGAAAGCTCATTTAACTGAATCTGTGAAAACACTTGGCTGGCAACTTTTATTGAAGCTCTTAATTTTTGAATGACTGAAATCTTTACAGGTTGTTTTTTAAACTAATTTTTCAGCTTTGATTCACTTTTAAGGTTCATTAGCTGTAGAGAATGAAACATCTTCTGTTGCAAGTTGTTTTTATCATTTCTGAGTTGGAAGCATAGTAGTGATTCTTTGCCCTCCATTTTCATTTTGGGCACTTAAGTACATCAGCTGAAATAAAACCAGTCATGTTCCAATATGATTTTTAAATTCTAGGTGCACTTAGGATTACTTGCTTGTAAGAAATGTTCCTAATTACAGAATCCCCAGGGATGAACTTGTGTGCAGTTTTGATACTGCTTAACCCAGTGAGAAATTTCTGAAGAAACAGATGAGTATCTTGTATAAGCTGAATGTTAGTAGGACAGAGGCTATGCTTCACTTTAATTGTAAACATTGGTAAGCATTCTGACCGTGCAGCTATAAACTCTATGGAGAGCTACTTCTGCCAGCTCTGGGTTTTAAAGCAGACTAATTATTTGTGGAAATCTGCTCGTTCTAGTGCAGAGACTGAAAATGCCTCTGTGCCGGATGGAAGCCACTTCCTTTGAAATGCTTTATCTTTCCTTAGATTGGTTTCAAGAACATGCAAAACGTGGAGCACGTACCTCTGACCCTGGAGAAGGCTTTGCAGCTGGTTAAAGATGTCTTTATTTCTGCTGCTGAGAGAGATGTGTACACTGGTGATGCGCTTAAGATTTGTGTTGTCACCAAAGATGGAATTAAAGAGGAAACCATCCAATTAAGAAAAGACTAATTCAGTTCACATACAAACGTGTAATCTATGATGTACAATTTCACTGTAATGTGAAGGTGTTTGTCTTATTAAATTTTTTCAAGAAGTTTGACTGTTGTAATTCTGAATGTTTTTTTTCTCTTTGGTAGAAGCGATAGGGGTATTTTTTATGTGTTATGTCATTATCATTTTGCTTTTAGAAAACAGAGTGATAACATGGTAAGGGACGGGTAAGTGAGGATGTGGTGGAACGTCCACCCAGCAGGTTGTCAAGGGCAAGGAGGTGGACTCTGTGCCTCAACATTACTTCTGCCAAAAAGGAAAGGAGAGTAGTAGTCTTGAGCTTCTCCCTTCTGAGGGGAATGGAGGAGGCCCCATGTGTTGTAGGGAGCTCTACTGCCTCACTGGGGCTTGAGTCAGGGATGTTAATAGGTGACTTGCTAGTCTGGTTTGCCCCTCTGATTATTATCCTTTACTGTTAACTGATGCTAGCAGTGATTAAGACACTGAGAGAAGCCCGAGGGCTATCAAAAGGGACTTCAGAGGACTGGAGTGGTTAATGGGTGGAATGGAAGTATAGGTGGTGTTTTCCTCCAACCATTCAACGTCACGCAGGGATACTGAGAAGCCCAGAACAGCCCATCTGATAAGGCAAGGCCAAGAGGCTGGTGCCACTGCAGGAATTCTGTAGTTTCATCGTGGGGTGAACATTGCACTTGGCCTGATGGTGTCTGCCTAGGTCACAGGGAGGAAAAGGAACTTCCTGGGCTCCTTGACAGGCCTTTAAATGAAGTTTGAAGGAGGAAGCAGGTGATAATGAGCCTGCCCATGACAAGGTCCAGGATAGTATAGCTAAGAGGGACAAGATGTGTTTCCCTGTGAAGAGTCAAGGGATGCTGTCACTTCAGGAAGCAGTGGGGGGGAAAACCTGATTTTTCCCAGAGGCTTTTGGGAGGGCTTCTCTAAGAAGGTAAGGCAGCTGAAAGCCCAGCTGAAGTGCCTCTATGCTTATGCATGCAGTGTGGGAATTGGAAACTGTGTTACTTTTGGAAAGTTGTGATTTATTGCCATCACTGAAATGTGGTGAGATGATTAATGTGACTTCCATATTTAAGAAAAGGAGAAAGGAAGACCAGGGAAACTGCAGGCCAATGAGTCTCATCTCTGTGCCTGGGAAGACCATGGAACAGATCCTCTTGGAGGAGATGTTAAGGCACAGGTGAGATGTGGACATGATCCAAGACAGCCAGCTCAGCTTCACTGAGAACAGATTGTGCCTCAGTAGTCTGATGGCCTTCTGACAGTGGAGTGATGGCATGGGTGGATAACTGATGGGCAACTGATGTCATCTGCCTGGCCTTGAGTGGCCTTTCACCACATTGTTATGTCTAAATTGGAGAGATGCAGCTTTGAAGGTTGGGCTATTTAGGTGGATAAAGAATTGGTCGGATTGTCACAGCCAGAGGGTTAGTGTCAACTTCTGTGTTCACATGGAGGCTGGTCACAAGTGGTGTCCCCCAGCTGTCCATCTTGGGACCCTTTTGTCAGTGACACAGGCAGTGGGGTTGAGGGTACCCTCATCAAGTTTGGTGCTGACACCAAGCTAAGCGGTGCAGTTGATGCAATAGAAGGGAGAGACAGCAGCCAGGGGGACCTGGACACACTCAAAAAGTGGGCACATGAGAATCTAATGAGATTTAACAAAGCCAAGTGCAAGGTGTTGCATTTAGTTTGAGGTAATCCCAGATATGAGTGGGGGAAGAACTCATTGACAGCAGACCTACTGAGAAGGAATTGGGTGTTCCGAGGGACAAAAGGCTGGATACGAGCCACTGGTGTGCTCTTGCAGCCTGGAAGGCCAACAGTATCCTGGGCTGCATCAAGAGGGGTGGCCAGGAAGGAGAGGGAGGTGATTGACCCTTTACCCATGTGAGTCCTCTTTAAGGCTCCCTCCAACCTAAGTCACTTTATGGTTCTATGATAGAATTGTGAGAATGATGCTAAGGGTTTGTTGAAGGCATTTTGATTCATCTAATCTTAATCTATTATCTAATTACAGTGTTAAATTAATGCTGTTCCTGCAGCGCTTTATGCCACAATGTGGAGAAGTGTAAATTTATTAACATTATATCAACAAACTTTTGTGGTAACGCTTCAGTTCAGACTTGGTTTAGTGAGAAAAAGTATTAGCTGTGCTCCTGCTGCCTGAAACCACTTTTTTCTGGAGAAGGAGGAAGGGCATTAAGTGAAACCTTTCAGAGTTTAGTTCTGAATGCTGCATCTTGGCTCACCTCCATGGCTCCGTATTCAATTGACATCCAAACTAGGAAGCATCATCTTTTTTTTCTGGCTGCCAGTGGAGAATTAGTTTGTATGGAGATTCTTGGAAGCCTGTTAGCGTTGAAAGTTTAGAGGGGGAGGGCTGAGCTGCTTCCTACTATTGCTTTTGGTTCTTGGGAAATTGCATCAGGCACGGACTGCTGGTTGGATTCCTGGAAATCGGCTTTTAGTGCTTGGACCTTCAGAAAAGCACAGGGTGCGTAATCAAGAGCAAAACAATCTTCTCTCCTACTGGAATCTTGTCAGATACGTTAGCCACGCAGAGAGGGACGTACAAAGGATCTTTTTGCTTGAGGTTACCTGCTTGGTCTATAGGACAAGTAATTTTGCAGAAGTATTTGAGCCTGTTGTAAGTTTGTGACCCAAAGGCGACCAGTCCACAGTAATACAGCGTTTATGTATCATGCGTTTTTCCTAGATCTGACAAACCTTCATGAGAGATGATAGTTTCAGGCTTCCTAGGCAGAACTAATGGTAGGTAACAGCTTCAGCCTCAGCTGTAAAACAGGTATTGCGTTTAATGTGACCCGGAGTGATCGGGAAATGCAGTGGGGGAACTCGAACAGTTGTTTCCCAAGGTCCCTTGGCCGCTTGGTGCCGCTGTTGGGCTGTGTAAGAAGGAAACGTCTTCTCTCAAGACAGATGGGCAAAAAAAGGAGCTCAGTGAAGAACACGGGCTGAAGTCACTTGGTTATGCAAGTCAGAACTTCTAGGCACGCTCAAGTATCTTACAGGGGTGTTTAGGATCACATGCAAAAGTCACATTAAATGTACACAGCTGTATCTACGGGCTGTTTCTTACTGAGCACACAACACAGTGCGGTAGTTCCAAGAAAGGAAAGAATATATATACTTTAAAATGTAAACCAGCAATGCCAGATTAAATACACCCTATAAAATTCAATCAAAGCACATCAAGCTCAGCTGCCCTTGGTCCCATTTTTATGCTGAACTGCACAAGTATCTCACAATAGTTTTGTACAGAGTCGCTGATCTCCAGTGGAAATGAGTAGTGTTTAAGTTGCAATGAGAAGAAGCTGATGGTAACAAGTTGGCATGCTTGCTTTCTGAACAGCTCCATCCCAATATACAAGATGTAAGCAGTTATCAAGGAAGGGCAACAAACAGGAGGAGCTATGAAACTTACACCTGAGTGAATTTAGTGCTCTCGATGGATGCCAAATGAGTAGGAGAAACACAAAGTGATGTGAGTGTTCAGGTTGTTTGCAGTCACACAGGAGGTTACAATAGCAGGCACTGGCACACAGCAGCAAGGGAACCTGCAACCCCATTGCTATCTGGTCAGAGCACTGGAACAGGTGAGGTGGCCATTTTGTGTTATCTTCAATTTTCCTGCAGAATTCATCTGGCTGAAGAACTGGCAGGGAATGAAAGCTTTTACACAGGCCTTTTGGACTGCAAATAGCAAACTCATTTCTCAGAAAAAGATATAATACTTGTTGTATTATTTCCCTCTATGCAGTGCTGTGAAACTAATGACCTACAAATGTTTGCTTCCCAACGTTTTTAACTTCCCTGGCCATGCCCTGCCTTGATGTCCTCACTACTAGTGCTCAGTCATTAGTATAAAGACACATTAAAGCATTATGGATGTCTCATGCAGATACAAAGCACCAAGAGGCTTTTAAAAAATCTACTGTGCTATTCAGCTCTGCTTGCAAAGATCACATCATCCTGTTAGGGCAGGAAGGTGGGAATACCCTGACTTTTTGCAGCCCTCCTTAGTGTTGTGTCCGTAGTCGTTGCATATAAATCAAACCAGTAGTAATCTTGCACTGTCTACAATGTATATTAATTTTTAATCGAGCACTTTGAGAGCTATTTAGTTACAGAACTCACTGGGCAGATACGCTGTACAGGTACAGCTGGGCAAAACAAAGGTAAGAATACCACTTACAGTTCCTAGAAGCAGAGGGCCTGGCCGGTCTACTTGGCTAAGGATTAGAAGTCTCTCACGTTCCTATGGAAGATAAGGGAGAGGGCAGTATGTTTTCTTAATGCTAAAGAAGTAACGTGTATTTCAGAAGCGAGCTGTTGCGGAATTATTTGGTTAATCTTGGAGTGAGCGCTTCTAGCCACCTTGATCAAGTACTTGCACGTGGTGGAGGGGGCATAACGAGCTGCAATAGCGAGCTCAGCCTTCGTCTGCGGCAGTGCCAAGCAGTACCTTAAGATGGCAATGGTTAGTTGCTGTCGCAGATTTCAACACAGTTACACGGGTGCGGGTAAAAATAGTCATACATACTTTACTGGTTTCCCACTGTAATGTGCTTTGCCGTAGTGTTTACTGAGGAGACGGGAGGCTTTATTTTGATCTCTGCCAAATGGCAGCACACTGTTGCTTATATAAGGGACTGCACAAGGTCAGAATTGGCCCTGAAGAGTAGGTTTGTAAGAAAGTAGGCCTTGCTTTATTTTAGACATATGTTTTCAGCAATATTGTTTATGCGTCAAATCCATTTTGTGTACAGGGGAGGGGGCTTGTTATTATGGAAAGTGGAAGTGCTTGACAGGGCATATATACTGCATATATGCTTCTAGGACTCTGGTTCACAGTGTCATTCCTGTGTCAGGGATAAGTTTAACTTTCCCTTAGCTAAAACTAAGATGATCTTAAGGTTGACTCATAAAATGCTGTTTTATAAACCAAGTGCTGGGCTTTCTCACCCCAGGAAGGCATTTCTCCTTTTGTACAGTGCCTGCAACACTGCGTGCCTCAGTGAGGTGGGAAGCAGGAGTGGGTTGTTGTCAGTCTTACTGCCATTTCTTAGGGAAAACCAACCATGTAGGAATTATAAAGTGCAATTTGGAGTACGGTAGTTTGAGGTGATTCTACTGCAATTTGCTCCTTTACGCTGCCTATTTACCCCAGAATTATCCATCCTGGAAAACCAAGAGAAAGCAGGCTTTGCATGGGCACTATTCAATGATGATAGAATCATTAAGGTTGAAAAAAGACCACCAGTGTCATCTATCTAGTCCGGCCATCAACCAGGTTTTGATGCCAGGTTTTGCAAACCCAAACTTGGGGAGAAGTGGAAAGAACAAGCAGGGAATGATTTAAAGAAGCATTCGTGTGGATCTGAGCAAAGTAACAGTGTTGTTTTTCCCCAGACAAGCAGAAGACAGTTTTAGGAGCATAGAGTAATTTCTGCTTCCTCCAGGGTTCCTGATCTGGAGTCAGGAACCAACTTTGGAGTGAAAGGGATTTGGAGATGACAGCTTTCCCATTCTTTCTTTCAGCCAGCTTTTGTTTAGCATGAATGCCCTTTGCTTTTGGGCCATTTGGGGCAGTCATAAACCAGACAATATGGCACATGGGCCCGGAGTTAACTAGGAGTTTTTTCCAGAACTGCCTTCTCAAGCCAAATTCCTTTTGAGAAGGGGTTTTGTCTGTGTGAGTGCAGCACAGTGAGACCAACTTCATATTCTTTCAGCTCCAATATGTAGCTAGTTTAATTGTGTGGACCATTTTATGTGCACTTCCTTTTCTAAGCAATCTCAACAAAGTGTTCATAATTACAAAAACATGGCTTAACAGAAAAAACAAACAACAAATCCTCAGTATCTTTCCTGTTTGGATGTTCTTGGACCTTTTCCTAACAGTCGCTGGCAAAGTTCAACTTCACTGTTCATCTCAGAGGCTCAAGTGAGGGTAGAGATGGACTCTGTCAAGCAGCTCAAGTTCAGTGTAGCCTGCAATAATTAATATTCTTTGGCACAAGACAAATTAAAGGGATACTAACAAGACAATAGTAGTCAGATCCAAAATGCAACCCGTGATTCGTCCTTCAACCAGAGAACCATGAAAGAAGGGTTAAAAACCAGGATTCTTATTCTTGGTAGAGAAATGAGATGTAGAAGACTGGAAGTAGTAGTGCAACGTTACAGATAATTCATTGTTGGTGTTGGTTTACCTGAGCCCTTATGTCATTGAAATTTAGGTATTTCTGCTGCTTAGCTTTCTGCAGCCGCAGAGGTGTGGTGACCTCCTTGGTTCTAGTACAAGAAGTCACTGATGTGCTGATTTACCTGGCTGCCCCCCAGAGTGCTCCTGGCATCTGTAGTGCCAGTCCTGCTAAGGTGGCTTAGCCTGGCAGGATTACAGCTTCTCTGCACTGATGCTATGTTTAACCATAGCTTTGTGGCTTTGTGCAAAAGGTCTGTAATCAGCTTGGCGGCTGGGTCCGATGAGTGATCAAGCTGCTTACTGGGCTCTCATTGCTGTGCTCTCGTGTCTGAGACCTGGGCAGCTCAGCTGGCCATCTCTTCTCTGAGGCCACTGATGGAAGAAGCTGGTGATGCTGCTGAGCCCACGGGAGTGTGCCCCTACCAGGAACCCTCCCATCAGAACGTATATCATCTGTTTGCAGCTTGCTTACATGGCCAAGCTTGCAGGAAGTTTGAAGGCCAGATGTGGGGGGGGGAGGTTAAAAAGAAAAGAAGAAAAAAGAAAAAAAATAATAGAGCAGGGAAAGCTTTATCTTAGGTTTTATATAAGAATCCATTCTAGAGAAAGCCACATTCCAGTGTCACTGCCTTATGCTTCATCTGAACTTTTCTTGACATCTACCCCTGACTGCAGAATGGTTAACACAATCTCCATTAAGTCCCGTGGCAAACAAACATTTTGGTGCGGCTGGTATTTGTTTGCTAGTTGCAGACAAGTCGATCTCATTAGAACTGCATTTACAACTTCTGCCAAGCATTTTGAAACCGGTTGACATGCTCAACAGCTGCCGGAGCCGGAACGGCATTTCATTCCCCGCCTCCATCTTATTAGCACAGGGGATGGCTTGATTAATGGCAATTAGATGGGATTTTTAAAAATGAGAGTTTGTCTTTGGAAGAGCTGTGCAAAGTGTTTTCATTCTCTGATTTAAAATAAGCCACAAAGCCTGGCTGTTTTGTGCTCTCACGAGAGCCAAGAGAAGGGCTCCTCCTGAGCTAACCCACAACATTTGAAGTTAAAACATCCTGAAGTATGATGCAAAGTGTTTTCAGCTGGTACTTAGCTGGGCTTTTGCACCAAACTGCTCCGTAACAAAGCATGACCAAACAAGATTTCCATGGTGACACTTAGATTTTTCTTGCACGGCTCCAGCACTACGCAAGGTGGGGAGTGGAGTTCTAAACCTAGACTGTCAATGTGCTTTATCTGGCTATGCATTCTTTAATGTCATGGGCTGTGGCAGCCTTCAGCTCAGTTAAGGTGTGATGCTGGCACAGGGGCAGCCTTCACCAGAGTCAGTGAAGCGCAAGAAAACCAAGATGCTCTTTCTTTGGCAGATGAGAAATCGCAGTGACCAAAGCAGCACCTACCACACAGGCAATATCACCTCTAATTTAACCCATCAAACTCCTCCACAAATGTTTTGTTGGCATTTCTGGCAAGTTAAACTCTGTGTTGGTGTAAGTTAGTCTCACTGCAGAGAGCGTGATGATAGAGATGGCCTGGCTGATTGAGCTTCACCCCAGAAGTTGGGGGGTGAGCTCACAAAAGCAGGCTCCTGTAAGCCTCTGCATCCACCCATGCAGGCCATGGCTCTAGCCACAGTGTTGGACTATGGGATCGCTGCCTTGTAAGCGCTGACTGCAAGTTTTAATGAGACAGCCCAATTAGATGGCTTGACAGACCATCACAACAGTGATGCAACAGAGCTCAAACCCCCTTGCAGGAGCAGGAGAAATTCAAAGAACTACTTTAAAAGTCACAGAATAGCTCGCACACAGCCCTGCAAACAACAACATCACCCAGGGCGCTGTGTAGAGTAAGGATAGAGTAAGTATAGCTCATGCCAGGATGGGTGTTGTGTTGTCTCACAGATACTCACAGATGCACAGGGCTGCATTCACTGATTCTCCCACACCCATAAAGCATTTCTTACCCTCCCCACCCCCCCAAAAAAAAAAAGAAAATAGAAATAGAGCAAGGTTTTATCATCCCCCACCCAAGAATTCATATTAGAAAGCTCTTCTTTCTGAATGAGCCCCTTTCGCTCATGTTCACCTATCTGTCAAGGAGAGCCCAAAATTAATGAAGCAGGGAATGTAAATTGCTGGCTGCTGACACCATAGTGGCAGATCAGTGCTATTTCCCCTAAATTAAAGACTCTTGCACACATCCTACTTGAGCTGCTTGGATGTCAGGAGGAGCACAGGTGAAATCTGTAGCATCATGAACATGTCTGTATTTGCTTCTGCAGAGGGAAATACTCTGTCAGGCAACAGGTCAGTAGCACACAGCTAGGTAAGTTTTTAATAAACTCATGCTCAGCTACTGCAGTATTAAATGATAGCTCAGTGCCTAGTGGTGTTAACTGGTGATAGGATGAGAGGGAATGGCCTCAAGTTGCACCAGAGGAGGCTCAGATTGGATATTAGGATACATTTCTTCTCTGGAAGAGCAGTGAGGCACTACAAGGGGCTGCCCAAGGAGGTGGTGGGGTGATCATCCCTGGAGATGTTCAGGAAATGTGTGGCTGTGGCACTGAGGGACACGGCTAGTGGGCATGGTGGGGATGGGCTGGTGTTTGAGCTAGGTGGTCTTAGAGGTCTTTTCCAACCTCAATAATTCTGTGATCCCATGAGAAGCAGTAAGGCAGGGCAGTGCAGCAGCCAGGGAGCTGTAGGTGCAGTCATGCAGGGGTTGGCAAGGAGACAGGCACCCGAGGCTGCCCGAAATCACCCCTAGGCTGCACAGCATGGCACAGCTAGCTGAGGGAGGTCAGATATAGCAGACCCCTGCACGACGCCATGTTGCGGCACCACAAAATGCAACACTGTGGTGTTGTTTGGCTGCGCTTGCTCATACGTGTCACCGCGGGTGCTGCAGGTGAGAGGCTTGCCCTCTTTGTTCCCCTTCACCACAGAGGGCCACCCAACCGTGTGCAGTAGAAGAGGGCCGCAGCCCTCAGCCTTCGCATCTGTAAGGGCTGGAGCCCAGCCGGGCCGAGGTGCAGGACTCAATGGGCTGGCGGATCAGAGGGCCCGGCTGCGCTGCGCAGGATCTGCTCCGCGTGCACGCACAGGGGCCGAACATCTGTCAGGCAAACAAAAAGCAACCCAAGCGGAACAAAAGAGAGGATTATTTTCACTCAAGTTCTTCTTCAGTCGCAGCAGGCAACGCTCAAGCCGTTCTTGCATTCAGACTCTAAGGCCTTATGGGGTATGGGCTGTCCGGGAAATGCCAAACGCTGTTACCAGAAGACAAAAGAAGGGGGAAAGAAGAAGAAGAAGAAAAAAAAAGTAGATATGGAAAATGCGGAATGTGTGGTTGGGTCATATTGTGCAGGAGGGCAGCAGAAGGGGCACCGGTGAGGGAGCAAGGAGAGGGAGGGGAAAAGGACAGGGTGGTCATGCACTCAAGAGAAGGTGACAGAAGATGGCGGTGGCCCTTGAAAACACCACTGAGCACATCAGCCGTGCCACAAGGCACTGAATGCTGCTGCTCAGCTTTGAGGGGCAGAGGGCACGGAGGCAGTGCCTGTGCCTCTCCCTTGTGCTCAGCACTAGGAGCACTCACCTGTAAATAGCAGCCCACAGCATGCCGTGTATCCATGACTTTTACTGCCTCCCTTTCTTGTCCATTCCTTTGGTCCTTATCAAACTTCTGGAGGTGCACTGTGCAGGAAGAATCAGGAACAGATCGCTGTGGCAGAAGGTAAAGGATACCAGCTTCCATATTTCACTGCATAACATGCTATACTGGTCCTTTGCCATAAAACTTTCTAAGAGGATACTGTTTCCCATATGAAACAGTTTTCTCTCCTTTAAATGATAAACTCTCTATATTTTTAAAATTATTTATAAACATATCAGCAAAAACTCTTGTTTCTGCACCCTCCCCTCAAGCCAGAGTTATAGAAGTGTCAGCTTTTATGGCTTAGGATGCATGCAGGGGGTTGGATACTCTCTCCATGCACAGACCTGTGATGTTGCGTGCCAGCTATGGCTGTTGCTGCTTGAAACATCTGCTCCAGCAACAGTAGGGAGCTTTATGGATAAATGAGCCTAGCTTTGCAGCATCCATGGTTTTGGGGGTTTTTCCAGTTCCTGTGAGGTTGCTCCACAGAAAAAACACTGCTCTGGAAAACATGGGTCAGGAACCTGCTCTGGGTGATCTGGGAATCGAGACAGACAGAGACCAGACCTGACCTGTGGGTATAATGGTTACTGATTTTTCTGGAGTCACAGAGCACCCATGTCACTCCTGCAGTCTGTCTCACCCCTTATCAAAGGGCTTTGATTTGACACGGTGAAGACACGTTACAGAGACAACAGCAAAATGCAATGTTAGTATGACTTTACAGACTACTAACCTTGGTCTCCCAGACTGCAGCTTGGGACCTCCTGCTCTGAGTGCCTAGGAGAGGAAAAGGATGAACTGGTGGCTCTCAGACAAGCAGCTGTGACGCGTGCCATCACAGTAAGTTCATGGTGGCTGCAGTTTTGACAGACTAAGTCAAAACAGAACCGAGCAATCAGGGCGAGTTTTTGTCTTGTGGCTGCAATGAATTCCCTGGTGGCTGCATGTGGCCACTGTTATTGTCTGTGGGAGTCACTGCCCTAAGAGAAGAATTCTTCAACAAGTGAACAAATAACTCAATTAGAAATGAAAGCGGTACATTCCTGAGAGGAGCTCAGCAGCCTCTTCTCCCAGTAGCAACAGTGGAAGTTCCCAGGCTTTGCACCTCTCAGCCCTCCACCCTGAGCCATGGCTCCTTGCTTCCCCTTCAGCAGATGACACCTACCAGGGAGAGCAACCGAGTGCTTCGCAGTGACATGCCAGCTTGTTTCTTTTGGGTACCATTTGTTGGGATGTGGCAATGCACTTATTTTTGTTGGTCACATTTCAGCTTAGAAAAATAATCCAATTACACACAACAAAATGGAAAGAGCAAGGGAGACGAGAGCAGATTTATGAACTGATGAATGAGCTTTTCTGTTGAAAAATAATCACTGAGTACTCACTTTGTGGGTGAGCTTGGTCTACCAAGGAGAAGGAAAAATCATCAGTCCTGGGATCTAAAAACAGACAAGAAATCAAACTCAAGCAATAAGAGACTGGCCAATCTGAATCAGGAGATGTGTGCGGATATGATGACTTTCATCCAAGGTACGAAAGAGAGAGGAAAGTATGTTTGTTAAATGTATTCGGTGGGTATGGGAAGCAGGGACCTCCTGCAAGGAAGAAAATATCCTTTGAGTGTATGTCGTGGTAATCTAGTACTGAAAAGCAGAAGGGGTGAAGGAATTGTGAACAGCTGGTAAGTGGCAGCCCTGTGCCGAAAGAATAAAGTGTGGAGGAGGGGAGAAAGCAATTAAAAAGGGGGGGGGGAAAAGGAGGGAGAGGAGGAGGGGGGCTAAAATGGAAACTCCTAATTTCAACAGTAAAATAAAACCAAAACAGAAAAACAAAACAGATGTGTTGGGAGTGTATTGTCAAACACCAGATTCCCGTGGATCCTAAGAGCTGCAGAAGCCATTGTCCTCTGTTGGGGATGGGGGCCATAAAAAACAACACGCTGGGCTGGGAACATAACTGCTGTGTGCTCTCACTCACAGTTCTCAGCTAAACCCAATGCAACTCTACGGATCACAAAAGATGCTCCAGAGAGAATGAGTGCAGCCCTGACTAGTTGACCTGTGAGCGCCCACCTTCCTTTTTGTGCTCCTAAAGCTGCACTTCTGACAGTGGGAACAGAGGCTTATGTCAGCCTCAGGCAAGGCACGCTGACTTTGCCCTGCCTTCTTCAGCTACCAGAATAGCTCACTGAGGATGTGCCTGTGGCTGGGGTGAGTGCAGCACATGCTGCTTACTGATACACCAAGCTGGAGAGCAGGTGAAATGCAGCGTGTTGGTGTACAGCAGGAGATCCTGAGCTGCTGCTTTCAGTTCACTGGTGGATGTATTTCTCTCAGTGCTGGTTGTTGGCTTCAACTCTTCTGAAGCTGAACTGTTCTGAAGCTGAACTATTCTTCTGTCGGCACTAGGCTTAAGATGGCCGGTCTCTGACTTTTCCAATTTACCTTTTGTAGACCTGTTATAAGAGGCCAGGTATGTTGCTCAGGAACTAGGTGCAGTGTTCATACTGGTTTGGACACAACTAGGTATGTCCATAAACTCAACACCAATACACAGCATCAGCTTCAGCTCAACAGTCCTTAAATCACAGACTACTCAATATCTGGAGGACTTTCATTCTTTGCTTGCCCAATTGTTGCACACTGCTATTGACCACTGTTGGAAGATGGGTACCAGGTGGGGAAGATAATCCCTGAGCCCACGGATATAGTCTTGTTTCCCTGTATTTTTCACTAGACCTTTGCAACTTGGCCTACCAAGTGATCAAAATCCACTTGTCTTTGAAATGAATGGATTAAAATTACACTTACCCAAAGCTCCACGTTAATCTAACTGCCACATACTTCAATACGCAGAATATTTTCACTTCTAAAAAGGGTTCTGCTGATGGCTGCGCTCATTGTTTTTAGGGCCTGATTGACAAGGATCTATTTCAAGACACCTCCCCTTGAAGAAAAAGAAGAGAAAACTACCTTAATGGTGAAGCAGGGAGTGACAGCAACAGACAAAAGGTCACTGCCTTTTTGTTCTCCACATCTGAAGAAAATACACAGAACTCCATTGTATGACTTTTCCACTCACGGCATTGTCTCCCTTGACCCCATGCACATCTGCAGCCTCTGTTATCTCTGGATAACAGCTGTTCCATCGCTGATTATGCACCAGCTCCACTTCAGTCTGCCTAAGGTGCTGTGAAAAGCCCCCAGGTTGCTGTGTTTGCTAATGTGAATTCAAGATGAAGCCTAACATTGCTGAAAAAAAACAAACCCACAAAGATGAATAATGGGTAACTCTTATTTGAGTTTGTTCAGGTATCTCTGACAAGGAAGCCTGTATTTCAGAAGCTTGGGGATCTTTAAACCCCCGCTCCTCTCATCTAAATCCTTTTGTTTTAAAGTCAGCATTTGGCAGGAAAAAAACATATGCATTCAGCACTGGGGAAAGAAGTAAGTTCTTCAGATATACGATTCGCAGGAGCAGAATTTGAAGAACAATTAATTACTGAGGGTTTTGAGTTAAAAGAGAGTGACCGAAGGGATGGGATATGTGCAAAACCGACCCCTTTGAATGCAAATACTCCTTGATCTTTATTTGGGGCAGAGGAAGTAATTTCTGTCTTCTCACGCATGCTATGAGGAGCACAATTCAGCATGCACCCCCTTCCCAGGTAATTCATCTTCTGTGCCTCTCTACATCCCCTCCCCATCTCATTTTCCACCTCTGCCACTCCCCAGTTACGGATGCTCACATTCCCACATGGGTGCTAAATCCCACCAGTCCCTCTGTCAGAAGGATAAGGATGGAAGAGGATTTCTTTGATCTCCAGGGCTCTTTCATGGGTCGTTTGGAAGGCGAGGATGGAAGAAGGTGAGGATTTCCAGTTTATCAGCAAGGTGTTGATGGCCACCAGATTGCTGGGAACATAATAGAGGACAATCCTGTAAAAAAGAAAAAGAGCTGCTTTGCAGCCCAGCACTAAGTTGTTAATGAGCTCCTGGTGTAAATGCATCGGGTGCAGGGGCTGTACCTAAGCAGGTGACTCTGCAGTGACAAGCAGCCCCAGGTTATCTACTCAGGAGTAAGTTGTACAACTCTTGCCCATGAAATCTCTGCATACTCACTGTGTGTATGTAGGGCAACACTGCAGATCCCACAGCAGCGAGGCGTACCTCCAGAAGTGTGGGCCCACCTTACACATGGTGGAAGCACAGGCTACCCCGTGGAGCTGGCCCCAAACCCTGCTACCCGTGGCCCATTTGCCCTGTGGCCATTTGTAGAACAGCTGCTCAGAAGGGGCTACTGGTTGATTACCATAGTAAAGGGGCTATGCATGCACACATGCTGAAGGCAGCAGCAGCGTGCCTATCACAGCGCAGAGCACTGCACCTCATGTAGGATGCAGGCACGCAAGCCTCCCGAAATGACAGAGGGACGGAGTTAGAGGTAAATATTAAACCTTTGTCCCAAATTACCCAATTTGATTGCAAAACTGACTTTTTTTCATGCTCACAACTTTTCTTTTATCTCTTTCAGCCCATCTACATCACGTCCCTTGCAATTACATTACACTCCCTTTGTCTGCGAGCCAAGAATTCGCCGAGAACTTGCAAAATCCTCACCCCCGATTGTTTACCTGTTTTGTACAGCATTTCTGCCTTCCTTCAGAAAGCAGTTCTCCCATAGCCGCCTTCTGTTCGACAAAATTATGCAAATTGCATAGATTAAATTGCTGTATAATGGTTGATCAGCTTTTCCTTATTGTTTGCCATTTGTTACACAGGATTTGCGTGCATTTAAGAGTTTTATGTGTTTAATAGTTATTTAAGAGGCTTAGCATAGCTAATACCTTCAAGCAGTTCTATCCCTTCAGACTGCAGAGAAGTAAAGGCTACCTCTGTTGTCACTGGCTTTGACTCTGGGAGTTTGTAAAAACTGTTTTAAAAGCCCAAGTGGCCAAGGAGGAAGAAGCAGTGATGTGGTGACGCTGTTACAGCGTGCTGCTGTTTACTGGAACAACCAGTGCTTTATCTGCTGATAAAGGGAGCTATGGAGCAGCCCCAGCCCCAGCTGGAGGAAAGGCCCCCACAGGATCCGTGCCATCCTGATCACCTCCAAATTCCGCTTTGTTCAATTATAGCCTGTTGCCATTGCACGTACATGAAAAAGCTTGGATTTGCTTTCACGCGAGCATAGGCTCATAGTCCTGCTTGAGGCTGTTTGCAAGCGAACACAGAGGCATTTCCTCCAAGTTGCCAGATCCTGTTCTCATTAACATGTTGCCAACACATTAATCATATCTCAAACCTTGCGTGCCCCCGAGCAGGCCTTCCCTCACAGATGCCTCATCCCCATTCCTTGACAGACGTACTTTCATCTCTCTCCCACTCCTTATGCACCCCCGATCTCCTCTGAGAGCTGCAGCCCAAGCAGAGCCAGCAGGCCTGGGGAGGGGGGGGGCAGGGGGCAGGGAGCAGCTCACTGCCATGCAGCTTCCACGCCAGCAGCCCAGCTGAGGCCGCTCAGCAAAGCACACACAACTGCTGCAATACCTACAGCTTTTCTGTAAGCAATTAACTGAAGAAGTCAGGTTCGGTTTTCTTAAACAAATTAGCCTTTTAGTATTGAGTTATACACACCGTTGAGAAAACAGAGAGTAAAGTAAATACGTGCTTGAAAAGCAACCCTTCTCTCATGCAGTCCCAGAGAGCAGTACTCACACATTTGCCCACTGCAAACAGATGGGCCATTTTCTTGCGTCTCTATTAGGTAATAGGCTCAAGCTGTGAACAAATAAAGCAGAAAACACCCAATATGCCAATGTGTTAATTTTGTCTTCCTGTAGGTGTCCCTGTCGGTTGCAAAAACGAGTCAGGCCCGACTTTTCCATTTCTTATTTTGTTTTGCTAACAAAGAGAAAGGCAAGTTGCAACCTTGTTCTTGTGCAAAACAAACTCTGTTTTTCACGATAGCACATACCTAAGAAGCAGTGACTAAGCCACATGCTTGATAGGCTGTTGGTAAGTAGATTCTTTATTTAGACTGCTGGCTTTCTCCTTTAAACCCACATCACAATACATGTTACTGCTGACCCTAGTTTGAATTACATGCCCAGAACCAGTTTCCCTAATGTACATTTCAATACACACAGTACGCGTAGTTATACGTCATTGGCATGGCCTTTCTTGCTTATGGTGGACGGTGCACTTCAGCTCAGGACAGGATCTATCTCAGACATCACAGACCTGATGAACTCCCATCACAAGTGAATTGTTTGTCATTGCTTTTATACACAGGACTGTTTCCATGCTTGCATGAGAATTGTCAGGGGGACCAAAATGAAAGGAAACCACATCTAAGTAGGTCTAGCTATTAACTAAAACATTGCAGAGTGGTGAAAAAGAGTCAATATCATTTTTCCAAGGTACTTCTGGTCCAAATTTGCAGTTTGACTTTTTTTTTTGCCTACAGTGTCTTTGTTCTTGCAGGGCTGAATGCTTTAACCCGAGGAGGGGCAAGAGCATCAGAGGGGGTTGTGCACTTCCCAAAGCACACTGAAGAGTTTTTAATGCAGTCAGGCCTATGCTCAAGAGATATAAAGGTTCTTCTCTTTCTTTAAACTCTAACCTGATTAGAGTCACTCCTATGACTCTTAATTTACCACTATCAAACGACCTCTCCTATTGTTACAACCTTTCTTTCTTTCATGAGGGCTCTTTGGGAGCTTTTCACGTACTTGTTAAATGCTCTTGGTCACAGAGCTTGCTCAACCTTCCCTTGATCGTGTCATCGCTATGGTGTAAAATTGAATTACTTTTACAATGCACGCTGTACCCTAGCAAAGGGAACCCTTTTCCCACAGTTAACAGAGGTGGAAGCCCTCAAAATGAATGAATAAAGGAGCATACACAGAATAAAATAAAATAAAATAAAATAAAATAAAATAAAATAAAATAAAATAAAATAAAATAAAATATAAAATAAAATAAAATAAAATGGCGAATTTTCATTAAAAGGAAAAAGATTTTTTTTCTCAACTTTTCTTGAAACATGAGGAAGGCAAGCTCCAAGGGCTCTCTAATATGTGTCAACCAGCCCCACTATCTCACTACTAAAAGAGAGAAATGGATTGACCTGTTTGGAAGGAGTTAATAACAGTGAAACATGAAGTATTAGCAGTTTGCTTTATTTTTTTGGCGGTGGTTATAGAGGAAACACCAAAGTCTTGTCTTCCTCAAGGAATCAAGAACACAGTTTCTCCATGACTGATGAGGGATGTTGGATGCTTACAGAGCTTCAGGTCATAAAGTTAGTTTTCATCCCATGTTCTTTTTTTGTAGGATTTGATACCAAATGACTGCTGTTATCCAAAGCAGGAATAAGTATTAAGACTAGACAAGCCTACACAGAGAATGATTTGGGGGATGAAGTAAGTCCTAAAAAACAGAGTCACCCAGACTTTCTTTTGTATACGAAGGTATTCTTAAACCTTGTTCCTCCCTATAGTCTTAACTGTGTGTATAGGCCTCCTAACCCCAGCAGAAATCCGTCCACATACTTCATCCTGACAAATACGTCAGGCCTTTTTGTTCTTATTGCACTGTCTAGAAGATCTTGATCAGCCCTGCTTTTTCCTGGATGTCATTATACACTTGTAACACCGTACAGCACCAAGACTGTACTCACACTCCACTACTTCATGCTGCAGATAGCAGATGCTTGCACCCATTCTTCTCTTTGGTAACTCAGACCCAGTTTCAAGTGTCCCAAAAGTCCTGTTTCAGTTCAAGACAGTCCCAAGCAGTTTCACTCCTGTCTATTCTGCAAAAAAGGCTATGCTGCTGAATCACCACTGAGCTACCAAGAATCCACTGCACTATACGTACTCCGATGAGAGCTTGTTTCCCACCTGCCAGGGTGATTTCATTGTACTGCTAATGCCAAAGGCATGAGAGGTGTTTGTGGGAGCTGCTTCCACACAGGCAGCACTGCCAGAGGATGCTGGCAGAGCGCATGTGGGCAGATGTGATCTTCTCTTCTAAGAGAGACCCTCAGTCATCCAAGCAGCAGGAAGAACAATGGGAGCAGCACCTTTTGACTTGCATGGTTTTCATGTTTCTTTTGCATCCCCTGGATTTTCTAAGGCAGGCCGTGCATAGTAAAGTGTCACCACTTGCACTTAAGGACTTAAGGTGATAGTGCTGTGCTTGTTCACATCAGTGTGAGAGGGACCCCACAGCAGGAAGCCGGCTCTTTCAGACCTCTTTAGAAATGTGTGATAATCTTATAGCACACTGACACTTTCTCCCTCCCAGCCTCTAATTCCTCTTCAACAAGGCTATGTTAGTCTCTACATTTTGTTGCTGCTGCTGACACAGCTCTCCTTTCTCTAAATTTGCCCCGTTTCACACTTCACTGTTCCATACCATTGCACTCTTCAGTGTTCTGTAGAAAGGTTTACATGTCCACTTGACACCTAGCCTGCTGTGCAGTGCTCTTCATGATGCTTTTTTCCATATACTTTAGAAAAGACACATTTGGCGATAGATATGCATGCCTTTTTATGTCCTCTTTCTTTTCTTCTTCTTTTATTCCCCCTCTTGTAAGGACTGCTCTGTATTTACATTTTGCTCTTACGCACCACATTCCTCTTAATACAAAACAGTAATAGATCAAGCTGGGTTTAGAGTTAGGAAATAAAGATACAGAGGACAGGTTAAGCAATTTTGCTAAGGCAATACTCAAAATATCAGTGTGCTCCCTAACAAGATTCTCTCTCATGCCAGATGAAGCTTTATCCCCACCATTTTTAGTTAAGGAAGTGGCAACATTTATTCCATTACCTGATACCGGAGCACGGAGACTTAGTGAACTTTTCATTAAAGCTGCATACAAGCACTAAAGTGTTACAGCATTCATCTAGAGTAGAGGCCACTATTTTGTCTCTCCTGTAAGTTGTGACACTGAAGGACACAGTGGAAAGGCAATGTGTCCAAAACTGTGCTGAGAATCAGCAGTGAAAGTCCTCATCCGACCACATGCACAAATTGGGCCCCCTGTGGAGGACACCAGGTTTCCAGGCTCCTTTTAATTTGGTTTAAACATCGGATGCTAATACCTCTGTGTATATTATTAATCCCAGTGAAGATCAGCATTTTCCTCTTTAGTGCAACTGAGGTACTTTAAAACCCACCAGGATTTACACACCACATGTGGGCCTCTCTTAAGAAGCTCAGCTGTAAAAATAATTCTCATCACACATTTCAGAGTTGGCTGTGGTGTTAAACACGGCGGGCATTTGGTGAAGTGTACTCCTGGACAGGACCGAGTAGTTGTTAAGCGTGTTAAGAAACGGTTCTCTCATTCAAACAGAGGCTACCGAGATTCTGAATTAGAACTCACAGGATTTTCTTCACTCTTTCATCTTGTCAGGAAATCCCCGTGAACTTCCGTCCTCTCCATTTGCTTTCCTTCCCTTTTCTCTGCTGTCATTTACCAGCCGGGCTGTTTTTCTTCAAAGTACCCTCTAAATGTCACAGCCACCAAACAACCACAGCAAATAATAGAAATGCCCTAGTAACCCTTCTCAAAGCACTTACACGCCAACACTGAATAGTCTGACCCACTCTTATTCTTGGGAGCACCTTTCGTTGTAGAGGCAGAGGAAAAGGAATCGTTTCAAGATTTTGTTCCCTTTTCTCTTGGCTCTCTTTTTGATGTAAGACAGATCTACAAACACGAATGTGAAAAACCCTACAACTCAAACCAGATACCCCAGAGAAGGAGTGTGCTAGCTAACACAGAATGAGGAACATTCCCGTTTAAAGAGCTGTTGTACACTCTTCAGTCTGTCTCCCTGACTATAAGAAAATCACTTAGAAGTCCTCAGGGACCTCTGAATCAAATAAGCCATAAAAAAAAAGGACTTGGATATAGCAAAGGTACATCTGCTTATCTACGAACATAGGAATTCACCTGGAAACAGTTTGTAAGACAGGATTTCAGGTAGAATGCCAGTTCTTTCTTTGGTTTCAAAGATCCATGGAAGAAGGTGTTTTTGGCTGTCTGATTCTTTCTAATGTATCAAAAGGTGCTTGCTCTGAAAGCCCAAACTATTAGGCACTTTACTGTGTTAAAGTGTGTTAAGATTCACTACTTGATTAATCTTGGGATTTCTGTATCATTTTATTCAGTGTTGCATAAACTTGTCATCTCTCAAACAGTTTGTCAATCGGCCTCTTTGATCACTGGTAAATATGGATTTCATGGTAGTTTGTATTTGAGATATGCCTGAAGCAGTATCCTCAAACCAGCTTCTACTCAAGGTCAGAAGCCAAATATTTAAGTCAGCTTTGCGGATGATCTTACTGCAGTCCCAACAAGACCTCTAAATCTAATCTAGAACAGATCTTTGATCTCTGCCCCTTTCTCTTTTACAGGGAGAGAACAACCCTCTATGTTGGCTTTCACAATACTCTTCCCTCCTTCCCTTCAGGCTTTTCACTACACTTAATTTGCCTTACCCTAAACAAGCAGCATTGGCCTTATCTACTGTCACTGAGGAGACACTTCAAACCTAAGAGCTACTCACTCTGTCTTACAGGTCAGGAGTGAGTAGAAAGTGTTCAATTAAGCTTTCAGAGGTGTGGATTTAGTGATATACTTATCTGTTCACACATATGGTCCTTCTGAAGTAAGTACTTTGCATCTATGGAGAACACAACAGTGGCACTGACAGCACAACCAAAGCAAAGCCAAGGAGCTTCCCTGGACGTGACTAAAGGGAGGACTATAAGAAAGAAAGGGACAGACTTTTTACCAGGGTCTCTTGTGACAGAACAGAGGGAAATAATTTTGTACTAAAAGAAGGGAGATTTAAATTAGATATAAGGAAGAAGTTTTTTTACAAGAAAGATTGTGAGGCACTGGAACATGCTGGCCAGAGAGGTGGTGAATGCTCTTTCCTTGGAGACACTTAAAGTCAGGCTGGACAGGGCTCTGAGCAGCCTGGTCTAGCAGTGGATGTCCCTGCTTATTGCTGGGGAGTTGGACTAGATGACCTTTAAGGGTTCCATCCTACTCAAACGGTTCTATGATTTAATGGCTAAAATATGCAAGTGAGGGAAATTCAAAAGAAACAAACACGGAAGAACACCTCCACAAATTCAGCAACTTAAAGTGATTATGTTAAGAGGAGAAAAAAATGTTTCTGTACCTCACTCAAGGACTGACATAACTGTGCCTTTTTGGCAGCCTCCCATCAGATCTGCACTCCTCTCAGAACAGCTACAGCAGTCCAGAGTTGGAAAATACTCCTTCCTTTACCCTAACTTTGTCAGAAAAAGCCCTTTCTTAGGTAGCATTAAGCCAGAAAAAGGCTTCATTGCTAATTCTGTTCAGCAAACTGACAGTGAAGAGAGGATGTGAAGGCTAGTTGTTGGTTCGTGGAATGACTACACCAGCATTCCCTGAAGGGCAGACGAAGCCTTGGCCCTTCTCACTGTGCAGCTGCAGGAGTTATTTGCCTCCCAGACACCATGTGGCATCAGTTCCTCTTCTTAATTAGAAGCAGCATGAGCAGGAGAAGTTTGCACACCCAGCCAAGCCCCCTCAGTGTCTTACACAACCGCTCAGGAGACATGTAGGCCCTTGTGGTTGCTGAGACTGGTCTGCTTTGCAGGAAATGCATTGCTGCAATACCCATGCTACTTATATGCTGTAGCTCTCTGTCTCTCTAGCCTGTAGGTTTGTGGGAGTGTGTGGTGCCCAGCACAACACAACTCCCCTATCAGCTGCGGTTTCTGAACTCTTACACAAACAGTTGCTAATGATAAGATGTCCTTTGTTCTCAGTGTATAAAAATAAGCAAGCAGTTAAAAGCTTTAAATGTTCAGCTCCGGCTTACCCGCATACAATGGCAAAGTGGTCAGTGGACTTGGGAAGAAACAAACCCAAGCCCTTTAGCAGTGCTTTCACTCACCTACCAAACTCTTCTCCATTTTTACTGCTGCCTCTTTGGCAGTACAGAGCTCTTCACTCAATTGTTAATACACTGAAGGTCACCATTTCCTAACTTGGCCTGTTGGCTTCTTCATGGGATTTACAAGCCCTCTCCTTCTCCTGGTGATCTGATTTCCATGTGTATGAGATGAGGTGAGAGTTTGGCCACTTCAAAGCCTCGGAAATGGACTCCCAGCACCGGGATGCTGAAAGAAGGCAGAGGAATCAGCATGAGAATGTTATCCTGACACCTTGGCAAGCATGGGAGCCCTTGAAAAAATGTTTATTCAGAGCTGAGGGATGGCCTAGCTGAGGAACATTTTATTTTTCACTCCTAGGAGTGCGAAAGGAGGGCACACAAAGAAATTTATGACTTTCAGTTCCCCTTCTGAGACCTCAGAGATGCTACAAAGTTGTGGGAAAACAAAAGGGCTTTGCTGCTCACAGTTAGCTTGAACCTGCAGCTTGTTCTTCTGACTGTATTCAGGTAAGATTCAGGGGAAAAAATGATGTTAGCAAGAAGAGTATCAGAAAAGAGAAATGGGATTTTACCCAGGCTTTCAAAACCAAACATTATCCTTCTTTTCTCTGGCTGGGAACGCTCAAGGCACGATATGGTATGGCCACAGGGCTGTGAAGGGGGTGAGATACCTAACAGTGATCAGCAAATCTGGTCAAGTAATGAAAGTTACCATCTGCCTAGCAAAAGCTGTGAGCACTTATCTGGTGTTCTTGAAAGAGCACATGGCATATTAATTAGTGTTAGACACTAATGAAAATCTGGCCCAGTGATTACTGCTGAGCCAAACCAGTGGCTGCCGCTGCTGCTCAGTGAGTGGTGCAGAAGAATGTGTCACACAGATTGGATATTTCTAAACGTTTTGTTTTGAAAAAGGGCAAGCCTCTCCAGCCTCCATAACACCTCTCAGAAGATCATCCCATTAGTATATTTGACCTTCATGGAATGGCAGCAAAATGTAATTGGAACTACCTCAGTCTAGAGAGGCTTATCTGAAACCCAGAAAGCCCACTCCATTCTTCTTACCTGAACACCTGTGTCCCCTAGGCCACGGGACTGCAGCCCATTCCTGTGCACCAAGCGAGGCTTTCACTTTGGAAAGATGATAAATTGCTGTGCCCTAGTGGAGATTAAAAGCAGGTAAACAAACAGCGTGGCCTTGACCTATTGCTCATACATTTAACACAGGAGAGTTCACCCAGTTTCTAAAGTTTACCTACCTGTCAATGATAAGCAGTGTACATTGAGTTTCCTGTTTTAACCACCAGCCACTGTCTACCCTAGAAATGCGTTACGGGGAAACACTTCTCTACTCCAGACCATCGAGTCCATTCCATGAGCAATCTTCTGACTGAAGCCAGACCTGCTGTGGTGGAGCTAAAGTAAACAGGTGTCCTAGTACAGTAGTTCTCACTGCCTGGTCTTTCAGGACACCTGAATGAAACTGATACATCCATCTATACATCAGAAGGTGGTGGCATAATCATGCCAACATGACTTGAACCCATGTGGGCAAGATCTCTTCTATGGAGCACTTTTATGGGAAGCGACAATTCATTGCGAGTCATTTGGTTTTCAAAATAAGAGCAGCCCACTAAGTTAAGTCCATGCATATGTGTGCCCATGCTTGGTAGTCACAGCAGACTGTTTTCCAGTTGATACAGTGTACATTTTACCATCAAAAATTAAAAAAAATATAATGGTAAGTCATAATCTTTTGGTAAGGCATTTGTGTCTCAGATGGTATCATTTGTAGATCGCCATATTCGGAAGAACAATAGGTCCAAGAAAGAGATTTCAAGTACCGGCAGAGCTCTGGGGGAAACAAGTTGTCTTTCCTTCTCTGGCAGTGATGTGGCTTACAGGGGGTAACATTCATCTCAGGCCAACAAGCCAACAAAAATCAGGTTTCTAGTTGGATGTAACACTTCAGTCTCCCTTTGCATTCAGAGACACAACCAGCACATGCTATTTTCCCACATGTTTTAGGATGGAATGGACTGCACTCCGGAAATTCCTGTTATCTCTCTATTGGCAAAGGAAAGAAGACAGTGTTGATTTAGATTTGCATCAGAGCAAGTTTCAGACAGCTAATTCTGGGTGAGAAAGCTCCTTTAGGCTTCGTAGGTCAGGTGCCTCCAATGAGTTGAGAGCAAGTGGGCCAAACGTCCTTGTCAGCTTCATATTTTCAGTATTACGCCTCTTCCAAAACTGATCAGAGCAGAACTGCAGAACAGATGTACACATATTACAGGCTGTTTACTTGGACACTTAGAATTTTAAGTCTTCAACTGTGTGAAGGCAAAACAAGAGCAACCAGAAACAGCTGCGGTGATTTTGCTGGAAGAACTGAAACTTCCAGCCTGAGCTAAGATCTCACAGACATGCTGGCCACTGTGGCTAGTGCTGTACTCACCAATGTCTTGGAAGATCAGATGATAAGCTTGTACACCCACATGGAATTTTCCACAGTAGCCACAGGAAAAAAACTTAATTCCCTGAATGAACCTCAAACTTCCTAGCAGGGCATTTTAATTCTTACATTACTGAAGACAGAGCACAACTGACTACTGCATTTGGTGGCAGTAAAATTGCACTGAAAAAACGGGTTATAGGTTTAAAGAGCTCCAGTAATTATAATTGGAATCCCCAATGAAATCCTGAATTCCATGCCTGAGTGGCAAGAGTCATATGCAAAGAACTTATAGGAAAACTGAACCACAGAAGTTCATCTTTCTCAACAGTGTTACAAAGAAATGTTCCCGATTTCCTTGTAAATCATCAAGCTAAGCCTGTATCTGAGCCAGATAACCCAAACTGATAATCTGATCTGGTGCAGCAAATCCCTCTTGGTTGTTATTTTGGCCTCTTTTTTTTTTTTTTTTTAATTTTTATTTTTTTCCCCAGCATCAATAGTTATATTTGATATGCAAGGCGCTGGGATAATTATCACATCTGTTTTCTCTATTACAGGCTGCTTTTTTAGCCATATAATCGCTTACAATCGGATGGAGGATCCTCTGTGTGTTTACCAAAGAAGTCTACCAAGAGGCATCTGCTTCATTTAGTTTAGAAGGAAAAAAAAATTAAAAGTCAAAACTGAATACTTACCCTGGGGCAATGCTAAAATTAAGCTACATACTGAAGTTCAGACTGCTGTTCCATTAAATACATTTTTAATGTCTCCTTGTTAAACCTGCTAGCCTCTCCTGCACCAGGCATGCCGAGATCTCACAAGCATCCTTGCCAATACTATGAAGCGACTGATGCTAACCAAGAATAAAACGCAACAAAATTCAATTCCCAGACTAAAATGAGCTTGTATTTTATTCTGTTATAATAAGTAAACTCTAATTAAATGTACTAAGCAAAGCTCTGGCTCGCAGAAGCTCTGCACAGACTGCAAAAACTCTGAAGGGGCAGGAGATGCTTTATTTGACAGCTTCTGCTAAAGAAAATAAAAATAAATACTCACACGGAACATTCACATAACCCCTTGCTCATTTCAGAGTCTGTGGTTTGCAGATCACTGCAGAAGAACTACAATTGCAGGACTTGGCTAAGTGAATTCCCACACATCTGTCTCTAAGTCTTGTTGTTCTTTGAAGACGAAGGAAGTTTCAAGGATTAAGATCATATTTAAAATCTTTATGAGGCAGCGTGACAAGGTACTTTGTGCCTGTGTGGAGATGGAAAACCAAAGATTTATGATTTCTTCTATCTTATGCTACTAGCAAGACTAAACTAACAGAGCACAACCTTGGGTTGCAGAGCAGAGACATCTGCTGTGTGAGAGATGGCACTTCTCAAGCTGTGGGCATCTCAGCTGTGATCCACACTGCACCATTTGGCCTTCTTGTAGAGACGTAGCCAGGCTGCGTGCCCTGCGTTCCTTGTTCCCAGGAGCAAACAGCCACCAGCCTATGATGATGAGCTGGGCAGGCACGGGCAGAGGTGGCCACAGCCTGATGCTACCAGGAGGCTGCACAGCTTTGCAGGACGTGGGGCATGCACTGTGCCATCTGGCTCACAGCTGGGGTTGGGTAAAAATCGCTGTATTCACTCCCTGATAAATTCCTGACTGCTGGCAATATTCTCTATTTCAGCGAGGTTCTCTAGCAAGCAAACACAGAGGTACTACAGAGCTTGGGACAGAATTATACTGAGAGCTACAGTGCTGTGGTCTTTGATAGGAGCACAACAAAGAGAGAGGCTCTCACACCCAGCTTTTTCTGATGGTGATCACCTGACAAGAAAATACCCTGAGAAACCTGATTTAATTGAACGAGTTTGAGCAGACTGTGTGACTAAATGAGCTCCAGAGGTCCCTAACAGTGTGAATTATTCCGTGCCCCAATGATTTCATCTCCTTTTTATTCCTCAGATTTCCTAAGTTTAAGAAAAAGTCATCTCAGGTTGATTGTGACTATGTGCTCTTTGTATAAACGCAACTAGGAAAGTGTTCCCAGGAGCTAAAAGCCATTGCCCTGGGTCCAAACCCAGGGAGCAGGTTTACTGAATTAAAAGCATCTCCTCCACTGGGGACACTCCGTTTATACTGTATATGTCTTGCTGCTTTTCTCTGGCACTGATCAATTGTTTATTTCCGTAGCTGCCTCCTCAAAGCTCCTTACCTAATAGGGTTCTGATTGCTAATATTCAATTGTCCAGTGCAGAAGATGCTTTGCACGGGTTTTACGTTTGCATGAAAGGTCAGGGATGTGTGATGGCTTCCAAAGGGATCTGAAGCTATCCACCAAGAGCTGTCAGTGTCTACTGATGTTAATAAAACACTCTGTAATATTTCAAGCACAGCTTCACGCTCATTTACTGCTATTTAGAAAACCCAACAGCGTGAGGTGGGAGTTAAATAAAAGCACATGTTCCAAAGTCACAGAAATGACTATCAGAGATTGACTTCTGGTTCCTCATTCAGCTGGCTGCTGTCAACGTGAAGAACGAAGCAATTCCATTTTTTAATGCCATGTAAATTATACCGCTGTGTTGTGATACATCAATTAAGTTCTTTGAATAAATTAATCAGAAAATTCTGTAAGGATGCTTCTCTGCTTTCTGAAGGGAAAAAACAATAAACCCAAACACAAACCCGGGCTTGTGTTTATCTCGTGATTTGTTTTCCTCTGGAGTTAATTCACGGGTTGAAATCTCCATGCATATACATTCACACATGTAAATAAGGAATGAAAAGCTTCACGTTCTGCATGAAAGGCCCAAAAACACTTCTCATAATTTGACTTAATAGATGTTAGCAACATGCCAACTAAACAAAATGCCTTACACGCATTTACATGAAGCATCAGTTTTGCAGCTGACTATTGCTCCATTATTTCTACTAATTACATATTTAACCGCCTTAAGGAGCAGTTATACTATTGATTCAACTGGAAACAGCTTGCACAAAGCCAAAAATAAAGCAGCATTATGAAGTCGGACTTTTACATGCAAATACAGGAGCCAGTCAGTGATGGTATCAAGCAACAGTCACGGAACTGCACTAAGAGCTGTGCCACCTCCTCACAACCACGTTTGTTTCAGCTCAGGTTTTAACATGAATCAGATGGGATGGTTAAAGTCAGATGAATTTAGGGATAATATGGTACATGAGAACATCTTCCGGTGAGCGTGAACACACCAGTTCTACACAAAAGAACAAGAGTCAGCTTCACAAGTCCTGAATATCAGCAAAGCTCTCATCGCTGCATTAAGAGCTTGACTCATTTGTATTGTCAGGAGCAATGCTGGCCTAATTTATCAGAAAGTAACAGCCTCTTCTCCCTATGTTAGT
Organism: Excalfactoria chinensis; assembly: GCF_039878825.1. NCBI lineage: Eukaryota > Metazoa > Chordata > Aves > Galliformes > Phasianidae > Excalfactoria > Excalfactoria chinensis. Next base: position 66,755,340 of record NC_092827.1, on the reverse strand, counting down.
GCAGTCAAATAAAGGTTATGTCCAAGTTCTGCAGAAGCATGAGCCAGACTGAAATACGGTAAAACCCAACACTCTTCCTCTCCTGCGTTTGACCGCTTCATCCAACATCTAAACATTTCTTGCACACCTCCAGTGACAGTGGCTCCACCGCCTGCCTGGGCAGCCTGTTCCAGAACCTGATCACTCTCTCAGAGAAGAAATGTTTCCTAACATCCAACCTGAACCTGCCCTGGTGCAACTCGAGGCCATTCCCTCTAGTCCTATTGCTAGTTACACAGGAGAAGAGGCCAATTCCCACCCTTTCAGGGGCTCATGGAGAGCAGAAAGGTCTCCCCTGGGCCTTCTGAGCAGCAGAGTGGCTGAGCTTTGCCAAAGAAGAGGAGGACATTCCCTTGTATGGAACATGAACTGCTGATTTGTATTTCTCTCACTTTGACTTTTTTCTTTGCACATTTCAGTTGAATAAAAACCCTCATTGCTTACGTGAGAGGATCTCTTTTGCCACTAAAATTTCTTGCCTAAAATGTTTGAAAACTGTGCTAAGTTATTCTTTATTTTCCTCACTGGACCCACTTTGCACCTATGATCTATCTGACACTGTTAGAGACTAGACTGAACAGTTTACAGATAAGTCTAGCTACATAGCCTAGATGCTAAATTGCTGCCCATTATCAAAACTGGTCCCTGTGATGTTTTCCAATAGTCAGAGTCCAAAAGGGAACGCTATAGCCAGATCAGCAGCAAAAATGAGCTCTTGTTGATAAGGAGACAGTGGGTTTGTTGTTGTTGTTTGGTTTTTGGGTTTATTTTTTAATTAACCTATGTGTCTAGGGATTTTGTCTGGCAAGTGAAAGATACACATTGAACTCCATACGCAGTGGGAGAAAGTGTAGATATTGCACACTTTTAGTGTATTCCTGCAAGTGTGATTAAATGTACAATATGTGCCACGTACTTTCAAGGGAATGTGTGATTGTTTCTTTTGGAATAATGAGCAGAGCACTGCTTGATGGTGGGACTGAAAAGCTCCCCCAATCCCTTTGCAAATTCAAGCCTCGTCTACTGCATTCTGGCAGAAAAACATAAGCATTAACGCTCTTAAACAATGTGGGGTTGAAGAAAAGGGATGGATGGACCGAGGGAGGGGAGGTTTGTAAATATTGCCCACAAATCATTCAGTGCTTCTTTCACAGAGCAGTACTGAAGCCAGACTAAATTGTCAGTCCACTTCCCCCGCTCTCCTTCCCACTCAAGTCATGTCTGTTTACCCTCAGCAATGACAAAATGTAGACAACTGTCTGCGAGGACTGTGGTGACATTGGCACACACATACCAGACAAGCAGAATGTTGTGGGAAACAGAGATTGAAGCATCTTGATATACGAGAAACAATTATCATGGGAATTGTTGTTTCTCAATGCAACAGCTATAATAAATAGTTGCCATATGCTAAGCACAGATGCCTCCTTGAAAAGCAGCCCTGTGATGGCACAGCCCGTGTTCTACGGAGTCTGGGGCTTTGATGAAATGATCGGCTTTCTGCAAGCAGATCTGCGGCCCCATGGAAAGGTATCTGAGGGAAAAAAAAAGGCTCAGTAGCAGCTTTGTGTTTTGCTGGTGGGTTTTGCAGGGGAATCTGAAGCCTGACCCTTCAGTCAGCTGGGAGAACTGGGATGGCACTTTGTAAAATGGATTTCACCTCTGCTTGCTTCTCAAAAACAGATAAAGGGAGAGGCACAGAAAGCTCTGTGGGGAACGAGTGCCAGTTGCCTGCATTATGTGCTTACCAGAACTGCAAGTGCATTTAGTGTCCTGCTGGGCTTTTGGGCTTTGATTTAAGGATGTAGAGATGGAACACTTCATACGCATGTATGCACACACATGCATGTATATATATACATTTCCACCCCTATATCATAGGATTGTTCTGTCAGTCTTGATAGGAAAGAGGGAGAGGCAGATGAAGATTTCTGTAGCAGAGGCAGATAAAGGAATGAATGGAAGACAGTGAGGTTCTCCCTCCTATTTCACTAAAACATCACAGGTGATGGCACTGTTCCATGCAGAGAGCAAATCAAAACAATAAAGAACCTTAACAGGTCGAAGTAAACCTGTCAGACCAACTACAGCTGGCAGGACCAATGCTACCTCACCATGCAGCTAAATCCTAAGTTTTCCCTGTGCCACAGAACCCCACAGGCACATCTCTGGCCTTTCCCACTGATCATTTTTTAAGGTGAGATTAACAATTTCAGTGCCTAAAAAGGCAGAGGGGGCCCAGCCCATAAAATACACAAAACCACCAGATTTCAGTCAGAGCTAGAAGGGCTGGTTCCTTTGAAACAAACAATCAGAAGTGTTATCTGTACCATTACTGTCAAATGGTAAAGAAAAAAAGGAAGGGGGGGTGGTGGTGGAGGGAAGCACAGCACAATTGCCTCTGTGCTTTCCAAGGCAGTAAGCATGACTAGCTCTTACAGCACTCAGCACTCCTAGCTATTGCACTATAAACATGCCTCTTTACCCATGTGCAAATGGGATGGCAGGCTCAGCCTGGCCATCTAGGCACTGCCATAGTGCAAACATCTGCTTGACACTCAGTGCTGTGCTGCCGGCACACACCAAAGCTGCCATTCAGACAGATGCCGCTAAGTGAAAAAGCCAGGGGTGGACATCTAAACTTGCCTGCAATCTCAGTGTGTGTGTGTGTCACTTTAAGGGGATGGAAGGGCATATATTTGGAAAGCCAGCTGTAAGACCCTTTAGATAGGCTTTGGAACAAGCCAGCCCATCATGCACAGCAGATGCCGGCTTCATAAATGTCACAGAAGGCAGTGATGTAACCTGCTGCACTTCTTGGCTGACATAATTTATGTGTGCAATCCTACAGAATGCTAATTGTTTATAAAATACATTTTTAAAAGGTTGGTTATTAGCCAAATTACTAAAACAGAAACCTTGGCTCTTTTCCCCTTTCTCGTGCTATTAACATACGACAGCGATTAGCGACAAAAAGAAATTTCCAATAACTTTGAAAAAAATAAATAAATGAATGTTCATTCATACGGTCTGTTTTAATCAGAAACTTTCTTTTTATCTGCATTCAGCTGCGTGCTTTGTCAAGTACTGTAACATCAACAATACCGGGAACTTCCTTATTATTATCCCATTTATGCCAAGGGTTCTGATTGCTACCCCCCACTCCCATCCCAAATTTAAAGGAAAATGGAAAACTGTTAAGGAAAATTAAACCCTGCCGAGTGGTTGCTATGCATTTTGAATAGCCCTTTTGTGCGTGTGTTATACATACATACATACTACATGAACCTTTTATTGGCTAAATTTGTATCCAGTGTATGTTTATTAAACAGCCCCCAAAAAGCCCCCGTTAAGAGGCTCCCGCTTCCAGCACGTGCTGAGTTTGCAGCAGCACTTAGCAGATAGCTGAATAAAGGATGAACGCTCAAGTGTTAAAGGCTCTTTTTATAGCATATGAAGACTTTACAGCTTGACATGTGGAGTTCTCTCAGTAGTTCCCGTTTCCAGGACGTTTTTTGCTCTCCTTTTGAAACTTCTGAAAGTTTGTTGTTGGGTTTTTTGGGGTTGTTTTTCTTTTTTTAACAATCCAACTCAACGGTCATTAACATAAACAGGACTTTAGGCAATGGGGGCACCGATATACAGGCTACTTTAATTCTGTGAATCCCACAGCGCTGCTTGATGATGGGCCATACAGATGCAGCCCCCCTCCTGCACCTGGCTCCTTCCAGAGAAGCCCTTCCTGCCTCATGGGGCTGCAGAGAGGGAATGAAATTCCACACTGGCACCAAGGTCTGCTTAAATTTAGCCATGGGATTGGAGCCACTTTACAGTCTTTACTTAAACCTTCTCCAACAGCACCTGCACTGAAATTAAGGGAAGCTCTGCAGGAGTAAGGACTGCAGGACTCAGCCATTCAACACTTAGGTAACGCTGTGCAGAGCAAACTGGCTACTGGAATAAGGCTGCCCTTGGCTGGAGTGATAAAAGGAAACCACTGAACCCAACAGCACTCCCCAGCAGTTCAGGACAGTGCATGAAGTGGAGAAATGAAGCCAGAATGAGGAAGACAGAGAAGCAATGACCAGTTACTTTGAGGTGCAATTCAGCTGCAGTGCAAGAGTTGGTACTTGATAACTGTGAAAAGCTTCAGGAGATGTTTCAGGACAAGAAACATTCTGGCTTCGCAGTTTATGTGAAGGGGGAGCTCAGACGCATCAAACAGCACCCACGATAGACCCAAACTGTGCTCTTGGAGGGCAGGAAGGTGGGAAGTTTTCTTCCTCTTTAGGTTCATGCTCATTAAGGGAGGCAATTTCCTTCTGCTTCCCCTGGATGAGAAGGCTTATTTTGGAGATGTTTGCAAGTGAAAATTCTCACACTCAGATGAAGGGAAGGGTAGAAAACCAGTAGCTGATTGAGTTCATGACAAGATGTGGGTGCTCCTGAATGGTAAATCATGGGTGTATCCAGGAGAAGTGACACACAGCACTCTATGGAATAGATTAAGTAGAATGCAATGGCATTAATTTCCTGCAGGTACCCTGCCCTAGCCTTCCTGTACGGATCCTCCCAGCTGAACACACAGCTCAGGCACCAACACACAGTTGGCTCATGATCTGAGATTAAAAAAGATACATCTCCAAATAACTTCTTCGCATCTTCTTACAAGCTCGGGTTGAAACCCTTTTATAAGCATTTCCCTGCTGCCACAGGACTTCTCCGCAGCTACATCATTTGTACATTTATTTCCTCATTTGTAAGCACTGCAGAAAAATTATTTCAGGTGCTACACCAGTATTTTTCCTTGGCAGATAAGATGTTAAATAGCGCTTACTGCATGTTCTGGATGTGGGCTATCACGGCTCTCCAGAAGCAATACCTGCTGCTCACATCACTCGCTCAGTCTGAAGGGCAGTGGCTGCTTCTGACTGTCCCTTTCCATCACTTTTGTTGTCCCTGATGACTAACTTCTGATAGACAGTGCTGGGAGCCTGTCTCAGGCTGCTTGACCCAGCAGCTATTGTTAGCTCTGCTTTCTGTCAAGTCTAATTCAGAATGCTCCTTAGTCGGTGTCTGCTGTGTCAAGAGTTCCTGTAGAGGGATCTTCACCTAATCTCCTCTGGGATATCCCTAAGTGTCTTGTTTTCTCTATTCCTCCTGCTCAGGCTCTGTCCCTTTTGGTTTGCATGCCAGCTACATTCTCAAGTTGACAGCAGTTTCTAAGAATCTGGAGGTAACTTCAAGTATCTCTATTACAGGAAGAAATTCCTCCTATTTTCCCCAGCTCAACTTTGCATGGACTAAGTAGTTTCCTTGGCTAATTACTGTTCTTCTCAAAGACAGACATGGTGTCTGTGTTTGACCCCTGAGTCTTCCAAGGTAGGAGAAAAGAAAAAAGAGGCAAGAACAACCAGTGGTTTCAGGCACGCACTGTGTGTTTTAAATAGGACCAGAGCACTGAACAACTATGTCCATTTTTCTAACAGCTTGTCATCCCCTGCAGTAGGTTTTACTTACCAGGAACGGATGCAGGAACTTGATGTATCTCACTATGTTTTCAAAGGAGACAAGGAGAAAAAGTGACATTAACATTAGATTCCTAAATGCGCACAGAAGGATTTAAGAAAGTGCCTGAGGTACCAAGGAATCAGAGCAGCAGTCACCAGGATGTCAAAATTACACTCTGGGGTTACAATCCTTTAAGTCTCATGTAAACAAGCAGCTGGATTGAGGAAGATGGTTCCATTTGTGCTGTTATTGAAGAAAAGGCATCGGCAGAAGCTAAACCTTACTAGGTGCAAGCAATCCGTATGGGAAACATTATGAACGTCTCAGTCATGGGAGAACCCTCAACATCAAGCACAAAGCAGAAGTCCTGTAGTGATCATGCTCCTTCAGTTCCTTCACTTCTGCCATGGAATATTATTTCTTAGCTTTTTAACAAATTTTCATATGTGGCTGATTCTCAGGTTCACCTGTCTTAGTTATTATGGGCTACTTTAAAACATCTAAATCAAAGCAGTACAAAGTATTACATAGACAGTCTGTTTGCCTTATTTATCAGACGAGGTAATCTGTTAGTACTTGTAAGTTTGTCTGCTCCTTTCCACTGATTGTCTATGTGCAAGTAATCAAAGAAACATTACCGGGAGGTCTGTGCTAACACTGTTCTGCCTGGGAAATTACTTTCTGAAGATAATCTTTTATTTAACTTCTTGCACTACCAAACACTGCTGGCCGGGCCTGGTATGGGTATTTCCAACAACATGAAATTTAGCCAAGTATGTTGTTTTGCTGAAGATGAAATACTTCTCAGCTACATATCCATTTCAACAATTTTCTGCGCCAGACCCCTCTAGTCACTTCTTATTACAGAGAGACTGGAGAATGAACTGAAAGGGTTGAATTTGCAAGGCTATAGACATGAAAATCCAGTAAAAAGGGATTTATTCATCTGGTACAGAAGGGAAGCCAGAGAAATATTGGTAATATCAGGAATTTATGGGAGTCAAATAACACAAAGAATTGCATGAAAGCAATCTGTTTTGAAAGGAACCCATTTTTGCATTATTTTTGCTGTTGTATCTTAAGAGTTGTTGAATTCTGCCCTTTCACTAAAATTTCACACCCTCTACTTGGTTGAAAATAAGCTGAGATAGCACATCTGTCACCCTCCTGTTACTGACTGGTTGCTCATAAAGTGGAGGTACAACACTTTCCCTCTTAATCAAAGACTCAAAGTAGTGAGTCGTATCACTTGAAAGGGAAAATGTCGAGTTAGTTGTATTTATTTATACAAATTAGCAGAGCCTGCATTATCTCTGTGCTTGGCTGCTGTAAGAGAACATGTCTGTATGGTTTAGCAGTCTGAAGGTAAATCACAAATGTCAAGCTGATCAGCTTTTCCAGAATGGTCACCAAATGAAAACTGAAGCATTCTTTACCTGTGCTCAATCTGCTTACATGATAGTGAGCTTTGCTGAAACTTCCAATACGAGCATCTTTTACTGACAGTTTGAAATATCAGTGTCATGTCAGTGAAGGCACACTTTGTACAACTTCAGAAGACCAAGCTCTAACCTACAGCCACATCTGAGCACGTGCTTGCAAATGCTCTTCCGAACGCTGCGTAGACTTGCAACTAGATTCTGTTTCAGGATATTGCTAAACAAAAATGTAGCTCCACAGATTTAGTACTGTGAGAAGCATGAATAACTGTGGCAAAAACAAATGGTCTTTGGATACATCACCGGGTCAAAGTTTTATATCATAAAGTATATCTTTGTCAATCTGCGTCCGATGGCAATTTGTGTCTTTGAATTTTTTCCCTATGAAGGGGAAAAATTCAAAACAATAAATAATGTTTCAATGGAGAAAAAGATTCTTTGGAACCTGAAAGACCACGTTTGAAGGAGATACTAGGTATTTATCAGCCAGAGAGACAAAGGAGAAGGGCTCACTTATCCAGACAACCTGTTGATGGATATGCTTGCCAAACATAATTTAGTGGTGAACACTGAGCTGAAAGCAACCAAGTAAAAATCAATAGGCATCCAAGTGGTGCTGTGCAGAGCAGTTTTACAGAGGACTGCAGACATCAAAGTATGCAGGGAGAGTGAGCTGTGGCCTTTTCAGCTTTCAGAACTGAATTAAGTCAAACGCACATGGTTTCTTCATACAATGCTAACAGGATAGAAGGAAGACTTAAGCTCATCAGCAAGAACAGAGCAAAGGATAAACCTCTTTGACTAAGACTTAGTTTATTTAGTCAGATGGGGGAAAAAATGGTACACCAAAGCCCCCCTGAAACTACCACTATCCCATCTGTCTGTGTTATTAACAAAGACTCGTCCAAAGGCTGAGTGGTGTTAACAAGGCATCGCTGCTCATTTGAACTATATGAAGGTGTAGAAAGCCATAAAGTTAAAGCATTCACCAGACAAAAACAACAAAAGGTGGTGAGAAATCCAAGAGGTCCACTACCAGCATTCATTTCAAGGGCACAAATGCAGGCCACAAATGCAGGCCACAAAATCCAAGTAACAGAGCTTTATTTCTCTTGTCCCATCAGCAAGTTAAACCTCATCACATACGAAAAAAAAAGGTGCGCGTGTGTGTAAATCACAAGTATATTATGGAGTTCTCTGTTTAACTATGATCTTCTTTTATTATTAAACCACACATCACCACAAGAAAACGGAACTCAAAGTGCCATAAGAGAAGGAAGACGTGTTATATTGTATGCTGAAACGATGGGTGAAATCCAGCAGTAATGTGGATCTTGGCTAACGCACAAGAAAGTTGGAAACCAGACACAAAACATCATTCACTGACAGTAATACAATAACGTGCCCCCCTGGGACTGGTGCATGCAGGGTACTGATTGGCCCACACGTCTTTTTGGGATGCAATGCTGTTAGTGTTTTTTTCAGACAAAGGAAAATTGGGAGCCCTAGAACCCACGCAAAGAAAATGGCATTATCAGTATAGCTTTTCAGAGTTCGGACAACCCTGGGAGATTTCATCAGGCTTCTTTCAGAAATTACAAGTATTCACATGCCATCTGTTTGTCCCTAAAAGTGCAACAACTGATGCCATTATCAACTTTTCTCGGCTAAAGGGGATGAAATTGACTCCAGCCAGCTTCCCCCATGCAAAGATTGCTTATTCCAGCATGAACTGCATGCAAACTATTAAGCCAGAATTTGGAGATGATTCCTGCAATGTGAACTCACTCTGCTGGATCCAACAAGTTATGGCTAGACGATGGATGCCAAAGGGAATTTGGACATTTATTGGAGTCATCATCACCCAAAACAGTCTTGAAGCTTATGAATTACAGATGTGTAATGTCCATTCCTGCCAAACTGACGAATTCTTATGCATTAGTAATGGATTCAAATGCACAAAGATACGCAAGTTCCAAGCCATACCAACTAAGTGACTGGCAACAGAGTCTTCAGTGAAGACATGGAAGAGAAATATGAAAAAGAGAATAATCATTATCTGAAATGCCATCTGCAAAGCAGCGTAGTGCTATTCAAGACCTGTGGCTCAGTGGCTGCTGGCTGGACACCCACCTGTACTCTGTAAGATTTCCTCAATGAGTTTCTTTCGGTAGATGAACCTGCTGTTAGAAATGGGTAAATTGTCCTTTATCCCCAGCTTTCCCTAAATGGGAAAACGTGTTTCATTGGTGATTACAAGCTAGTGCTAGCACTGAAAGAAAAGGTTCTGTTCTCTCCCTGCTGTCACTGCTAAATTCCATCCTTGTGGTACCATATCTACTGACACAGGGGTTTGCATAGTCATGTAGTGAAATAGCCTGGAGAATGTGGGTGCAGATACACTCTGCCAGCACACCCCTCCCCCTCACAACCTCTGAAATAATCTGCAAAGCTTATTTCCAGCTGAATTTCTTCCAGTTCGCCATTAGGCCGCAGAAAGGAAAGTACGGTAAAATAGGACAAGAGTGTGAACAAGCAGCCAGAAGCTGAGGAAGTGTGGAACAACTTCTTTTATCAACACTGACAGCTTATGCCAGCTTAAAACATTCGTCTGACTACAACTCTGAGATCCTCCAAATAGCATCTCATTTCAGCTTATGTATTACCATTCCATAACCCTGTCGTCACTGCCTGAAGCTGGTCTAAACGCTGCAGGAGAAGAGGGTGGGTTTTTTTGAAAAGAGAGTGTTTGAAGAAACTCAGACTCAACTTAGGAAAGCCCAAACTGAGTAAAATAAGATCACACTTATTCAGAGAGTGATTATTAACCTAATTTCAGCACTCCTCTCACAAGTTACAGAAGAGCTGCTCCCCATTTGCTTCTTTACTTGCACAATACACGCAGTTTGTTGTGCAGGTCTGGCAGGGTCCAAAACCTGTACAGATCTCAATCTCTGGTGGGAAAAGCAAGCCATCTCCCCACATCTCGAGATTGCTTCTTTCTGCTCACCAACAGCATCACAGCAGCAAGTGTCATCTTGAAAACTTTAGGCCAGGGTTGTAAAATAATAAACATTTTTCTCCCCACCAGCCTCCATCCTCAGAAAGTTTCAGTTTTGACAGGGCTATGAGAAAAAACCTCAAACATTTATGTTATCCTTTGCATATGGTTCATTTCAGATGAACTTCTTAGCTTCAATTCACTTGCACTGTCTTTTGCTAATAAAATATTTTAAACGCGTGCCATGAAGTATTATTTTTTTCTTCATAATTTGCTTTATTTCAGCACAATTTAATACACATGCTAATATTGCATCCATGTGTACTTTAACACAAAAAGGATAAGGAAACTGACATAACTGAAATTGAGAATTTCAACCTTACAGAAATACAAATGATCAGTGAATAAAAGTGGCACATCTATAATGCAACAAATATACATTTCTGCTTTTTTTCATTGATTCTGAAAATAAATACCCCTAATATTCATTTTCTGTGGATGCCTACTTGCCCTCCTAGAGGATAGCATTGGAGCAGCTGTAGTGGTACCCCAGAGTCCTGTTTGTTGCTGTAGTGGTACAGCTGGTGACAACTTTTGGACAAACAAAGCATCCTGCGGCACTGTCCCAGAGCTGCCCCTCACTCACTGGTTACAATCTGACTTGTATTTTTTTGTAACATTGATTGTTGGGGCAAAGTTGAACATTCTGAGCTGCTGTCAGTCCTCTGACATCTGCTTTGGCTGAAGCCAAAGTCTCTTTGAGATCAGGAGGTTTTACATGCAAAACAGACTCAAGCCAATTCAGATGCTGATTTTAACCTCCACAGCATTCAGGTACAGAGAGATCTCACTTCAACCCAATGATTCAAACCCACCTTTATGTAAAAGCTCCCACCCCTTCCATAGGCAGCCTACAAGACTCCAAAAAACTTCTGGAGTTCCAAGAATCATTCTTTTCCCTCACAGCCCTCTGCATGCACTAGCAAACATGGTGATGATAATACCAAAACCAACAACCAATTCCTACCCAAAGGAGGGTCCTCACATTTGGGATAAAAGCAGGTGATGCCTTTCCCCTCTCCTCCCCGGCACAGCCTCCCCTCAACAGGAGCAGGCAAGAAACATTCTCTGAAAGTGACATATGTCTAATTGGCTGAAAGGTAATATTCAAAGGCCCGCTGCTCCTCTCTGAGCTCAGGGACTGCAGCTGGCAGAGTGTTAAATCAGTTAACAGTTGGGCCCATTACTGTGCTGCACCACTGCTGCTGCTGCTGCTGTTACCGGGGCTGCTGCCGAGCTTGGCTCATTGAGCCCCTCAGTCAATGGAGAAGGCATCTCTATTGTGCACCTCAAAGCATGCTCACAGCCCCTGAAAGAGAAACAGGCCCCAAACTACTGGGGCAGATCGTATGACAGGATTACTTGCTTGTTGTTCCTCTTTCTTTCTTTTTTTTTTTTTTTTTTTTTTCGCCTTTAAAGGACTTCTATTGGACTATAGGAAGGAGTTACGTGAGGGGGAGACCGTATTACATAGCGACAGCTGGAAAATTGGGGACTGCGGACTAGTAACAGAGCTGGGTTCCTTCTGTGCCTGCTGGACACCTACCTACGGCATCTTTTAATTAATTTGTGTGGAGAGAGATCTGCGTGGCTCGGGCAGCACACAGCAAATCCTCATGCAACTGATGTTAGCAGCAGGCTGCCCCCAGCCATAGGAACGATGGGATCTTTTCCCAAAAGCGCACACAACAGCCTCACTTTGCACTGAGAGCACAGCAGTGCAATCAGGGATGTACTGTTTATTAATCACACTACAACACCTACTACAGTTTACCTTTTAGACCTCTGCTACCATTTAAGATAAGGACAGTAGCTGTTACAAACCTATAAATGAAAAACAGCAAGAGTATACAATTCCTATTTGGAACTCTGGCATGACCCTTAGCCACTTCCCTTTCCTAGAAATGCTCAGGCATTACAAATTACAAATTACAAACTGGTAACAGATAGGCATCTGTCTCATCTCACCTTGTTTTGTGCCACCTCAAAGGTTTGTAGTTATTTAGTTGAACACTCTTGCTGTTCATAAATCACTCTGTAAATCCACACGGCAATTTAGCTACATAGCCACATGTAGAAATTAATGTAACTGCTTAATCTCAGTCAAAACACTGTAAAAAACATGCAATCCTGTCCTGCATAGAAAGGCTGCTGGAGGCTGGACAGATAGCGGCTCATACTATCAGTTTTCCCTCATGTTCCTTGATTTGTGTTGTCAGTTCTTAGAGCAAAGTGTTAAATTCTGCATTGTTTTGATTCAAGATGCGTAGCAGCCCAGGCCTGTAAAATCAGCAACCCCCCGAGCTTTATGAAGTTCTTGGAAGGGATCAAAAGTTGGCCCTGTTTTCAATCTATTTATTTTTTTTTGGCACGGTTGTACCATCCTGGCAATGTAAAGGGACACCAAAGCAGATTGAAAAGCGGAATGGCACCAAACGAGTCACTACAAGAGAAGGTATGAATCTAGAGTGCCCAGGCTCCACTGTGGTAATTGTGATGAACTGAAGATAAGCGCCTTTATCATAACCACAGTAAACACAAGGCAAAAGACTCAGCTTGCTGCTTGACAAAAGCACAGCGCCTCACGCTCGCCATGGAATACAAACCAGCACAGGCACTTACCACAGTGAGGCAATGTGAATCCCCACCCTTGCTGGCCTTGTGGTAATTTGTTCATTGCTCAGCCCCAGGGTGAATAAAACCAACCCATCGTGCCAGAACATCCTGAAATAGCAACATACGCTGAAGCTGTACGTTATTATTGTTAACACCTAGGATTATGTCAGTGTGTATCATATCTTATCCAGCTCTGCCACGCGTGCCATGTAGCCTCTGAGCGCACAACATTATTATACTGTTCAGTCATTTAATTAAAACAATAATTGGTGCGCAGGGTGAAAAAGAAGTAGCCCTTTTTCTTCTAACTCTTACAAGAGCCTACAACACTTGTGGAAAGATGGCACAGGTATCTGGAAGGATGAGTTAATAAGAAAAATGGGAAGACAATTTCTGTGCTAAGAAGAGGATTTCAGAAACAGAAGAAGCGAGGGGAAGGAGTGGAATGGCCAACCAGAGTGAGCAATTGCCAGGAATACTGAGAGAGAAAACAGAAAGGACAGGCTGGAGGAGAGAGCCTAAAAACTCTACTTTTTGCTATACGGGGACTATGCATAGGAAAAAAGATTTTGGTAAAACAGAAAAGTGACAAGGCTGTATGGAGGGAGATGAATGGAATCTTTGGTGCTGGGGCTGAGGGATGATGGAAGTGCCTGATGTACTCCAGGGACCAAAACTGTAAGGTCAGCAGGGAGAAACGCCAAGGAGTACCAACAGAAAACAAGAGGTTGAGGCATTTCACCACCTCACAGTGTTTAACACCTACCAGCCATCACTTCTTACCCCATTACCACACTGCCGAATCTAACCATCACAGCAGCCTTCCCAACAAAGTTCATTTGTCGGACACTGCTCTTTTGCCTTCACATTAAACACAGAGAGAACTAAAGGGGACAGCCTGCCCGGCCCTCATTTCTGGTATGCAGCTCCTGTTGGCACCATGGCTGAGCAGGGGCCCTTGGTGTACAGTGAAGGGCAATATGGTCTAGTGATCTCAGCAGGCGAGGGCTGGGAGGTGGGCATGCCTCGGTTCTCATGCCAGCTCTCACACTTTGCTTCTCTCTCTCTAACATGGGAATACCACCTGCCAGCCCCATAGGCTTGTCATGAGGATTGATTAACGCTTGCAGACATTTTTAAGAGGGGGGAAAGCTCTCCAGACAGAGCTGCAAAAAGGCTGTGTGCGGGCAAATAGTTTTATCACTGCTGCTATAGCTTATCATCGCTCCAGCCCTACAAACCAAGGCCGACGTTGTAAAGAGATAACTACATTTGGATCCAGTTATGCCTGTAAGACTTGTGGCTGTCAGACACAAATACAAATCACAATAATCACAGAAGCAAGTGAGTCTGGCTGAAGGGAAAAGTCGCTTTTGCTCAGCCCCATAATCAGGTCTGCAGCCCTGCACAGCATCAGGCCTACAGCACCTCTGTGCTGCACCAGCCACAGCCCACAGGCCCTTCCCACACACACCTCCCTGCCAGCAGACCTGTTCCTGCCCTTAGATCTGAGTTTGCGATGGCAACAGTTGATCACAGCCACCACATGCACGTGGGTTCCGCTCCAAACTTCCACGTTCGCCCCAAAACGTGCAACTTGAATCCTGTGGAAAGCAACCAGTGTAAGGACAAGGCAGGGACACGGTAACCCGTGCCCACCCGGGGCTGCCATTCCAGAGCACAGATAAAAGTGAAACCCGAGCAGAAAATGTTTGTGGTGCCACTGGCAATCAAGGGCTGGGTTGTCCCAGCAACGGGAACACTTCATCAGCTCAGCTAACAGATGGTCAGTGAGCAACAGGCAGCATATGTTCCAATAAGCACTGACATCAGCACAGATGGAGGGTGGGCAGGAGGCTGGCCCTGAAACATAACCTGACATTTCCTTCTCATTTGGTGCTGCATTGTTATAACTCACACAGGAAGATTAGCAGGGAAAAGTGAATAGCATTAGGGAATCTGCTCAGGAACCGATTACTAACACTTCAGTGCAGTTTTAGATTTTTACTTAACCAGAGTGCAACATTGTTAACAACATTCAGGGGCAGAAAATGAAAATGCAGTGGGCTTTAAGGACGGGCTTTATTTTCATCACAGGCAGGTTTTCCCAAGAACACTAATTAACAGATTACCACCTTCTAGGGCTCTGGATCTCCAGTTCCACTGATTTCTACAGCTTTTTCTTTTACCCTTTCCATCCCTCCCCCAGCAGAATGCACCCAAATGCCCCACAGGATTAAATAAACCCCCACGACACATTGTCAGAAAGGGTATAACTTTCCTCTGCCCACAAATAAACTTTAATGGTTGCTACAAAAGACAGAAAAACTAAGAGCCATGGAGGGGAAAAAAAAAGGACAAAAAAAAACCAAACCTCAAGCATATATCCTTGCTGATGAGAGTTCAGTAAAAAGCAGGAATCAAAGGGGACTCTACTGCTTGGAAAGCAGTGAGAGATTGATCTGGGAAACAGGGAATCAGTATGCAAACAGATTGCGTGCATGTTGTATATTTATAGTCTTGCACTGAGGATAATGGGAAAGCATGCTGGACGGCTCCAAAATGCCTCTTTGTGACAGACAGCAGGATTTCGAGCAGATCTATCCAAGTGATGTTGGCACACCCCCGTATCACAGGCAAATAGTAAAGAAGTGCAACATGCAGCAATAACCTTTATTTGTCTTGTAACATGCCTTTGGAAGACTTTTCTTCCATTAACACATGGGAAAGTTTAGTAGGCAGCTTTCTTTGACTCTAGTGGGGCTTGGATGCACATCCATTTCTTGAGCAAGTAGAGGAAGAGACACTGAAGTGAAACTAGTCTTCAGTCCTAGAGGTCTCTGAAGGAGTTCTGGGGATGCCAAATGCTTTCAGCTCTGTTCATTGTATCTTTCTTAGGTGTTTTTGCTCAAAGACTTGCAGTCTGGAGCCCACCCCCCAGTTCATATTTGATTCTGAAACTGTGCTTGGATACTACAGAGTCCTACAGGCCATTCACATTAGGATCTCCTACTTTTAGCAAAGGGTAGCACAGACAGCCAATTGCTCACATTTCAAGTGGCTTCTAACTTTGCACACGTCAGTATCTGCCTCAGCAATGCATAATTATTAAGGGTAATGTTACACTGGCATTTAGTAGCCACTTGCTACAGACATTAACAGTGTCAGTAGATCTAAGCTCCATACAGACTTCTAGAGAAAAGCAGGCTGTGCTCTAGCAGATCGCAGCGAGTGGCACAAGAAACTGGATGTCTTAACCAAGGTCATTAAGTAAGCAAATGACAGGTCTGGGAAGGTGCATGGGAATTAATCAGGTTTTCTAACTCTGTCCCACAACCTGTTGGTTAGACAGAATCTTCTTAGAGAAGGCCAAATTCATTGAGTCTGAGAGACTGAAAAATAGACTGAAAAAATACCACCCGTATCTTTATTTGTACTATTTGAACCAAAATAAGAAGTAAGCAGTGCGTAGTCAACTGAGATTGTCCCTTGATTGACACAGTTTGTTCCCCAACACATAGAATTACTTTAGTCAGCCAGGACTGAGGTAACACCGTGCTATTCATGGAACTCATACTAACATTGGTGTGGATACAGAAGTGCTTTCAATTCCAGATGGCCAACATTTTTAATGTTTTCCAGAACAAATCCAGCGCTTCCAAACAGTTGCATGTGGTTAGATAAATGATCAAATAAGTGATTCATTAGGTTACTAATGGTTTTATGTACAAAAAGATGTATGCTAGATACTAACTCAACTCAAGCGGCAACTGTAGAGCAGCTGTACAGATTCTAAAGGGCAATTACAAGCCAGTTTAATGGCTTAAAACTGGAAGGTGTATTTAGTTTAGATATCAGGAAGAAATTCTTTACTGTGAGGGTAGTGAGACACTGGAACAGGTTGCCCAGAGAGGTTAGAATGCCCTCTCCCTTGATGTGTTCAAAGCCAGGCTGGATGGGGCCCTGAGGAGCTTGGTCTAGTGGCAGGTGTCCCTGTCTATAGCAAGGGACTGGAACTAGGTGATCTTAAAGGTCCCTTCCAACCCAGCCCATTCCACAATTCTATGATACAACCCATGTATTCTCTTGAACGTGGGTTGTGTCAGCTCATTGCAGCGGACATTTAGTCAACACCTTCTAAATAAACACTGTTTCTTGGTGGAGCTTTTGGATGTGGAACCAAGTGCGGTCTGGGGGCCCTGGGCAATGACCAATGTTTAGGTTTTGGGAAGAGAGGCTGGGATACCTCCATGCAGAGTTTTCAGCCAGTCTGATTCCCTGACCATAAACAAGGCATGAGCAAAGTAAGCCAGATGACAGCAGATTTCAGTTTGCTACTGCCCACCAGGAATTTTCAGCAGCTCACAGACCAGTAAAGGTTCCAGACTCTCATTCTTCTTTATCCTAATAGCTTTGCTGTACACAAACAGAGCAGGAAATATTCCCCAGGAGATCAAGCAGGCAGAAAAGGATGTGCAGTGGCAAACACCTGGGAATCGCTGCAAAGTACTAGTGCAGACAGCCTATAGCATATGCTCTACACCTACAGCTACCATCTCTGACAGGACAGACAAAGCTACAGTCATCATAAATTAATACAGGACACCCAGAATCAGTTTACGGAAGACTTCCTGTGCAACTGCCTTTGGGACGTGGAGGGCAGGGGTCATAAAATATAGAAGAATCCTTACTGAGCACAGCGCCTGAGGCCTATGAGAGATCACAGCAAATGGTGTACTTGCCTTGCCTCGCGTCCCCATCGATATGAGGGCTGCAGTGATACATTAAAGCATCGCTAATAGAGGGACCTCAGCAAAATTTGCTCGGAGAAAGCATAAACAAAGCAGTTCTAACGAGACTCAAGCAATATTAGGAGCATATTTGTGCAGGGACTGGCAGTGTTTTACAAGCAATTGCAGGTGCCTGATCTTAATGCTAGCAACCGCTCCTTTTTGTCTGTACTGTAGCCAGGACTTGTGAGCGTGAGAGAGATTGAATGCTTTGTAATGAAGGTATATTGTAACATTTCTCTCCAGGTGGCACTTTGTTAACAACAATTAGATCCTGATTGATCTTTGAAGGGCTAATTCTTATGTGGTTTGCAAGGGTCCTACAAGGAGCAAGTGTTGAGTGGGGGCACTTTAAAAGTATTAGTGAAGGGGGAAAAAAAAGAAGAAGAAGAAGAAAAAAAAAAGAATAGTGCCATAAGAAATTTGCAATACAATGCTCGAGCCTCCTTTGCACCCCACAGTAATTTGTTCTTATTCCTGTTATTATCCCCTCGGGCACTAATGGTCACTTTATTAATTAGTTGAAAATTGCATTCTAGGTCAAATGGCAGCTTTTTTCCCTCCCATTGTTGCAAATTGCTAGTGGTATGGCCCAGTAAATGGCAGTGTTACTGCAAAATGGGAAAGATCCTTTGCTTTTCAAGATAAAGCCCATGGACCAGCTGCGCTTTCCATGACATTTCTAAGCAGAGCATTTCCCCAGGCCTGCTTTTAAGCAGTTAGAAATTAAACAGAACTCACTGTCATTGTTGAGATTTCTAATCATAGGCTGTTACTGTATTAGCTCTCACTCTCCTCACCCTCCCTTCCCCCCCCCCATTTTAATTCTAGCTGAGCCTGTTTTCTAAGGTGCATCTCGGCAGTGCTTAGCCCCATTTCTTAGTAAAGGAGGCAGAGTGTTTAGGTGCCTTCGTTTATGATGCTCTAATGGAAATACTTCTGAGACATCTGCTTTAGCAGAAGAGGACAGATGCTCAGCAAGTGCAGAGAAATATGGTCCTGCCTGTGGCACCTGAAGTTAGAGGCTCAAAAACTAAAAATCACTCTTGCAAGCATTGCTGGCAATGTAGGATTAGAGCAAACCGCAGCCTCAGAAAATAAAATTGGAAATGACAGATTTTTGTGAGAGCTTTTCATAAAGAAAACTCCTACCGAGGACAATAGGTGTTTAGCCTTTAGACAGGAGGACCAGCCCACCAGAAGTGAACATCAAAGCATTCTATTTTCCATTAACTCCTTTCTGCAGCCTACTGTGCTGGATGCAATCTGTCACGCGAGTTGTAGCCCAGCAGTCAGGACACCTACCAGAAGTCAGGTCTGGGCTAATTTCCCAGCCTAACGAATCTAAAAGGATGCGGTTAATCTGAAGATATTTGTGCAAGGCATCTAAAATCAAACATAAGCCTTCGTTTCTGTTTTTCAAGCAAAATTCTCATATTCTCATTCTTCTGTTAATCCTCTTCTGTAAAAACACCTTCACACTGATTTATCACCTTTTTTTTTGGTGGGCCCAATCTAAATCCAACTTAATGCAGGAAAGAAAACAACCCTCCCTGTGTCCTCTTAGAGATTTGAAGTCATACAGAGAAAGGAAACCTGTAAAGGAGGAAGATGCTTCACCGCGTCTGACAGGAACTTCACACATGCTACCCTCACATACCTAGAATTATAACCATTATAACACCATTCCTTTTTGAAGGCTTGTATCACATCTAGCACATGGAAAGGAGAATGCATCGCATCCTCCAGCAGGCTGGACATTCACCCTCTCAAAATCCAAAAGCTCCAGCAGGCCGTAGCAGCTGGAGCCCCTAGTTAATATTACATGCACAGTTAACAACCCCTTGAATCACTGCACTCTGGGAGCACAAGCACCAGAAGAGCAGCATTTTTATTATTATTTTCTCTTTCAAATCCTAATTTCTAAAACAACAATTTATCAGCCTCGGCAGTTTGGGCTTTCTCTGTAGACAGATGGGAGTGTTCATCAGGGAGAGGGAGGAATAACGTGGAGGACTGATCAAGCAATAACATGTCAGTGTAAACAAATGCATAATCAGAGACTTGGGATCTCTTCCTTAGGTCCAACAGGCAAGTGCGAGGACACACAAACTGGCTCCTACTAGCACTACTTTTTTATTACTGGGAGCCAGTATTTCTTGCTGAACTATTTATTATCAAGAATTAACACAGTAACCACTAATGCAAATGAACAGAAGTCCGTTCCCAAAGTAAGAGACAGTTGAATTTACAGGTTACTGACTACTTTTGTTTAATTACTTCAGGAAATCAAATGTTACCTGTATGTAAAGCACAAACCATGGTTGCTGCCAAGACTTGCAGAGGGGTCTCAAAGCTGCCAAACAAACCTAGATGTGCACAGAATCTGTTCTCACAGAGAAGGCAGCAGAGAAATTATCTAACACCTACAAACAGAAGCTTTCTCAAAGGCATAAGTACTGTGATTTGGTCAAATTAATGGGTGAGAAAGGTCTGGGTGTCAGCTCTAAGGTCTATGAAAGCAACAAATGCAAGCTCCTAACTAGAGAGAGCTTTACAGTGACAAAGCTGGTGTAACTTTTTCAGGTTTTCAAGCTGCTTTCAGTGGCAAGCTATTCCACAGAACATATTTCTTACTTTTACCTTGTCCAGTTACTATGGTGCCTTCAAGTCATTCTTACTGATAAACCTGTGCTGTTTGGGCCTTAAGCCCCACTGCCACAGAACAGCTGGAAGCGGGAAGGGCAGGTGCAGTGAAGGTGCAGGCCCACAGTACCTGATCAAGAGCAGAGCAAGTCTAGTGATGGCAACAAGGTTCATGTGAAGTCTCATGATTGCTGGACAAGTCCACAGTAAAGAGGCACAACCACAGTGAAACCAGGAAGCAAAACATCTCTTGTTGGTCACTATTTCTGTCGAGTCAAGGTAGACCAAATTGCTGACATTAATGAATGTTCTCTGAGCTTTTCTTCAAGAGGAGACGATAAATAAATGCACAGTTTCAATGAACATTTGGTGAAAGGCAGCTACACTTCATAACGGCTAGAGAAAATGGTAAGCAATCTAATCAAACAAAATAAGAATGCTTTTCCTGCATTTTGTTTTAAATTCACATAGATTCCTTCACCGATTCAAAGTAACCCTACAGTCCAATTGTTAATGCAACACTATTAGGCTGGAAGCTTTAAGGCTGTTTTCCTGTACATGAATTCCTCCTGCTTTGTGGTACTCTGATCAATTGAAATTTCAGTAACACTGGAAAATAATCCCTTTATCTTTCAGCTTCCTCCTTCTACTTTGGCTCTGTGATTCCAAGTGGGAAAAAATCTTAGCTTGGAATCAGTAACAGCAACTTATGCTTGAGGTCTAGTATTAGGAGGAAAAAAAAAAACCAACACAAATTCTCAGTCTTAACAGTTATTCAGTGGTCAGGGTAATTATTACCAACAATTCATATCATACCACAGCTAGCACAGCAAAACTCCCACTCTAACCGTATTTCATTTTCTTTACTGAGGCCATCAGAAATCTTTCCTCGTATCGGAATCGAAAGGGGAATTACTAAGAAATTCTGGCTCATAGTGGCATTTTTTTCATATACACTATTAAATGTGACATTCCTGAAACTAAAGTACTTTCCATAAAACTCAGACCACGTTATTCCAAAAGCTTTGAGAGTGGGAGGGAGAAGAAAAAAAGAGAGGAGAAAAAGAGAAAAAAAGAGAAAGAGGAAAAGACAAAAGAGGTAGTGCAATTAGAACCACTGACAGATCAAGAGGAAAGCAAGCAGGAGTATCCCTATCGAGACAGGAGTCCTGCAATGCCAATCAGATACTATACTGTATAAAAGCTGTGTCTGCTCAGAATTAGAAATCCTGTGCTGCTGTCAATTTATTTGTTTAGTTGTTGTTATACACAGAGTACAAAAGAATGTATTTATTGTGTTACAATCAGAAAAAGACACATTAGAAAATTACAATATTTTCATCTACTTCCAGTATTGAGTAGTGTCATCTGGGTGACCTAAAAGATAAACAGCTGTGAGGACCCAAATAAGACATACAGACATCAACACTGAAACAATTCTAGTAACAAAAAGTCCTATGAAAAGCTTCGATACCAAACTGCTCATGAAAGCCACGTGTGCCTGAAAAGCACTATTTTGAATTTCCTTAATTTTTTTTCCTTAGATAAAAGGAAATCAAGGGAATTTAGACAGAAAAGAATAGGTGGATGCCAAAGGTGTACAAATTCAAGCCAGACAGAAGGCACTGAATGTCTGGGTGTTTGTTTGTTGTGTTGTTTGTTTGTTCTTTTACAGCAACAGAACTATAATCTTTAGCTTGAAATATTACGCATTCCGTAGAATATAACCTAATGTAACTTAAGCAAGAATTGGGTCACAACATCTTACTCACTCAGCACAGCAAAAATCTTGCTGATTCATACAGAGATCGAGAAGCAGAAAATAACTCTAAAAGCAGTTTGGAATAGTCAACATCCTCAATAACTAAAGATAGTCCTGTGAAAATCTGCATGCTCTACCAGATTTTAAAACTTCCTCTTAACATTTTGCCTCTGTCTTTGCATATCCTTTATTCATTTCTGCTGCTCAGTCTTATCAAGCTTTCATCACATACTTCCCATACAAAGGAGAACAGAGATTATGACGTAACTTAATATACTGAAAATGCTGAAGTACAAAACTAAAGACATAATGATTCCAAAGCACGTAAACAGAGGAAATCCAATCAGTTCCATAAACATTAACCTGAGTCAACCCTACTAAAAGGTCGCTAAGAAAACAAAACTGTTGAGGATTACATTGATGAAGACCATTTTCGATTACAATGTTGAGATTTTGGATAGGGAAAAGTCTAGTTCTTATAAGTATCATTTATTGCCAAAGTAGGGCAGGACGAGACTCAGATTCTTTTTCTCCTCTGCAATGTTGTGGTTCAGTCCACACATTCAGATGGGAGAACTGCTTAAGTACTGAAAGCAACAGCAGTTTTTGGCTCTTTCAAGAAAGCGCTGCATTTTGTTTTGCTGGCAAGTGATATTTCCATGGCAACAATGATGCCATGTTTCAAACTTTTCACCAGGTTTCAGTCCCAAAGGTGTAACCCTTAAGATTAAGATATAATACACCCAAGACACAAACCACAATTCAGCATGAATATTCCACATGATTCATGATGAGCAAACTCTTGGAGCATACAAAACTAGAATAGTCAAGAACATCTCATGATGTGGTCCAAGTGCGTTAGAATTTCTGTTGTCAATGGCACAAAACTATGTAGCTATACCTGGACAAAACTCTGCTTCAGCTGGTACCATTAACCTAAGCTTTCAGATTCTGGTCTCATAGCAAGTTTAGACGTAGCAAGGGATTCACATACGAAATACCCTCAGCTTTGAGCCATTCCTTCTGCAGTCATATAGTTCAGTTATTCTGTAAAGTTTGTAAGAAGAGGTTCTCACAGACAAAAAACAATCTCAACAGCAACGATCCCACCGTCTTGCTCAGCTATCTCATCACATTTACTCTTTACCAAGGAGGAACGTGGAATCTTCTCCTCTGGTCTGGATGTCCTGATCTGTATCTTCTACCTGAAGGAAATCAAAACAGGAAAAGCTTGTTTAGACTGTCTCCAAGAAAAATTATATTCATATATTTTGAGAAAAGAACATGTTCCTCTTCAGTTGGCATGTAATTATGGATAGTATTTGGAGATGTTAAAAGCTAAACTCCATGATGGAAGTGCTCTTGCTGAAGCTCCTAGGCTTCTGTAACTTTTAAATCTATGGCCAAGTAAGGGCTCCTGATAGTGGACTACAGAGGTCATACATACACTATGGTTGGTAGATCAGACTGTGTGAATTCAGGAAATGAAAATACACTATTTAGAACCAGATAGAAGCTATACTAAGAAATATTTTCATATCATTTTAAGTGTGCCATATACAATACTGATTTACTTGTACAAGTTGACTTTTTTTCCACTATCTTTTGTACACTGACTTAGAACTAGGTAGTAGTTTGTATTGAAAAAATATAACTGATAAAATCTCAATGTTTGTCAGCTGGGCTGCTGTAGAGAGTGACAGAGATACATGCTAATAGCGGTTTCTATAGTTCTTACTGCTCAGTTTATTTTCAGCTCTTTGCAGAAAGAGGTGACAATGTGATCCAAAACACAGTGGTTTTAATTGCCAATTAATCAAGTTTTGTCTATCAGTAGGTTATACGGCATATGATGCTTCAACCAGGAACCCAGAATTCATAAACTCCTGCTTTATCTCAAGGAAGACTTTTAAACACAAAACACAAAAATTACCAAGAGCTGCAAAGCCAAGTTTTTAGCTGTTTTACTTCTCAATAACAGAAGCCTAACTTTAGCTTTAAATTAGACACCTAGAATCTATTTAATAAGCATCCTAATGGTCAGGCATTCAGAATGCAATACAGAAAACTCAGAACACTAAGCGGCAAGTCTTCTAAATTAACAAGAAACACTGAGGATAAAAAAACTTCTACAAGGCTTTGGTGTCCCACTGTGTTACATGGATGCACTGTCTCAATTTGTAACACACAGCCAACACATTTATCAAAGGAACTTAAATAAATAAATAAATAAAATACCCTGCCCCCCAGATCCCCATCTTTCAAACCCCAGATAGAAGATTAGATAGTAATTACAACAGACCAGTGGTTAGTATTCATCACAACACAGGGGATACTTCAATTCTTATTCTGCCCGAAGGTATTCAAACCAACATCTCATTGAAATACTAGCAAGCCTTAGGTTTATGCTTTCTGGTGGAGGCACTGTTTCCTCCACTACTGAAGTCAAGCCATTGTCATGGAATTCTTAAACATTAACTGATAAGCACGAGCAAAGAACACTTAATCACTGGGTACTTTTCTAACAGAAGATATGGCTCCCATGGTTACTGTACCATTAACTTTTAATGTGTTTTTTAAAATGCATTTTATTTAATGATTTATATGTAACGTAACAGCAGGAGATTCGACATTTAATAATGGCCTCGCAGAAGTCTAGAGGAAAAAATCAGGGCCTGAACCTGCATCCTTCGGTCCAGTGAGACAAATCACTGGGTTAAGTGCTCTAGCCACTAGGCCAAAAGAGTTCCTGATACAAATACAGACGGATAGCAGAAACATCATAGGAAGTTTTATCACAAGCTGTCACACTTTCTTCATTTTTATTCCGTTTCTCTGATGAGAGGCACACAGAACAGACAGAACAGCTACATAAAGAACCAAATCAAATACCTGTCTTAACATCAGCAAACTTATGAAGAAGCAACTCTGTCAAAACATCAACAATCTTGGCAGGTCAGATTAAAATGAACTCTGAAACACTTCAAGGTTCTTTCATAAGGAGAAACATGTTTTCCTACTAAGTCATTATTATTTATAACAGAGATTTAACTGCAATTACAGCATCCTATTTTAAGAGTGCCCTGAGGGTAGTAAATAAGGTTTAATTTTGCCTGTGCAGAGGAAGCCATAATATTTTATTAATGTTACTGAATTCTGATTATAACACAATTCATTGTAGTAGGTGTGGAATATACTTTATGGAATACGTCTAGTGGTAAGATCTGTGGAGGTGAACAAAATGCCAGCAAAAGTGATTCCTGAATAGCAGGCTTTTTGAGATGGCCACAATGATAAGTTTTGGTTTTTGCTTACAGTCAGCATGAACACTATTGCTGTATTTGCTACACATACCATCAAACAATTTTATCCCTGAACTAAGTGATAGCATCTCATTTTCAAGGATACAACAAAAGCAGCTGACACACATTTAAAGACTTTACTGTATTTGTTTATTAACGCTCTGCCCTAATCACATCAGTCTTCTTTGGAAACATCATCTGGAAACACAGAAGAAATTTAGGCTCTGCAGACTTAACAAAATAACTGATCTTTCATAGATACTTCTCTTCCTTTTGCTTATTTTCTTTAATCCATGTTTATACGCCTTCATTTATAATGGCGAGGAAGTAAGATTGAAGTAGTATCAAGTAAGTGGAGTTATCCACAGTGATGCATTGCTGAAATCTCTGTTGTGTTCAAGAAGTGGGATTGGTAGACGATTCAAGATTAATTTTTGTCATGACAAAACAGGACTTCCATTTCTATTATTTAGGTAATGGTCTGGAAACTGAGACCTGATCTAGAAAATCATGTAAAAGGTGTTTATTTCCACGCTTAATGATTTTCCTAAAGTATGAACTAAGATTTGCAACTAAAGACTTTACACTTACACTTCGGTGCAGTTGTGCCAACCTCATTTTAGTTCGATTACAGTTTTAAACACCACTCAGATGAGACCAAGCAGGTGAGGTTTGAATACCACATGAAATATTCTTTTTTCAGAACACTTGGAGGAAAGGAAGGCTTACTTCACTTGGTAGTTAGTTTCTGCTAATGGTAGTACACAACTATACATTTTAAGAGTTCTGTTGCTGAGTGCTGCAAACACTCGATGTATAAGTATATAGACATATAAACTGTACATAGACATAGAGCTGTTATATTGTTCACAGAAAGAATTCCAAATACAAACATCTTTTACCTTGTGGTTGAGGATTTCTCCCGAGGTTGCCCCTCATTTGGTTATGATATGGAGAAACAAAGGAGCTTCTGTGTGTTTGCTGGAACCTAGGATTAGGTTCTCTTTGGTGTGCTCCTGAAAAACAGAAGTTACTAGCCAACTTTGATGGTATAGATGATAAAAATGAAGAACAGAGAGAACATATTCTTTTGTTCTTTTTTTGGGGGGGGGGGAGGAACACATTTATTAGATTTATGTCAAAACAGTTACATACAATTACAATTCTTTCGAACTACTCAGCCTAATAAGTATGGTTCTTGTCCTCATTTCCATCTATAGACATCCTGATTACAAGCCGCTAACAAGTAAAAGCAGATAATTTCCTGACACGGATTTAGAAACTGAAGTCATTAGAATGAAACAGAAACCTCTGTTTAAATTAGAATCACAAATCATAATTAATATGCTTAAGTACTGCTCTAAAGCAATAGCAGACACTAGACAGATTTGGTATCATAAATCACCAACGGATACCCTTAGTTCTGAATGCTACCCACCACTATGGTATAGTACCATATCCAGAAGTGGACATAAGTGCTGTTACGTAATGCAAAGTTCTGAACTAACAGAAAATCATTCTGTCTGTCGCAATTTTCTCAAGAAATTTTTAACAGGTAAATTTTATCCTCACAGACATCAAACTCGATTGGTAATAAAGATAATACCAGCATAAAAGCTCTATTACCAAGTGATTCAACCACAATCCAATCATGCCTGAACCAGATCAAACGTACAGTGCTAGGTGAGTCTGTCATGTATAGACCGATAACTAATGAAGGCAGAACCACTTCTCTACTGGTAGACACTGAAACCACACAACAGCTTATATGAATAAAAAGGTCCACAGAGAGGTTACCTAGACCATCTATCAGTTTATACATTCAAAAGCTATCAAAAACCCTTCCTTTCTCTCACATAAAATGAAAAAGCACTCAAATTCATAGAGAGAAGCTGACATACAAAGGGAAGCTAAAGGTTCTTGGTGTTTAAAGATTATCAAAAGCTGAAGGCATAAACTTTTCCTTAATAGAAATATCTAGCAGATAATGCGTACACTGTCTTATCCGTATTTCAACAATATACAAACACTACTTAATAACAGCATTTTGTACAGTAATGATGACACTTCAAAATCTAGTCATTTCAGAGTGGATTATTTCAAAGCCTCAAACACCTCAGTAATCAAGATGCGTGTGAATGATGCTGAAAACATTTCAGATTTTTCTTATTTTTATTTTTCCTGAAGGTCAGGCACATCAGGTGGGAGAATGATCGTCTTTAGTAAAGCAAGCCACACAGCTGGAAAAAATGTAAGCCAAGTCTTAGGCTAAATGCCCTTCTCCACTCTGCCCCAAAGTTTGCCCTGGTTTTGAACTGCATCAGTCTGTCTTCAGTGCCTTACTCAGACCTTAGACTATCATGGCTAAAATAGCTCCCTTGAGGGAAAGGCAGAAAAAAAACTGTCATTCAGTTCTTCCTATAAAAATAACTTTAGTCACTGAGCAGATAGCAGTGGTTTCTGTCAGTGAATAATATTTTATTTACTGCGTGTATCTCACTAGCTATGTAACTCGATGGAAATACTTTCTCCAAACTTGGGTAATCCAATCCACGTGAATTCCTAAAAGCACGAGGTATTTTCTTAAATCTCTCCTTTGGTTTCTTGGAGAAAAATCTCATGATTTATGTAGCTTGACATGCTCCCTAGGTAAATGCGGTTGCAGCTGAAGGGTAACTGAGCTTATCAATACATTGATTTGCTTGAGAAAATTAATATCACACCAACCTGTGATGAATCCATTCCCTCTCGGTCTGCTCTGTATTGTTCTTTTATTCACCGCACAAACCTTGCAAATGAGTGACTTCAGATTTTGGAAGGGTGTATATAAAGACTCCTGCAGACAACAGCATTAACATTAATGGCTGTTTCATCTTTCTCTCTTCAGCTGTAGCACAAACCAATGACACATACAACAACCAAAAGAATTTTATTAGCCTACACTCATACACATGTGAAGATGTCAAATTTTCTGGTTCACATTTTTTTGGAAACAAAATTAAAACGTTTCATATTCAAAGTGGGTTTTTGGAGGGGTCAATAGAGGTGCAGAAGGAATGTTTTTTCCTCTTCTGGTTACATTTGTTTTTCTCCTCTGTTCACATTTGTTTATTACTTACTTCCATATTCTACTGTTTTGAATCTGCAGGTATTGCTACCTAGGCTTAAGTCTACCAGCAGAACCTCAGAGAGTGACATGTAAAGTCTCCAGATAAAGTGGGATGAGCCACTGAAAAATCAAAGTATCTTAATCTCATAAATTACAAACACAACAGCAATACATCAGCTTTAACTTCAGATATTTGTTATCTTATAAAATGGAACCTCGTCTAAAGAGACATGGAGGAACTAAACACCAGCGTTTAACCTGTGTGCTGAAAAATTCTGATGTCAAAAAGGAAAAGACAAAACTACTTGAAGACTCAAAACTAAGAGATGTGGTATATGAGGACTGTTCTGATAGCAGTGCCTCCTATTTTATTACACTGGCACAAAACATCAGAGGCAAGTGTTGGTGATACGGCAGTAGAGGCTGAACCTTCCCACTAATATCCCACTGCATGTTGTTGCTGTGCAACTGATGGCAGCAAAGGGGCATTCTGACCAAATGGCATCTGACATGGAAGTGAGTATGAAGTGGAGATGTGTAACTGAATTTCTCCATGAGATTAAAACAGCACCCACCAACATTCATTGGTGCTTGCTGAATGTTTATGGAGACCTAACAGTGGATTTGAGCACAGTGAGGTAGTGCTTGGTGTGTTTCAGCAGTAGTGACAGCAGATCACCTCCACAGTGGGCCACTTCCACAGATGGTTACAAGTGCACCATGCAGGCTTGTTGGCAGAAAAAGCACAGCTAATGATAGTAATTATGTTGAAAAAGAGTGTTTTGTAGCTTCTCCACCAAAAAGTGCTATTGTGCTCTTTGTATCTGTTGTAGTTTCCATGGAGATAAGCAGGAGGCATTACTTTTGCAGCAACCTACATATCTAACTTTACTGGTTTCAGTGAGCTTTGTAGAAGTGTCACATCCTAAAATCTTTTCTTTCGCTTATTGATTTATACTGGGCATATGGGAAGTGGTACACACGGAAAAGAATGAGAAAAATAGTAGATCATAGAACATCATCATAATTAGTGATTTTCATAAAACCGAACTGATTTTTAACAGGGTGACAATTCCACTTTGTAACCTATGTGGTGGAAAGGGAGCAGCAAGAATGAGAGAGTATTATAGGAAAAGGTAAAAAGCCAACGTGTGCCAGGATTGGAGGAACTGGAGAGGTTTAAGAGTCTGAATCCCTGAACTCTGATTCTGAGATCTACTGAACTCCCTGAAGTAACTGTCCAGATACCTAGAGAGACCCTAGCAGTTAGGAAACAAGCAGGGAACACCAAAGCAGTAACTTTTTCCTCTTATTTATCTTTACAGTAACAAAACACCCACGTAGCATACCTTTTCTTCCCCCCTAAATACAATGCTCTAGCTATCATCAGGTTAAATTTATGATGGATTGCTAACAAACAAGTGCTGAAAGACTTTGGCTTCCAATGATATGTTAAGCTCTGCCAAGAACTAAGTACCAGTTTTATTTATTAAGTTGAATTTATAGTTATAGGAGCAACCAATCATGTACACTTGTTGTCTTGCCAGTGTCCCTAGCTAAACTGGCATCTCTCAGCAATTCTCCCAAAAACAGATGCTTGCTTTTCGAACTGATAAGCTGGAAAGCTATTTTACTAGTCTGGAAGCTCTCTCTGCCATATATGTACCATAAAATCATACCTAAAAAATAAAAAAGTTATTTTAAATTAACAGAGCTGGGCTATTTTTTTCTCCCCACAGAACAGTTTATCTGGGGTTTATTTAAACTTGAGTATCATGCCTTCTAAAATCCTATCCTAGATATTTTAGTTGGTCAAATCAAACTCCAGCTCTGCTCTAAGTGTCTTTCCTCACCTCCCGAGACATGCTAAAATAGAACTTCAGTCTGGTTACAATGAGATTTTCAAAGGTTAGCTAAAGCATACCAGCTAATATATTTTAGAATAACTCTCAGTCAATATCTACGCTTTTCCTTTCAGATTTATGTATACATATGTTAAAAGCTGTTAACTAATCTGAATTCTACCTGAATGGAAAAGAAATAGTTTCACAGAGGTGTATGCAATTTATTTATTTACTTATTTGATCATTTAGATCCTCCATTGTTCTGCTAAAGTTCTACATGAAAAACTGAATGAATAGCTGTCCAAATCCAAAATCTACTGAAATCAACAGACTGATGGCCTTGAGTTGCGGCAAGGTTTACGATGGATATCAGGAAAAACTTCTCTACAGAAAGGGTGGTCAAGCACTGGAATAGACTCTCCCCCAGGGAGGTGGTTGAGTCACCATCCCTGAATGTGTTTAAAATCCATTTGTCCTCGGGGACACGATTTAGCGATGAGCTGTTAGCGTTAGCGTAGTAAGGTTAGGTTGTGGTTGGACTTTATGATCTTGAAGGGGAATGGATGCATTCAAGGCCAGGCTGGATGTGGCTCTGGGCAGTCAGGTCTAGTGGCTGGCAACCCTGCCCATGGCAGGGGGTTTGAAACTAGATGATTTTTGAGGTCCTTTTCAATGATTCTATGATTCTATTAAGGTTTTTTTTCCAACCTGAGCAATTCTATGATTCTGTGATTCTATGATCAGTAGGAGACACAGATGGAGGTGATAGTTTTAATCATACAACTGACTCCAAATGGAAAGGATTATCATCTACATTTCACCACCTATACGCACTCCATTCATCACTCCAGATTAGGATGTGATCTAATTCGACACAAAATTGGATAAGAAAACTACACTGACTGTTATGAAATGTACAAGATTGAAATTATCAAAAAATAAAACCTATTTCTCTATAATAATAGTTATTTTAACCTCAAGTAACAGATGTAACAACAGATAAAAGACATTTCAAAACTAAAACTTTCAAAAATAATAACTGTATGTGTTTTACAGTTCAACACTGAAAATAGAGGTATGAATTTAAGGTCTCAAGAGTGATCTACATAGGTGAGTACAGATGTCACTAATCTACATATATTCTATACTGGTGGGACATAAGCCGGTAGTTGTCTGAGGTTAATACAGCCTTGCACCTTGTCAAGCAGATCTTATCTCTGAGGTATCACCTTAATGCATTACCATGGCCCACACCAAGCAAGACTACCGTTATCTGTCAGCTCTAGTTAATGTGGACATGTTTTAAATTACACAATTATTAGGTAACATAGCATGAAAATTATAAGAGCTCCCAGCTTCTGCAAAATGAGATCAAGTGTTAAATACTTAAAGGTACAAGAAAACACAACATACGTGGTGAGATTCTGTAAACAAATACCTAGATGATACCTTCCTCTGACTTCCTGTTCCTTCTGGAATTCACTAAACCTTCACCTCAAATTATAAGTTCCTTAATACCTTCAAAATATCGCTCTTAGGTGCTTTAGAAGTCATACCTAGTAAGCTGGTCTAAATACATCCTTATGATTTTGCCTAAAATCTTACAGCAGAAAGAACTCACTATTATATATTTACAAGTACTAGAAAACTGCTATGGTAATTTTCATTTTTTGAAACTTGTGAACATTTTTGTACTTCCTTGTATTGTTTTCTAAGTATTGGAAACAAAAAGAAAGGCAGACATTTAGCTTCCTGCCTAGTCTAGTATTTCAACCTTATTATGGTTTATCTGGCAGGAAGGATGAAACAGAAATAATGAAAAGAAGAAAAACACAAGGAAAGGAGGCCAGTGCAACAGTAAATGTTAATATATACATAATTATGGACAGGCAAACTTTTCAAGGAATAAAAAACCTCTCTAAGAGGATGCAATTACTCACATTGCCTTCCAAAAGCTCCTCCAAAGAGCAACTTCGGTGTGACTTTTGGTATTTTTCTTGAAAAAGTTTTCCATCAAACACTTTCCAGGGCATCAAATCATCCATGCTGAATGGAAACCCACAGGCACTATTGGCCATGAGCAATACTGTAAGGCCACGAACCAAAACAGCACCAAGATGTACAGCTCTGGAGTCCACCTGCAGAAGCTGATAATTTAAAGAAAAAAAAAAAAAGAAAAAGAGTGAGAAAAAAAAAGTAGACCTCACAAATTAGGGAATATAGGCAACTTAACCATGACACAACCCTAGAAACTGCAGAGCAAATGAAAAATAGCCCCCAAACTGTGACAACTGTGGTTTTCTATTGCACGGCAGAATTAATCAAAGGATTCTGTATCTAGTTTTATTCAAGAAAATGAAATTACAAATTAAATTACAAGATTTGATGGAACAAAGTTTATCGTGCCCAGGCTTCAGAAATACTTTAAAAACTCAAAATTTTCTTCCAGATTATTTCTCTTAAACATGGATGTTCCCAGAAGGAATACAGAAATGGTACGACAGCATCCAGAAAATGCAAAATGAGCCACTCAACAAGACAAGTAAAACTTCTGGCCAAAATTAACTCAGTGGGTGAATTCAACACTCCTTTGTGGCAGAATGCAGCAAAATGGAAAAGCCTTGAATGCAGTAAGCAGAAAACTTTAATTTTCAGTATTTTGTAGATGGTACAAAGCTCCTCAATAGGGAATGCTTCTTCTACACTCTGTACTGCAGCAGACTGTCAAGACTAGGAGGGGTTCATAATGATGTGGACATCAGTACTGTAATCCCTAGCAGCTGTTGTAGCCTTAGAGTACAGTTTTCCTTACAGTGTAAGTTATACTAGCAAATGGAACAGCATCCAAAAGAGTCCAGCACAGAAAGTACAAAGACATGGTTCAAATTCATCTTAACTCTACTCTTCTGAGAGCTTCGTTTGTCTGAAGGGCACTGGAAAGTCAGTTTTGTTTGCCACATGATAAGGAGGACATAAAACTATCTGACAGAAACCAAAGGAGGGTGCAAAGAAGATGAAGAGTCTGGAGGCCAAGATGTATGAGCAGCTGAGGTCTCTCGGTGTGCTCAGCCCAGAGCAGAGGAGCTGAGGGGAGGCCTGATGGCCACTGCAGCTCCACAGGAAGCAGAAGGACAGTGCTGAGCTCTGCTCTGTGTGACAGCGACAGGACCCGAGGGAACGGCATGGAGCTGTGTCAGGAGAGGGGCAGTGGGGGCTGGGGACAGGGTCTGCACCAGAGGGTGGTGGGTGGGTGGTCCTGTGTGGAGCCAGCAGTTGGATTCAGTGCTCCTTGTGGATCACTTCCAACTCAGGATATTCTATGATTCACTATTACTAATGATAATATCGTCTTATATCTTGAAAGGTTCCCAAAAGATTTACAGGTATGCACATATACCATCTCTATTCCATTTAAGAAAAATTACAGGTAATAGCAGACAACCTGAAATATCATACTACTGGATCAGAACTTTTTTCCCATCATGGTCCATGTGCCAAATCCAGAAAAGCTCTGCTAGCAACATATAGCCACAGAAAACTTTTCAAACAAGCCAAACACAGTAAATCATTGGGAAGAATATAGCTAGAAGTTAGTCAAAGAAAACAACATACAACTTGACAATGTGAAGATGATGTCTGTGATAGGGATCCCACTAAACATAGATAATGGGCAGGAAAGCTTCGTTTAAACTAACTTGAAGAAGTGAGGTTACCTCCACTGGCTGTCTTTCTACAGGGCAGAAGCAAAAGAGGACCTAGAGATGATGATGCTGACAAATATACCAGGCAGGGTCACCCAGAGCTCTCTAAGAATTGTGGCCTCCAGTGATTCCCAGAGAGGCATCAAGCTGACCTTCAGGGCACTGATCCAATGCAACACTCAGTTCCTGAAATTCACCCAGTGAGACAACCAAAGACAACCACAGACATCCAGACAAATGCATACAACACAAGCTAACTGGAGCAGTCATTCAGAATATAAAAGGCTCATCATTTACCTAATGTGATGCTTCATACTCCACCTCATGCTCCACCTCCTCACTTTTATTTTAAAGTATTTTCAGGATAGGATCAGGCTACAAGTTTCAGGAAATTACTGCCTCCAGCTGCAAGTAATCATCTTCTCAGCCTAGACCAGTAACTACATGCACTCTTACATCTCAGTTGCTCTGGCAAGTAAAGCAGTGTTTTGCAGAGCACTTTAAAATGCTGACAGGTCCTTAAATTAGGAATGTGGTTTAAATGAACCAGTATTATTTGTACTAAAGTAGATTGTAAGAGTGCACAAAGCACACAGCTGGTTATCAGGTTGCAGCTGAGAGATTCTTACATCACGCTAACTTAATTGCTCCTGATCACCTGGCTAAATCTCAAGACCCGCTAAGAAAACTAGTTCACCTCAATTCAGGCTTTAAAATAGATTCTGCTTGGTTTGTGGCTGAAGTGAGACTTTATGAGTGGAAATCAAATGCATAGGAACTACCAAGAATCTTCACAACTTCCTTTTTTTGTAATTTCCTCGACAGAATACTTTGACAAGTACTGAATAAAGGTAAGATTTTGCTATTTAAGCTTGTATGGAAAATGGATGTATCAAGCTAAAATTAGCAGCAGAGTCCAAGAATGACAGTAGGAAGGACATTAATCTGTTGAACCAAATTTGTTAGACAAATTTTTATCAATGTGACTTACACAACCAATATTCTCTTTATTATAAATACCTATTTTTTTATTCCTTGGCATACAGATCAGTATCTTCTATCATTGAAGTCTCAGCATTGATAACATCAAAAGATTTAATTGTTGAAAAGAAACTTACAAATACTAATGAAAGCAGGTATTTAAGGTGATGATAAGAAAACAGTAAATGCTATCTTAAACAGAAGCAATGACCATTCATACCTTTTTGTCATTTATTGACAGCGATATGCTCTTACTGTCCATTTTAATCCCACTGGTACCAAGGATGTAGAACAGCTGTTAGGACAGATTACTAATACTATATATAGATGCCAGATGTCATCTGGGCCACAAATCTTTAAGGCATCTTAAAGATCTTCAAATCTTTGTTTTAATTTGTTCTAAAATTTCTAAGCATACGTACAACACAAGTATGCGATTAACCTATCTTTCTCCAATGACGTTATTCACGTTAATGCAAAACAAATACATACATGTTGGCAGAACAAGCGTCTAAATGAGAATCTGAATAATCTTCCTTTTGATGGTGACAGACAAAATAATAAAACATAGAAAAGGACTTGGAGGTTTCAGTTTGAATGACATCTCAAGCTGGAGATCAGCGTAGTGCTGTCATTGATGCCACTGTTCCTTAGTGAGTATGAAGTCTGAGCTAGCAGTATAACCCAGGCAATGATTTCCAGCTTCATATGTGATAAGAAAGTCGCTCGTGGCAGGTTTTACATGTCCCTAATCTTCACTGTCTAGGGCTAACAACCCAGATTTTTTCCCCAGAACTAATGCAAATGGTGGGAGGTGAAGGGAAGGCTTGATTTTTTAATGTAAATCCATATTGCTAAGACTGAGAGAAGAGCTATCAACAGTGATTTCTTCATTTTAATAAGACAGGAAATGGATTTGCTAAAGGGTAGTTTTTCTATTTTCCATGTCTGCTAATGAAAAATGAAGAAAATGAAAGTGCAGCAAGTCTATAACAATAAGCCCATGCAGATGGCAAACCACAGAGTTGCTTTGCCATGGGAATGCTGACAACTGCTTGGTGTTTGCAATGCAAAGATGTCATGACAAGGATAAGTGGAAAATTCCAAAAGAAAAGAAGACTTGCCTTCCAGGGCATTACACCCTAGAGATTACTTCTTATTGGAAACTGTGTCTGTGCTTTTTGCTATTTTTATGGACTCAGAACCCTAGTGAATCATGTGAGATACACCCCTGTGATCCTGCTGCTGCTACTCCTACCATCAGCTGATGACATCTGTGTGAGAGAGACAAGGAGTGCGTGAGAACAGCTTCTCTTACACCAGCTGCCTGTGTTGTGCTCCTGCCTCTGCTCCCACCAACACCAGTTCCCCATCCTCCCAGGGTTTGGGGAAGAAAGATCACATTTCCAATTTGCCAACACTGATGGAAGACTGAGAAGAGAACTCAAAGGTCACAGTCCTCTAAAAGTCAGTGTAGCAGAGGTTATGGATGTTGCACTTAGAAGGCCTGAGCTGAAATGGATAACCCCATTTGAAAAGAGAAATGCAGCAGTATCCACATGAGAAAAGTCTAATGCTTTTTGTAACAATCTGAGAAATATCTTTGCTAGAAGAGACATCATCAGAGAGCAATTTCATACTACGCTTGCTTCTGCTCTACAAACACAGTGTTTCAGCTGATGGACCTTGTAATTTCAGGCTGGTAACTGTGCTCGTATGCATCCTCACTGACCACTGAGAGGGGCTTTGCAAGAAGGAAAGCGCTTACTCCCAGATGCAGTCAGTAAATCTAGACCAAAAGACCATAATATATACCCAGCTGAAGGTTTTTAAGTCACAGTAAAAAGTACATACATACATGGATCTTATATACAATAAGCAAATTTTCAGATCAAATAAAATTAATTAAATCGTTTTAAAAAAATTAAAGAAAACATTTTCATGATGTAAAAATGCCTTGATACTTTAAGACCTTTGAGTCTTCTTTGTGGATTCCCAAATGCTTTCTTAATAAACGTATCAACTTTATCTGATGTGCTTCAAAAGCAGCACTTTTGTGTGATGTGAATATGACAAAAACAAAAACCCACATATCTTTCACCTTGAATGCTGAAACTCTAGCAAATGTTGAGAGCTCCAATCCTGTTAAAAAGACAAACAGGCTCTACCATGCTTAAGATGTGACAGTAAGTATCTGAATGTGCCTAATATCAGAAGAAACAAGTGATGGCCAGGAGCATACTCAGTGGCAAACAGGTCTTCATTTCTAGAAATCAAGACCAATAAATACATGGTAATGATGTCACAGTTCTTTATCTGCACTGTTTTACTCCTCATCTGTACTTTAATGCACTAGATATTTTGTTCTATTTAAGAACTGGTTCCTTTAAGTAGGCATTTTAATAACATTCTGGGGACATACTTTATTAATCATTAATACACATTTTTGTTACATTGGATTTTCAATTAAGGTTGTTCTTATGCATTTTTCCCTCATTTGCTGCCTTCTTCCCGCAGTTGGGTAGAATATAAAAGATATAAACGTAGCCAACATTCAAAATGTTAATTTAAAAATAAATGCCTTTAAAATGGCACCAAACTTTTTCTTTCTCCTTTCTCTCAAAGGAATATTTGTGTTTCTGTTATGAAAAGGAAAGTGCAGCTCTCAAGGGTAAGTTAGTACTTGCTTATTTCTGGTTAAAAGTAATCAAGTGAAGAACGGTAATTAAAAATCAGTGAAATTTGATTGCAGCAGTAAGCTGCTGGAATTCATGTGATGGTGATAAAAATCTAAGTACTTTTCCAGTTTCACCATTTCTTTTCAGACCCATTTGAACTCAGTGTATTATCAGTATATGACTTGGTATATTACTGCCCTCAAACACAACTTAAAACATCAAATATTTACCATAGGCAATTTATGCTTGAGCAATAAAGGTAGTAAGTAGATTGTATCTTGAGTTCTTGTCATTGAAACAGTAAAGCTTAGCTTTGCCTGGGAGAGGTAATGCACGCTGTGATTCAGATATAAACAGATAAACTGTTAACCAATGACAGCTTTACTGAACTTAAAATGTGCTACAATGGAAAGAATCAATGAACTG
Organism: Excalfactoria chinensis; assembly: GCF_039878825.1. Taxonomy (NCBI): domain Eukaryota; kingdom Metazoa; phylum Chordata; class Aves; order Galliformes; family Phasianidae; genus Excalfactoria; species Excalfactoria chinensis. Next base: position 66,717,435 of record NC_092827.1, on the reverse strand, counting down.
ATTTTTTCAACCTCAAGACAAGAGTCACCTCCAGAATTCCAGGTGTTCCTGCCTTCTGCCCTTTGTATAAATTCCAATTGCAAGTTGTCAAAAGATCCATCTGTACTGGAACTATATACTTTGCTCTTGCAAAAATAAGCTCAACTGGTACAACAGCAGTAAATGCATGGAGCATTATCAGAGAAGATAACACTGACGAAACAGTATGTTTACTTGGCAGCGGTCAGCTTTTTGCAATGGGTTGCTGGAAGTGTAGTAAGTACTTCACCTGCTCCCTTCACCTGTCACAGTGAGAGGGGAGTAAAGTGCCTGTGTTTTGAAAACATTGCTAAGGTTTATTCTGATAAAAGATTATGGCTTAGTTTAAGCTCTTCCTGCTTAAACAAGGTGTGTGCAAAGGAAAATGGGGACTGAAAGGAGGAGATCCTATGAGGGTATCTACCAGCAACGGAAACAAGAAAAACCAGTTCTTAAACACTCCTAAAGACTTCATAGTAAATATTTAGCAGTAAACAACCCAATTGTTCAGTGTTTATATCTGGAAAAAGGTTTATTTACTGTGTTTTGTCAGGAGTTTGATGTAAAATGATACACTGCTATTTACATGAGGCCAGAAACTCCAATGAAGTTGACCTAAACAAAGCTTTGAAACTGCTTTTACATTTAAGCAGGTAATTACAACAAAAAAATACTACTGCTAACCAGCCTATGATCAGATAAAAGTCACCTTCAGTTGCAGAAAGACAGCTTTTTAATTGCTCGTTTCATTTGCAAAGATACGAATACTTATCGGAACTCTTAGCAGTGATTACAACAAAATCTAGCAGAAACGAAATTTCTACGATGATGAATATTACACCAGTAAAAAGGTTCAGCCCTTTCAAGTTATTCACACAGTTATGTCATGGACAGCACGCTAGCACTTGCAGAAAGGTTAGAATAGCATCACTATTCTTATTGTACCCACAACTGTGCTCAATTCTGAGATAAATGACTGCAGGGCTAACAACAGTCCGCAATGCATGTGACATTCTCAAAACATCTGAGTTACAGCACTCAGGCTGTGATCCAGCCAGCAGTCACATCCCTTCCTCAGAAATGGATTCACTGGGATCTTAATTCTTACCATCTTAACACGCTTTTCTCCCATGCGCGTAGCAATGTCTCTCTCTCACTTGGATGTCCTAAGAACACGGTATTTCCTTAAAGCTTCCTCTTATGTTGGGATATTTAGAGTGCCCTCCTTCCTCTTTTTCCCTATTTAGAAAATCTGCAGTAACTTATTTCTTTCCTTTCTTACTTCTACAGCACTGTCAAACATTCCTGAAAACAGCCAACATATTCAGAGGCCATTAGGAGATAGTAGAAAAAAATAGTTTAAAGAACTGTACAGAAGTTCACCATCCTCTCAGTTCCATTAGTTCCCATCATAAACCCTCAGAGTCTGAATTTCTTCCACTCCCTTGCTTTCTGAGACTCACTCCATATTTCTGTATTCTATTACACACTGATGAGCACCTCAACACTCAAAATCAAGGGCTTCACTTCCCACCACCAGCATCTTAAACACAAGCCCGATCTAAAAATCTTATCTACACCTTACCTTAGCCCTTTCCCTTTGTTTAATTCAAGGACTGGTCCATAAAAAAGTTACAGGAGTAAAAAACGTGCCAGGAACACAGCTGCTCAGCAGAACATACTTGGTTTCCTCTGCCGCAGCAGCAGACTATAATGGTAAAAGATAACAGGTTAGGTGTGCAACTGTTCTCACTAGTGTGTGCCACTCACTACTGTCCTTCCTCATGGATGTTTTTCACACCGTACTGTGAAACAGTTGTTGTGGATTCAAACATCATTGCAACTACAATGAAATATTGACAGGTGAGAGTTAATTAGCCAAGCTTAGAATTTACTTTGTCCCTGGAGTTCAAATAGATGTTCACTGCCTCAATATATAACCATTCCCTCAAATCTGTTTTGAGTGCACACCTTTCAGGGACCTGATCTATTTGTGACTGAAACCAACAGAAAGACCAGTGGACTTTAGCAGAATTTAGAACAGGTGTTGCTTGGCACATCTGAAGCTCTGTACCCTTCAGAAAGCTCGCAACAATAGTTACTCAAGTCATGTCTACTACCAACGAACTGAGATGGTTAATACAGGGAACTTCAGGAGAACAGTCACTGTTTGCCAGTGCAATAAAGCGTTTTTCCTTCTTTCTCCCTGCTGCCAACCCCCAGTTTCTTTGTATTGCAGAGCAGCTGCACAATTAGATTACTGATACTAAGGTTCACCTCTGAAGTGATACGTTCCAAGGTAAACAGTTCTGGCTAAAAGACTTTCAGGTGCTAAGTCCACACATTGAGGAAGAAAAGAACTATCTGCTTCTATTTCAGGACAAGTTTCAGGTCCAAGACAAATCAAACCACAGGTAAACACAGCAGCATCTCAGATGACTGCTAAAGGATCTGCCAACTTTCAGCTTGTAATCAAGTATGTTCAAGATACTGGGAATCAATTTGTAATTAAGTTGCAACAAGGCATCCACTTCCAGAACATCAATTTCTTCTGGAATGGAAAAACTGCCATACATGACTTGAAAAGTGATAACTTCTGGTACAAAAATATCCACCTTATGTTATAGCTTAGATGAACACACACACAAAAAAAAAAACCTGAAATTTGAGAATCCATGCAACCATACTATATGACCATAGTTTTAGCTGAAGTGCCAGATCGTCTTTTACCTTAAACATCTTGAAATAGCAATAGAACTAGACAAGGGATTTTCAAGACATACTGCCAACACTGAATAACTTCAGCTGATTCACTGAAAATGACCTTGAGGCAATGAGAAGAAAGCTGTATTTCTAAAGCTGAACAAGGACCGAAGCAATCTCAGCTTGAAATCGCATGCTGTACTACTGCACTTTTATTCCAGATTAGCTCAGAACACTGAGAAACCTAAAGGCGACAGGAGATGAAAGAATGGGCTGGGAAGGAACGTTAAGACAGTAAACCACCTCAGCCTGCACCTGTTTCCTTCTGACTAGTTACAATTTTTCCCTATCATCTTAAATACACCATTGTCAGATGCAAATTTCTGTAGGAATACAAAGCCCTGATTTAGTAATTGGGAATGCATTGATACCAAAATACACAGATGGAAGCAGATTCTGAAGTATCTGTAACACTTTCTAAATAACTGAAAGAACCTGAACTGTTGAAGACATACATTTCAAGTCTGACATTCTTACGTATCATACACAGCCAAACAAACTCTTATACCAGGGGGACAAAAGACATAATTGCTCCAGGGTAGATACTACAGTGCAACTGGATGCAGTATGGCAAAGCTGTAAGGAGCTTACAGATGCCATAAATTCGAGCAGTATGTAGTGCCTATGTCCATCCAAGTATCTCACACTAACACTTTGTTAGTGTTTTATGGCATACATATAACTTTTAAAAGCACTTACAGAACTCATAGAATCATGGAATCATCGAATGGCCTGGATTGAAAAGGACCACAATGATCATCTAGTTTCAACCCCCCTGCTATGTGCAGGGTCACCAACCACCAGACCAGGCTGCCCAGAGCCACCTCCAGCCTGGCCTTGAATGCCTCCAGGGATGTAGCATCCACTGCCTCCTTGGGCAACCTGTTCCAGTGCATCACCACCTTCTGAGTGAACTTAAATTTCACACATCAAATTCCAGGCACGCATGCTTTTTAACCAAGTTTTCCCAAGCAATCTTTGGCTGCAGTATTTGTAAATATGTGATTCAAAACTTTCTACCACTGAAACAAAGGTTTGATATGTTCCCACACTTGAAGAAATCCTAGAAGAAACATATCATTTCTGTTTGTAACTCACTGCGGCCTCTCCTATTTGAACAGTACTCTAGACATGTTACAGGTGAAAGATGATCTGTTGTCGCACAGGGCTGGCACAATATAAGAAACAACACTGCAAGCAGGACTGCTGGTGGCTCTTTTTCTCTACAATGGCTGCAAAGTTAGACTGATGGCTCTCTGGGCTTCCTGCCAGAACAGCACACCAGATTAAAATAGAAAGAAGGGAAATAGGCAACCTGGGGCCCAAAAGTTAATTCTGACCTTATGTATATAAGCTCTACGGGAAGCTTGGGCAAAGCAGAATACTAATATACCATATAAGGGGCACACAATGAAACCAGATTAAGAAAAAAAGAATTTACAAAAGCTCTTGTCTATCGCGTTCACATTTTAGTATTTTGAAACCACTGATCTTGAAAAATAAATCTTCATGTGTAAGAACCGAGTAGTTAACTTCTACTGAATAGTATAACATGCATTGGGGTAATACATCCACAGGGCAGTTTCTTTCAGTGGAAGTAAACTGTGTATTTTTTAAGGCTTTAACCGTATTATTCAAACCGTGTCCCTTTCTATTCCATGTAGGCTTATGGATCTCATTAACTACGAAATATGGATAGCATATCAGAAAGCAGATTTGGAAGTGAAGGCTGAAATAATCTTAACACCACAGGAGAAAACTGGGCTCCATTTACATTTTCTCTCATGTTAATAGATTTTTTCAAATATTTTCACTAATGGATTCTTGCGCAGAAATAGAGCAAAATTGTTTTCATCAAACTCATGTTCTTCACAGAATTGTTTAGAAGGCTTAAACATCAACCCTGTATTATCGTTTAAAGTATAAAGACTGCAAATAAGCAGGCACTTTCATAACAATTATAGATGCAGCCCAAGTTAAACACAACTTCTTTGAAAGCTTTGCAGCGAGTTCTTCCCAAGGACCACATTTAAATTTTCAGAGGAGAAGAAAAAGTATGTCAAGTAGCTTAAACTGTACTTTTCCCTTTTCCTCCCATAAAACTCATATTTATTAGCTGTGTGCTTGAATCCTCTACTGATTTTAAACATAAATACCTAGAAAATCAATTTAATAAATATCGAATGCAGTGACTTCACTTTACAAAGCACCTGCAAATGGCAACAGTAACCCAAGCCCAACATGATACTGCCTGCTTCAGTAGAGTGCATGATACAGTATAATAGCAGCTTCACGTGTCAGTTGCTTTCATGCCAGCTTATCTCCCATAAGCTTTGTGGGTAAACTGCAAAATGTTGTGAACAACTTTGAATTAGCAGAATGACTGCTGGAAACTATTACGCATCAATGAATATTACATGTTTGGATGCAAAATAAGTTTCCTAAACCACAACATTAATGAACGAACAAAGACATCCAATTCCAAGAGAACAACCTTCCAAGCACTTTAGAAATTTACATAACAACACCTGTAGGGGCATCTATAACAAATTGTTTCAATACTTCCTGCTCATGCTTGGCTGCCTTTGTGCTTTTGCTGAATGACTGCCACATCAGACTTGGTAAAATAATTATATGCTCAGTGTTAAGTACATTGTGTGTAATAATGGCCTCAAGACAGAAATAAATCCTACATTCTTGATGTTTTCCATACTGCTATCATTTCCTTGCTTTGTTTCTGGCATACAGGTCTAACATTTGATTACCTGCAGAACAAATCTGTGGTGAATTTGGGGGAAAAAAAAACTAAGACTGGATTTCATCTGTCAGAATGAGTCCAATAATCTATCTGGAATCACACTGTTCTTGTTATTTTGGTTTCCATGCATTAGAAACTAACAGACAATAACAGCAGCAGCTGAATTTTCTTGTTATCAACATAAAGGACTTACTAAACTCTAACATGGCCTGGTTAGAGTAACACAGATTTTCCTGGAAATATAAACAAGATTTTCTGAGTGAAAGTGAATTGAAGTTCCTACCACTTCTAACCCATCCTTATTTTTAAGTAAGCCCACAACTGAAATAGCCATTGACACATGCAGTCTGTGCTTTATGCTACTAATAACATGAATGCAACCTTAAACTGTGACTGAAAATACTCTTGTGCAAAAGTGCAAAAGATATTCAAGAAGAACTATTTAGAATGTTCTACTGCAATAACTAAGAAACTGGTTTTCAAAATGTGAATTCAAGAAGATAGGAAAGGGGAAAAGCACAAATTTGCACAGAATATACACAAAATCAGTCACGAAACTTGCATCTTAACCATGAATTCCAATCTCCATCCCTCAATCTCTTGACTACACAGCATATGAAGGAGAGCATGCTGTTCCTCTGAGGTACAAAAGCAGATTGTAGAAGTCCTTGTAAATATCATATCCTTTTATATTTCTGCCTTTATCAACACACTTCTATTACTAATATATCACATAATGATCTTTACTTGACTGCTCAAATGTGCAGTCTCCACGTCTAGGTGTTTCCACAAGCAGCCATGACTATGTAACCCATAGTTTCTGCTGTCTTTTCATTCCCTGCTAACCATTTACTAATAAAAAACAGGAAATAAAATATCCAGCACTACGTTAGATAAGATTTATGCACAGATCATAAACTCTAAGAGATTAGACTAGACCGCATCAACATGGTAAATTAAAAATAGTTCTCCGTAACCCAATATTATAGTCTAGAGTGACCCAACAGGTCTTCACTACAATGGCACCACATTAGGTAACATTCTTTTTGGCTGGTTATACATTCTGCCACAAACAGTAATACCAGATTCTACTTAGTGTAGTGATTTTCATACAGCGGATGCTCTGAAACACTGTTCTTCTAAAGAAAAAAACAAAACAAAACAAAACAAAAAAATGAAGCAACATTGCAGGACAAGATTCACCATTAAAATTTTCCATCATCTAAACATCCAGAAGCCAAGTTAGGCGGAAACCTGAGACTCATTCCTTCACCCTAGGAACCCAACCACTAGAGAATATCCTTTCTATTTTTTTTCCCACATGATTAACAAATACAAATATTTACATGAACTGTAGCACTAAAAGCCTACGTGTTTACCACCACATTCAGTTCCCATATCTGAAAAAAATTAATTAAAGCTGAATCCTGCCCAAAATTATTTATCTGTGAGTTTCTGTGAACACTGTCTATTACTCAGTTACTCCAATCAGTACCTGCAGACTTGCCAGTTCAGCAGCTGACTTTCCTCTGAGGCAGAGAATGAGTGCCACAAATGCATTTAAGTCTTCCAGGGAGAGACTACTGACCTAAAACAGATGAAAAAGTGACAAGTTATTTGCAGGCCCTGAAGAGAAATTTTGTGATAACACACAGAGGACCTCATGGAGGTCCTCTTTTTCTCAAGTACACCAAACTTAAATCCAGGACCTCATGGAGTTATAACAACCATGAATTCACTGACAAGGAAAAGACGTTTAAATGGAACAAAAACTTAAGCTTCAATATTTGAATGAAGTGCATAGCTCACTATACCCGTGTATAGCATATACATACAATTTCCACATACTTAACAAAATGCCCACTCTTTATGTATTCCCTTCTCCTGTTCCTTTGGCACTTTTTAACAACAGGAAATTTCACAGAATCACAGAATGACCCGGGTTGGAAGGGACCTCAAGGATCATGAATCTCCGATCACTCCACCACAGGCAGGGCCTCCAACATTTAATACTAGACCAGGCTGCCCAGGGCCCCATGCAACCTGGCCTTGAACACCTCAAGGGAAGAGGCATCCACAACCTCTCTGGGAAGGCTGTTTCAGCACCTCACCACTCTCATAGTAAAGGCTGTAAGGCCTACAACTCCACATTGCCCATCTTCTAATGCCTTGATTTGCATGGAAAGTTGTGCAAACCCGATTTCATGAGTTTCTCATTAAGTGAGTTTCTATTCATGAGTTTCTATTAAGACTAATATAAATTACAAACTAAGAGGAAAAAATGAATGAGAAAAATAACAAAAAATACTGATGTAAATCAATAGGAAAAAGAAACACAAAGAAGACAACTATGATTACTTCATTCATTTATTTGCTTAAGAAGAGCAACCCTTAAGATATAAATTATTCAACCACTACTGAGAATTGTTCTGTTTTGCTGTGTTTTTTGCTTATCAGATCTTACTACTTATCTCACTGTAAAATACTTTCCTCTGTATGAAGTTATTAAAACTTGCATAAAGCATGAGAATGTAAGGGATATTAGAGAAGTTTTAAGTTTCCGAATGTTCCTTAGCATTCATTAATCCCACTAAGAAGGCTGCTAAGATCTGATGATGGCCCTACCTTACCCTGTATTTCAGCTCAGGTGTCACCTTTGTGTAGGTGGCAACAAACCCATGAATTTTATATGACCTGAGGGAAATGATGTTAGCCTGCCCCAAGGCAGCCTAAAACTATACAGCTTAAGTCACCACAGGGTTAACAATCCACCTTAGCTCTTTAATGCAAGTGCAAAACTGAAGTGTGAAGACAAGAATTATACCATGGTTAGACAAACATTGTTTTCTCAGCTATAAAAACAAATGGAAGCAATACTCTCAACTCAAAGTGCAGTTGCTGACACTTACTCTTGTTCTTCCTTTCAAACACCCCAAGAAAACAAATGGACAACATCAGAACACTAAACAACTAAGCAATGAATCACATTTTAATCCCAATCTGATCACTAGTTCTGGTTCACAGGGTAGATTGTACCTGTGCAACTCAGAGCGCTGAAAATGGGACAGGTGTTGAGAAACTGGCACTGCCATGAAAAACATTCCATCACCTGGCATGCTGCCTTCACTGTTCTTGAAAATAAGCACCACAAAACTCTTTTCTTGTGTTTTTTAACATCAGTTATTCTGAAGACCATGGCTCTAAATGAGATTTCTTTCATTTTATCAGTATTCTGTGTTCACGGCTCAGTAAATCCACTTTTCTGTAGGTGATCTATCCTGCTACTTAACTTCTTAATCCCACTGAAAACATACCTCTAATAATCTTACTATGGAAAGGTATACAGAATAGCACGAAAAAGAAGTGAAACAGTGAAAACATATCATATCCAAACATGAAAAAAAAGTAAACTATGCTTTTAAAGCTAAGTACAAAATTCTTATTTTGCTGCATTGAAATGGTTAAGGCATGAAGTGTGGTTTCATGACTTTGATCTTCAAAAAATACTTCCATTAATATTCTGCTATACTAAGATTAAAGGAAAAATAAAAGGGGGCTGTATGGATCATTTGTTTAATCCCCATACACACAGCAACACTGCTCAATGCGTCATCTAAGACTGAGCAAACATATATGAAGAAAAAAAAAACAATAGGAAACCTGGAGAGAATCTGTTTTCACTTATCACAAACCAGTGTAATTCCGTTACTAAGACAAAACAAGTAAAGAGTAAAATGCAAAACATGGAATGAAATGCAATTCAGTGTTAGTAAAAGTGCAACAGAGTTCTCTAGATTAGATAAAGGCGTAATAATTTTCTCATTCTCAGAGAGAAAAATATACTTGTGAGATCACATTTGAAAGATGGCAAGTAAAGACACAACGTTATACATAAAAGAAATTTAATTAATGAAGTAATATTGCATTTCAATTTGCATTCCTTTTTGTTACAAATAAGCCAGTCTGCAGGCTGCCAGGTATTTATGGGTATCTAACAGAACTATTAACTAGTGATCACCTATTACTCAGACTTTAATGAGAAGAGCCATATCTTTAATTCAGACTTCAAATGGAGTAGATTACAAGCTGGTATGAAGAAGTAGTGAGAGCTAACTAAATACTTATACTGCCTGTTGGCATAGCCTGCACGGTCACTTGAAGGGATGTCTTCTTTTGATGACACTACAGAAACACTTAGAAAAGCTTTCACTTTCAAACAAGTCCCCAAAAGGGTGAAAAACTCCTCCGTTTACACTCTCTCTCTGTTTAACTGCCCAAGGGGCTTTGAGTTATGATGTACTACTAAAAATACCGTGTTTCTTAAACAGGATGATGCACGTCAGATGGGGTAATTAAAATGCTGCAATGCATTATTATTGTATTTGATCAACTATGCCTCCAGTAATGATTATGAGAAAAATTGTCCGCAGGCCAGCAAGGAAGTTTACTAGTCAGTCACACCTATAAGGGCGGACAGCTGAAGAAACAGTAACTGTCTCGGTTACCTGCAGCATAAGGTAGGTCAGCAAGCAGCAGAATGCTGCAACAGGTGCTTCTAGAGCTTGGAGCTCTTCCATCGCATCCTGAAGGTGAAAGCATGCCAGAAACGTACTGTACCGCTGCTTTTCCACGTCAGGTCCTTTGGCAAACCACAGTGTTTTCAAATTAGGTGTTCCACCTACAAAAGAAATCCATTATTTTATGTTGGCAGCAACAAGATAAAACACACTTTCCAAATTACAATTTGAAAGGAAACTACTTATCTGCTTTTGGCACTTAAAAGGACCACAGAGTGACAGTAACATTAATTTGACAAAACTCGGCATTTGGAAAAATAAATAAATAAATAAATAAATAAAATTAAGGTTTTCAATTCAAACAAATTGTATAGAAAGGTGAGCTACAGGAAAGAAGGGGGCAGACTCTTCAGCAGGGTGTGTTGTGATAAAACAAGGGGAAATTGTTTCAGGCTTAAAAGAGGGCAGATTTAGGTTAGATATAAGGAAAAGGTATTTTACAGTGAGGGTGGCGAGGCACTGGAGCAGGTTGCCCAAAGATGTGGTGGATGTCCCCGTCCCTTGAGACATTACAGGCAAGGCTGGATCAGGCCCTGGGCAACCTGATCTAGCTGTGCATCTCCCTGTTCATTGCAGGGGAACTGGACTAGATGGCCTTTAAAGGTCTCTTCCAACTTTAAGGATTCTATGATTCGATGAATATAGTAACATTTAAGAGGGCTTAATTCAATAGTTACAGAACACAGACAGCCTTGAGACAACAGATGTTCACCCTTTGCAAGAATAAAGTATGGCTTAAAGTATGTCCTTTTCCCTGCTCCCCAAGAGTATTAAGCAAGGTTAGTTTCATCATAAAACATATAACAACACATCTTTCTTTTCTCTCCTGGTGACAGTGCACTGTTCTCCCTTGTGGTATGCCAGAATCTCCTTTCTCTTGAACACCTCCTCTAAGGAACAAGCTGGCCACTTATGCCATTTTACTGGCAAAGCCAGATGTTGCACTCAACAGTGCATAATTATTCTGCAGTAAGTTCACTAGCAAGTTTGGGGAAAAAGATTAAAGAATAAATAAATCGAGGCTATCTGGCACTCTGTAGTCCATAGGCAAACATACAAAACATTACTGCAAACACATGCAAAACAACAGTCACTGGTGATGTATAATATATCTTTCCAGGCTTTCCTATCATGCCATTCACCACAGTGTCTAAATCTTTAATATTTACCCCCTGCTACCATCTCCCAACTTGTGATGTGTCATCCGATGTAAAATTTGTTCCCTATTTAAGTGACATTTAATCCATTATCCAAATAAACACTGACACACATGAAATAACAGAACAGCTAAGTGGCTATGCCTGAGAATCCCAATTAATGACAGATTCCTACCATAAAGCACTGCTGCTTCTGTAGATAAATAAAAGAGGTGTAAATTTTAAATGTGGACCAATTAAGCTGCATTTGGTAACACCTCCTTTTTTTGAGATGTGCAGCTGCTGTAGTCCAGCTAGGAACACTTGGTGGTAATAAATTGTTAAAGTGACAAGGTGCTGAATCTATACAGATAATGTTTATTTAGCCAAGAAAGCTCATTAACCAAATGGTACTAATTCTACAGAGAAGGTGAAAGTAGAAAGTCCTTAGTATTTGCTTTCTTCATCTCCCCAGTGTACGTCTGCTTTACTAAGACCAACTTTCCCATCCAAATTTTTAACGATGCAAAGAACTATCACTGTACAAATGGTAAGTTTCTCATCTTTGTAGGAAAGAAATATGTTGTACATAAGAACAAATGAACAAACAACAAAGAAAAACACCAACAAAATACATCAACAATAACTTGTTTTGGGTTAGAAACGTAGGTTAGCGATACCACAAACACCGGTGGCCAGAGGACTAGTATGGACAGCATGATACAGCTGGTTTACATAGTGGTAACAGTTGCTTTAAGGAAATAACAAATAACAGAGTGAATTCCAAGAAGAAACGCAAAGGTTACATGCGTAAGAACAAAACAAAGCCAACTTTTCCTACCAAGGCTATCTAAATGTAAGGCACGAGACAACTTTTACATAGGTAAGCCCAGTAAGTTTTGATGGCTTCTGCTTTCCCAAAGGTTCAATGTTCGGCTGCACGAGGAGAAACTCCAAGAATCAGTTCCCTTTCTGACTGTACTTTGTAAAAACGAATTGCATCCAAGGGCATACCTAATTATAGAAATTTTTCTTTCTTCAGAGCAAAACCATGAACTACATCAATAATCAAGGCTACATATCTATACTGACAGAGCTCAACAAAAAATTCAAGACATTTCTTCCATAAACAGTTCCTTATACTTTAAGAAGTGAAACTGACTTGTGCCTGGGAAAAAGAGGTACTGATGAATTATGAGTTATTTACTCTGGGAAAGAAAACTTGACACTATCTCCTTTTGGCACATACTGCCAAAGGCACTATTTTTTTGAAAGAGTCTCAATACATTCTACAAATAATTAAATTCCAGGTCATAATCGAGAGAGAACCATTTATTAACCCTTAAATGAAAGATAAGTAAAGCAAACAAAAACACTGAAGTTTAACGATTCCCTCAGGATGATGTGTACAGTCAACAGACCTAAGATTCATACAAAGTAGATCCCTGAAACAGATTTCTGCTCTAGTTTAAATCTTACAACGTACTGTGCAGCAACTGGAAAACACTCCTAAAAGAGAAAATTACTAGGACAAGAATGAGAAATATTTTGCTTTCTTAACACATCTAAATATTTACTAAACTGACTTTGAAACTGCAACAAACACAAGTGAGTAACAAAAAGGAGAGAAATAGAGCAAAACATGCTTAAAAATATAACTGATACATCTTTACAGTAAAGATTAGTCATGAGAAAGGTATTTGCCCTATTTGGGTCATAGAAATCATAAGGTCCTACGAAATACAGAAAGAGACTCAAATGCTGAATGTGCTTATGGTTATTCTCAACATACACAAAACTGTGTGAAAACAGTATTTGGTAGTATATAAACTGTAGTCCTTGGACACTCCCAGAAAGAGAACATCACAAAGAACTCCACGGGGTCAAATAGCAGTACTTGCATAAATATAAACACGGTCAAACAATAAGTGAGAGAAAAATAATTTGCTATTTTTTCCCCCTTTTCATTCATAAATTTAAACACGCTGTCATCATGAAAAGTATTTCATTTGTTTGAACTTCAGTAACCCATTTATGAAGATGCACTGCATGCAAAACACATTAACACTACGGTGTCACTGAACGCTGGGCTTACACAAAGGTGACTCACATTCTTATCAACTTAAATAATATCATCATTCTGCACATGGGCATAAATGTATAATATTAAACTCTTTACACCACTGAACACCAGTAACAAAACACCAACATTTCATTGCTTTACACGCTCATGGAAACACTGAGCAACAAAAATAAGATGATTAAAATGTACTGCACAATGCTCGGGGTACAGATGTGTTCAGCGTTAACATACAACCAACCTTGGCCAACTCTAAAGATGATAGAAACCCAAATGCCAATTAAATCTGAGAATTAAAGAAGCATTCAGGAAACAGTATCAGAAAAAAGTAATTTGAACATGAGCTTACTCATGATATATTCCTGCAAGATACAATGATCAGAAGACTGAAAGTATATCCAGACTCCTTCAGGAAAAAGTAGCCAACATACACAACCAGCTACAATATCCCATATGTTTGCAGAAATAAAACGAAATGTAAAATCCATACACACTTCCAGTAAAGATTTAAAAACTTTGTTCCATAACGAACTGTACAGACATCAACTGGATGTTCACACATTATGTACGTTAAACAGCAATTTCTTAGATCATAGATCTTCTAACAAAATTCATTCCTCAGACATGTTTTAAAATCACTTTAAGTAATGCTCTGTCAGTTATGGGAAACATCGCAATCACACTCATTCAGATGAAAGGAAACATTCCAAAAGGGAGAAAAAGAAATAGAATGAGAGCAAGCAAATATACTAATACAGAAGATTCTCCCAAGAAAAAATGCATGTAAATTATAAACGCTGTAGTTTAAATATATTTTAAACTATCATTTTACAGCCTTTAGGATTCAATGTTTCATTAAAAAAAAAAAAAGCTAATATTCAATATATCACTAGCAAGTTTTTCATATTCAAGACAATTTTGCTGTTTTACACACAAAAAATCCATGCATTGGTAAAAACATATATATGTATTTTTAAGATCAATGTGAAATCTATAATTCCTAATGAAGCACAATTCAAAATTCAAACCAAATATTCTTTCTTTTTAAAATCTAAATCAAATACAAGAGTCAAGATTTCCCACATATTCTCAGTACACTTCTAAAGCAGTTACTATGATGCTATTATTTCTTCCCCCAAAAAAATTAAACAAAGAACTTCCCCAGACCAATTGCACCTGTGATTTTCAAATAGTTCCTACAAAGGTCTCTTCTCTTTTTTTGAGTAACCTGATCTTGATTGACAGCTCTGAACTCTTAACTTCCCTTAAAAACCTCTTTAAATGTAGCTCTAAATGTGATCCCTGCCTGAAAAATGTGATGCGCTGTAGAGAACCTTATTTGGTGAATTAGAAAGACGTGCTGTGGAAAATAAAAGATGCATGAGCGAATGTAAGGCATACAAATATGGACTGCAAAAATTTTAGAAAAATATTTGTCTGCTGAAGGAATGACAACAGAGCACTAAAAATAAACACTAGAAGTCCTCCACCCCCTTTTTAATAGTCTGCTAGCACAGCCTTTCATTACTGAGTTAGTAAAGATTATGTCTCCAAAGATAATGTTTTTACAAACTCCTGATATGCAGCTGCTGTACACAAACAAACTCAATCTGAAATCCTATTTATTGTCAACATGAAGGTGGGTTCTGTGTGTTGTATGTTTGCAGAGAAGTAGAATCAGAGTACATTCCTCCCGAGAAAGGAAGACGGTACTATATTACCTAGAAAGGAACATTTCACAACAATAAATACCATAATATTTACCGCGCAATCAGAGAGTAACTACATAGAAATCGTTTATACTTTGTTGAATTTGTTTGTTTTACAATCGCATGCTCTCGCACCGCTATACGCTGAAATAAAACAGTTCTACAGGACAGGCAAATCAGTTTTTATCCTGCCTATTCATATCCATCTGGAAAATCTCACAATGATTTCATGCCATCATCGAGTCAACCAGATAATTGCCCTGCTAATAACATACTGGAGCTACTGTGCAGTGAAATTATTGTATATCAAATGAAGGGCTTGTTTGTACTTTGTTTATATGACTCAATTCTTTCCAAACGCGTCCTTTAAAAATGATTTTGAACAGGCTGCTATCTAAAGATCAGCTGTTTTCCTATCAATCTTGAAGACTGTTCTAAGGTACTACCAGTTTTAATAATGAAGATAAACATACAACCTTAGGAGACTTTAAGAGACATTTTACTGTAACTTCTAAAGCAATCCCTAACAACAACAACAACAACAAAAAAGGCAGCGTGCTCCAACCTGATGTGTATATTCACAAAACAGAAGTCAAAGGATTTAAACCAGATCAGAAAGAGGACTGCTATGCAAAGCTCTGCGTACTGCACAAAGTATTAGAAATTGCTCTAAAAATTCAATTAGCTGATCATTTTTCTTAATCATATTTTCTTAAGATATCAATGGTATATCACTGGAAATGTTTTTTCCTATAAACACCACAGATCCTCTGAGCTCCTGGACCCACATACTATTGGTTGAAGAGAAAGAGAGGTATAGCTGTGAGAATAGAGTGGTTACAAGCACAGTAGCATGGTCAAATTAACAAACAGAACAACTAATAATGCCAAAATAATAAGATATAATAATAATAATGCCAAAAGCAATAATGCCAAATAGTAATGCCAAAAATAATAAGAAAAAAAGAACTCCAAATTGAAAATGATATAGTACTGTTTACTTCCTATGCTAAACCTGCATAACATGACATAGTTTAGTAATAAAGAGATGAGTGATATATAGTGCCCAATCTTTTAACTAAAGTGCCCTTCCCCATAAACACAGCCCTCATTATAATGATTTCACAATGTTCAAGAACACATCTTTTACCAAAGGAAAGATGATACAAACATACAAAACACTCAGTGCTTAAGACAGTGAAAGACACCACACAAAAACAGACAGCCCCAATACACTTCTGTTGAAAACTGGGTTTTCTTTTCTGAGTTGTCTCAGGTGATCTAAAATTGCCATATTCTCCACCAGCCTCATTAACTCATTCTCTCAGCTCCACAGGAGAATTTTAATTATATCCCTGCACACCGTTTATTGTGGCCTCAAAGCAGTACTTAAAACATTTCAGGAATTGTTTGCATTTTAGAATGAACGTCTGAATTAGCACTGGGTTCCACAAGACATGGTAATAAGATATAGCTCAAAGCTGAATCCTCTTCTAATTACACAGGGCAAATAGAAGCAATTATAGGCATACAGCATTTTTAGTTTAGCTCCTAGATTTGCACAATCACTTTGGATATCCTGTCTGATGGTGCCTTTGGATGTCTGATGTCTTCTAACATAATATTTCAGTGATGTCAGTATTTCATATTTAAACACTTTTTCTTCCTACCTGGAACAGAAGGCTGTATGGGTTGTATCAACTCTGGCTGCTGTAGAGGATTTCCACAATAGACAACCCACTCTTTCACCAAAGGACGGGTTCCATCTAAAAACGGACAGAGTTGGGTGAGGAAGACAAGTGCAAGTACTGATATTCGTATAAAAATGGTGGTAAGGATTCTAAGTAATAGAAAGCGCTTCATAATGATGTGTTTGTTTGGCTTCCTTAAAACCAAGCCAACCAAGAAAAATTATTTTTACTATCTTTATGACAAACCATCAGGACAAGCGAAGAGAGTTCAAATTATGCACAATTAATGCTGAGTTTTGACTTGAGAATTACAAATGAAAAAGTCAGTGAAGAACATTCTACAACATCTTTCACACAATTTTAGGCCCTCCCATTCTAAGATAGCTCAGGCTGCTGTGGTGTAGCTTAGGGACTTGCATGAGCTACCTCAGCCTCACAGGGCCACATATGCAGCCAGTCCTTAACATGGCTCTCCTCTCAACTTGGCCTGACAGTTCCCATGCCAGGACTTAAGATAAAATCTGTATAGGAGGCTTTAACAGCTATCTATTTCAAAGCTCAAAGCAATAATCCCACAGCAAAATGCAGAGCTTTCAGGTGCCACTGTTCCCAATCTTTTATCTGGTATAAAATGATTATTTATGTCTAATAGCTCAAGTGGCATGTTAGCCCTCAAACCCCAACTGTACCCCACCATCCCATATAAAGACTAAGGCATTTCTTAACTTAGAAAGTTTCTCTGCTTTTAAGCTACAAGCTCTGCACCTCATGCCAACTTTCATAGTTGACCTCACATTTAAAATCTGAGGGAAGCTGTTTCCTGACCTTGTCCATAGTTCCATGCAGAAAATGATTGCTGGCATAGAATTCCTCAGATATGGTGCTAGTCTCAGGGATATGGAAGAAAAGAACATGACAAAATATTTTACTGCCCTGCTTCCTCTTTTTTCCTTAACCATGGACCTACAGTTCAAACTCATAGTAAACTGAAGACTTAGCAGCTGCATTGCAAGCAGCCCTTCACCTGTGCTTAGGATGTCCTGTTGTTTGTAAACTGCTGATACAAAGAATACAGTGAAAAATTCCCTCAGCAGGGGAAATAAACACATTAAGCTGAGTATTCCAGTACATAAATAGTATCCCATTTTGGTAGCAGAAATATATGACTATTTTCATAAGATGCCACGTAAATACAGCTGAAACCCAAGTCCTGCAAATTCACAGCACATTAATCTAGCAAGAACAAAATGGAGATTTGATTACACAATGCCAAATCTCCTGGCATGGAATTATCGCTAGGGGAAAAATAAAAAGAAAAGGTTTAACTTTTCAAAAATTTCCCCAAAACAGTGCACATACAAAATATCACTAGTTGCGTTCAGAAACAACAGCTCCTTTGCTTAAATAGATTCTGAATGAACCATGAAAGGTCTGCCTAGCAGGTAAACAAAAATTTCAGCTATGCACAAAACACCAAAATCAGAGACTGCTGGAAACTCAGTGCTCATCTACACCTGCAACAACAACAGCCCTACTGAGCTATCCCTGGTGGTAACTAGCACAAATTCTCCTAATGGCCTGTTTTTGACAGTGTCAAAGGCATGGTCAGTCTTGGCTGCTAATCTTAGAACTGGGAGTGATGCCAGGACTTCCAGGAGCTGGCCACGTGTTCAGGCCACATTACATAACCTTGCAACTGGTGCAGGTATTTCCATGAACTGAGCTCATGCCAAAGCCTGTCGGCTTTGTTCTGAATTCTTTGTCCACAAAAGAGCTTGGCTGTACTACTTACTGTTGTTTCTCCCTCCTCTGTAAATTTTTCTAATAGTATAATAGTTCTAGGAACAACGCTAGAAGTTGTCAGCTTACGTATCACTATAAGCAATACTTAACCTAATGATGAGAAGAAGCTCATTTTTCAAAATCACAGGCAACACATGCTGTATTTATCAAGATCACCATCAGTCCCCTATTTATTTTCAATGCATCAAAATAAGGCTCCAATTCTGGTAACATTTCAGTGAGTAAAAGTATGCACGTGCTCACCATACACCAAATTACATTCAAAGTCATAGCTCCACGAGCAATTCTTCCAACACACTTGCTCACTTTTTCAGGTAAGAGCTGATTTGTTCATTCCTACTCCCTGCCATTCCTTCACCATAACTGTGACTACAGAGTTGGACATGGAAACAGAACCACGTTAGTTAGTTAGTTGGCAAAGTGGCATATTCTATGCAAGTGATTTCAAAGGATATGATATCCAGCTCCTGTTGATTCTTGGGTATCTTAGGCTACTTGAAACCCTCAACCTAAACATTCAAAACTTACAAGAGCAGTTTAAATAATCTTAACTAAAACTGCAACAATTACTTTTATACTGGCTGCCGTTATTTCTGTTTTACAGTAAATAAGCAGATTTGTGAACTGCAGAGAGGTCAGTACCCAAACTGCAAACTGGAACGTCATATAGTCAGCCAACCTGGTGTCGCGTGAGCTACACTGGCAGTTTTTTCATGATGGCAGCGGACTCCATGTGCACTAATTTAATTTGTTGTTAATTAACTGGTTGATTCCTTCCAGCAAACTCTTATTTTAATGCTAATTCATAGTAATTCTACATTATATGACAATCTGCATACAGCGTAGTTTACATCTCCCCTTTCTACCTCCCACTGAACTACAAAAAGTAACTGACTTTATCTAGGTGAAACTAGTGAAAGATTCTACTTTGTAGAGGACGCTACTGCCTTGTAGCTTTAGAAGCAAAGTCATAAAAAAGTAACATGGACATTCACTTACAAATTTCCATAGAGCATGATGAATGGTCTACACTTCTGCTCTGGAAGCGACTACAGACTGGAGTAAAATACCAACCAATGAAATACTGGAAAGCGATGTAGTTATAGCAGCTAGTAAATACATGTACTAAAAATGCAGATTTAATATGGGACCCGTGCCAATATGCTCCATGTATCCCTTTGGAAAGGTAAAGACTGGGGGCGTTCAGCTTAATCTACTTCAGAAATATTTTCTGGAATTTGAAGCACGAACTGAGAGCAAGTAATACGTGTTATCTGTGGTTTTATTTTAAAAAAATAATCACTTTCTTAAAAGAAAATTCTCCTTCATGTCCAAATTTCATATTCACAAGAATTCTAAATGAACGTTTCTGCATTTCAATTCTAATCTACTTCATCTGAGTACTACAAAAACTAACACAGATGCAAATCTGCCCACTGCCCTGCCATCCCGCAGCAACAATTGTTAATTGGAAGTTTTGGTTCGGGGTGTTTCTGAAAACATCAATGAACATCCTGCTGCGTAGAGGAATAAACAAAACCCAACCAAGTTATAATTGTCTACAAAATTTAAAGGCAGTAGGCCGAAAAATGAAAGATGACAGATGTGCATGGCTACTGCTGAGCTTTTTGTTATTGTCTCTAAAGGACTATGTAAACTCTGATTCAGTTTTTCCAATTTTAATTTTTTCTTTTTCCTATTATGGTGTGACTTCAAACTCCAGCTGGTGAAGGAAGTCAGGTACTTAATTTATAAGGCCTTTCTTTGAATTTTGAATATTAAGTTGATAGTTTTGCACTTTCGTTAAGAAAGACGTAAAGTGATTAGCAAGGAGAAAGCAACATATTAAAAAGAATAAAAGCGCAATTCAGTTTTAATTTTCAAGTCGCTGCCTAAAAGCCACTGAGAGCATAAAATAAAAGCCACCACATCTAGAAGTTTAAGCAATGGAAATCTTAAAAATTTCTACAAGGATACACGCAAATAATTCTGCGCCTTAAAGAATAGAAGCACAGATACACCCACTGCAGAATCTACTTACACCACTGGATAAATAAATCTTACTTTCTCCCACCTTGATATAAGCACTAATAATCACCAGCATGACTACTTGTGTTTGTATTACTGCAATAAATACATTTGCCTATCAAATGTTCTTAGAACTGCAAACCTAAAGTCAACAGAAGGTAAAATGGTAACAGTGCATTACTGTTCTGCAGAAGTATATTACAGCTCAAACTAATTCCTTAGGAGCTATACTTTCTTAAGGAATATAAGGTTTCATTTCCCCTCAGACTTTTACAATGGCCTAAATGTCACAGTTCTGCTCAATCTTTTCATCATTAACAACTTTCATAACTTCTCATTTAACCAAATATTTATAAATATTTTAAATATTTATAAAAAACATCTCTTTAAAAGCACCAAAATTTAGCAACACATAGAAAAACAATCTGTGAAATTTTTTGTTGATTCCTTACAAAGTACATTTCAGCTGCCCAGCTTTTATCCTAAATGCCATGAAGAATTAGCCACTGAAACAATGAATTCAAGATTTCGGATTTCAGAATTTAAAGTGTATTTGAATAGTGGTGAAAGGAGCCTCAACGTTACCTGTTTCTGATTCCAACAAGACAGAATAAATATGCTGACGAGCAGGGCGAAAGATGAGTGACTGTCCAGGAATCTCTGTATCACAATCATCTTCCAAAGAGTTGCTGCACTCAAGCACTCCATTACTCAGGATATTGAAGATTGCATGATTTTCAGATTGGATGTGATGTTCTTTAGCTAACTGTTTGTTCAAAGAAAGAAGGCATTATATTCACAAGTGACAACAATCAAAGAGTAAGAACAGAAAAAAACAAATGCATTCACTACTGGAAGACACCATAGATGTAGAAAAATGAACTGCCTTCCTAGAGGGACTGCTGGTCTGGAACATCTTACATGGAAAAGCAGAAGAGTTGCTTATAGACACCTAACCCTAACCTGGACTGGGCGAGGGTAGAGCCAGCCATACGTGGTACTTCACAACCTCAAACCAAACTGCAGGGGTGCTCAAACAATTGAGTGAGACCTATTATTTCCACAGGATACCACTAGTAGACTCTCTTGGATCCATGCTATATGGTGAACAGGCACTGAAGTTTCTCTGCTCAGCATTCCCTACGTGTCATGCTATCTATACGACTTGGGCTGTGCATATACACAACTCTCTCAGTCTCTTTCACTGGGAGTTACAGATTGGAGAAACTCACTGTCTCCACAGAATTCCAGCATCAACCAGCATGGGAACTCAGGAGTTCAAGACTGCAGTCAAGTACCGGCCATTAAGGATCAAAACCAACTCAACTGAAATGTCCTACTTTCCAAAGAGCTGCACATGTGAGCTTAAAATGAACAGTAGGCTTCTGCACACACTGCCAATCAACAGAGCGTCTTCTTATAGCAATATATTTATGGTTGCCCTGGAAGAAATACTTAGTATTCAAACCATACAGAAACAATGCAGTATCCCAAATCTACTTTTACATCAAACAAAACCAAACCCGAGGGAAGCAGTAATGTGAGGTCATGTCCTTGAACTTGGAACTGGGCTGTATATGCCAGTTATGTGTCTTTTATGTAATACGCACAGCAAATGGAATTATTTTAAAGGTTCCAAAATATGAAACAAAGCACACCGACAGCATACAAATATCTAAATGCCTGCAGTAGAAAAGCAGAAGACTAGTTAACACCTTCAATTTTGACTGTGATTTCTTTGGCTCATTGACTGGCTTAACATAGAATTTATGCAGCAAGAGTGAGGCGTTCTTTGATGAAGCTTCTAAACATTAATATTTTCATACAGTAGTAGCTCAGCACAATGCTAGAGCACTTCAACCCTTAAAATGAAAGATAAACCAAGAAATAATGACCTCTTGTCATAAAGACCACGTGATACGTTCTCTTAAGGAGTAAGGATATTACTACTATTGCCCTGGCTGTAATCCAACATAGATGACTACGTTCTACCTAATTTTTCCTTGCACTTCAAACACGGTATTTTTCAGCATTTCATTAGGATGTACTGATGTTTTTTTTCCCAATAGTATCACCTATTTAACTGGTACATGAAAAATTACACGTATTCTGTTTGTGTGTGGTTAACATCAAACCCAGACATCTGCAGTTCAGCTGAAATGAGCATTGCATAGGTTTTAATTTAACTTTTAAGTGCGTTGGAGTCTTTTTGAAAAGGAAAATATACATTATAGGATTACATGAGAGTAATATAATGAGGAAACAGAAAAACGGTTTTAAAGGAAATTAAGTATAACAGACAAAAAAATTCTCACGTTGAAGCCTCCACATAGCTAACAAAACAGGGACTAACAGTAACAGCTACCTTCTCCTTTAGACTTTTTAATTAAACTTCCATATATTCTCTTAATTGCCATGAATTGGCAGTTATATACTAATGTTACTACTGCTGTATAGACTCTGATGCAATGTAGCCCAGGTGGTGTAAAGATCAGTGCATGTTTTCTCTACTATCCAGTCAGGTAACCCTAGTTAATATATCCAATCTGCAGATGGTACCTCTTCACAACCCAACACCAGTGCATCTCTGTCCATGCAGGAAGCCATATGTGAAACTTCTTCATGCAGACCTGCCCTTAAAGGATTCACAGGCCACTGCTTTTGGTTAATCTGTGAACAATGTATCTGAACAGCAATTAGTATGGTCCTAAAATTATGAAATATAGATTTATTGGAAACTTTTCCAACTCCTCCATGACAGCAATTCCAAATTCCACATTCTTTGCACAGCTCCCCTTTAGTACTTTGACTACCTGTGCCAG
Organism: Excalfactoria chinensis; assembly: GCF_039878825.1. Taxonomy (NCBI): domain Eukaryota; kingdom Metazoa; phylum Chordata; class Aves; order Galliformes; family Phasianidae; genus Excalfactoria; species Excalfactoria chinensis. Next base: position 66,694,050 of record NC_092827.1, on the reverse strand, counting down.
GCACAGCCAAGCAGACCATTAACCAGCTGTATCTGGCCTGCAGGTTCTCAAAAGCAAAAAGCAAGTTATTCCACTGTACAGTACATGGAAAGTGCATCTCTTTGCCCAACTGTGGGCTCATACATGTGCTGCTTCCCATTATTTGACCTGTCTGATACTTCAAAATGAGAGGAACAACTTCATTAAAACGCGCTGCATCTGCCCTGAGCATTACATATACAATGCTCCTAATTGCGGCTCCAGCAAATTTAAATGCATAATAGGTTCACCATACTCAGTACCAGCTTTCACTAAGCAGTCACGACAACAAAGTGCCCAGTAAGCTTTAGAAGCCAAAGTACCTGAAAGATTTCCTTGTCTCGACACATGGCTGATTCTTCTTGACCTGAGAACATTTTGGAATTTCTTGCATCAGGAGGAATCCATGGAGATTGCTGCCCTGGCAAAAGATAGGACTCCATTCCTCTGTGAAGTAATGTCTTGTCTGATCCCAGAGGTAGCATCTCTTCCAAGTGTTTCAGGCTGCTGTACGAGCATGGCATTTTGGAGATATAATTTGCTACAGCTAGGATTATGCTTGTTCTTCTGTTGTAGCTTTTATTCCTGGAGGGACAGGTGACTAAACATTTATGCCAAAAGCCTTCCAGCACGTTTTCTGGAACAACATCATTGCCAAGCAAGCAAGCAAAGAGAGGAAGGTGCTTCATACTAAGACCTAGTGCACGGCAAACATCTTCTCTGGAGTACATGACAGTGACTAGTCTGTCCAAGCAGAGCTTCTCAATGGAAAAATAAGGACATGTATTATAGATGAGGTAGTCACTATCTTGCCCAAGAATTCCCATGCAGTTATGTTCCAAACCATATGCAGCCACCTCAAAGTCAGCCTCTTGCAATGTGCACACGGTTTTTTGACCAAGTGACTTTAGGGCAAACCGTGTAAAAGTAGGCAAAGCCGAGGGAAGAACAAACATTCCTCTCCCCGGCTGTTTCCTGTGAGTCTTGATAAACTGAAATAGGTTGTCTATTTCCTTCTTATTCTGCTGCCTCCGTTTGATCCACTCATCTCTTTTTTTCTCTTCGACCACTCCATCAAAGTAAAACACCAACTCGATACCAGCTGCTTTAAAAGTTTCAATAAAATCCTCTAAAACGGTAAGGTACTCTCGCCATTGGCCCCCACACACCCAGGATTCTGGTGTGTACCAGTGTCGAACACAACTCATGGCATCTACTACAATAACAGGCAGGACATCCGGATGATCGATGCGGTGTTTTTCTGCCATCTCTTTCAGATCTACCATCCTGCACGCATCAGGGCAAACTCTCGCCACAAATCCCTGCAAACCTTTAATGCCCATGGTTGATTTTCGAAGCTCGCAGCAGCCTGAAAGGAGAAAAATAAAAACAGCATTCTGAAATGCAGCACTAAGAAATGCTACAGTTGGAAAAACAGCTCGGAAATTGAACAGTGTTTGTCTGCTTTTGCTAATAGCTGGCTCTTTTATCCTGGCCTTTAAAGTGTCACATCCAGTTTTCTTCCCATCACCAATGGAATATATAACCCATTTGTTTTGCCTCCCATCTCTGTTGTTTTGTTTTGGTTTTGTATGAGCAAAAACTGCAATTATCAAAATATTCTCAGAAATATGACTTCAAAAGCTTCACAAGAACACTCTTAAGTATAAAAAGTATAGGCTTCTAGAAAAAAACAAATATAGATGTATTTTAAAGCCTTACAGCATCTCACCTGGCCGTGTGCAACACATGAATTAATGGCTTGATTTTCACGCTAAAAGTATATTAGCATCTTGTAGCCAGCTGAAAAAAATACTGAATAACCTTAGAAATTGGTCCTGTACCTTCACTGTTCAAACTGGTCAGCTGCCATCAGCATTTACAGGCAATGCTCCATCACTGGGGCACCAGTTCCAATACCTTGACATTATCAGTATCACCAGTTTGCTGTGGATCTACTTTACCATGCTGCCATTTGAAGACATAATGTTATGACATACTGATGACTACGGACTCACATATACTTAGTAAATCTACAAATCTGATAGTGAAGTTAACTTATTAAATGCGATTTCTAACATGCACAGCCAGTTTGAATCAACCTATTTTCAAAGACATACATACAAGCACTGGCTAGAAATTAAATCATTAAAAATGAAACAAGACTATTTTCTAGTTGCAAACAGCCAAAAGAATGAAGCACCGTCTCCAACTTCCGTAGCAGCACTTTATTTGGAACGCTAAATGAACCAATGTATATCTTCCATAAAAGAGTCGCAGGATAAAGTTAGAACCATTTATGACCTCTGCTTCATTTCTAGAAATCTCATTGCATATTATTAGCTTGGCACAGCTTTGATATTAGATGTGTTTTTTATCGCAATGCTATTTTAAAGGACTCTGCAACGCAAACTGGAAGAAACAAGTTGATTTTCTCACTGAGCTTCTCTTTCTTCTTTATTCTCCAAAACATCTGTTTTGCTTTTATGTTGACTTTACTTCAAAGGTGAACGCCTCTTCAGATAGTGAACACGTTCACTATGCTTTAATTAATTTAATTAATTAATCAGCTTAATCCATTTTGTTTTGTTTTTCATGCTGCTCTGACATTTCAGTTACAGGTTGTCTCCGGAGCATTGCACTGCTACACTGAAACAGCTGCCCAAGGGAGCGGTGGAGTCACCCTCTCAGGTGGTGTTTAAGGAAAGGGTAGATGCTGTACTTAGGGACACAGTTTTGGGGGCACATTGGTGGTAGGTGGACGGTTGGACCAGATGATCTTAGAGGTCTTTTCCAATTTTAACAAGCAATGGGTGTGAAGATATTCACCTTTCAAACTCACTACGCAGAGGCAAAAAGCCATAGCAGGTCTTACTTCTGCAGTAATGCATTGCTTCCAAGTAACACTTATGAATCAGTGCAGCTACACAGCTAGAGCAAGAAATGCAGTAAACAACTGACAAAATATACCGTGCCATGTGCAACTGAAAGAGGCATTTTCCCCACCTTCTGACACCTGCATCTGAAGATATTCTTGCCTAAAATCTCATGCAAGTCCATGATATTATTATTACTATCAGATAAATCTCCATGACCAGTAAAGGCCTTGTTTAATCAAGAGCCGGTTAACAGCCAGCCATATAGGCAAGAACATTAGCTGTTACTGCCATTTCAGCATGACCACAAGCATTTACTGGAAACATCACCCCCAAAAATTCAGGATTTTATATTCTTCCACCCACCCTGTTTCACCATTAAACAGAAACCTCCATGTTAAGGAGAACGCTCTAATCCACCAGTGGCTGTGAAGGGAAGGCAAACATTCTGCCTGTAGTGTTTCTGTCAGGGGTACCTCAGTAGAACTGGAGCAATCGTTGAATCATTGGGGTTGGAAGGGGCCTCTAGACCAACCCACAAAGAAGTAGGACTAAAACGCTTTATGTTGGAACGCTACGTTTCTTAAGAGAGAACATATATTGTGCAACTAAGGCTGGATGCTTGTTACTTTTGTGATAGGCATCTCAGGTTAACGGAGGATTTTAGCTGCTCCTCGACTCCTTTGTGACCCAAAATAGCCAGTTTCCCTCTAAGTGTTGAGTAGGCCCGAAGATTCTGAGTATCCCTCCACCTGGGGACAAAACACCACCCACGGCCTTTCCAAGGCAACAACCTGCGCTACGACAGCCGTGCTATGCCCACAGAACACCGTTCCCCATAGCAAAGGGCAGCCAACAGCACTCCGCACCAAGAGCGCAGCCCACCACTTCCCGCTCACACGCACCGCCACCCCCGCGGCCCCGCCGCTCTGTGAGCACAGCGAGCAAGCCGGCTGAGGTGCGAGCGGCCCGCGCACCCAGGCCGCCCCTGGGGCGACGGTGCTGCCGGCCAGGAGCGGCACCCCGCTCCGACCCACCCCCGAGCGCCCCCCAGCACGGCGCGGTGCGGCACCCCCGGCACTGACCCGAACAGGCCCTTCCGCTTCTCCGAGGGCGGAGCCGCGCATGCGTGCAGCGGCAGGGCCTGGGGAGCTGTGGGTCGGGGGGTGCGAGCCCATTCGCCTCACAGTGGCGGCCTGGGGCGGGGGGAGGGTCTCGGGTTGTCTGTGGCCTGGTGTCCGCCGGCATTGTGCGGGCACAGTGGGGCCGAAGGGCTCATTGTGCCCCAAAACAAACCCGGGCCGAGGAGATGACAAGGGTTTGCACCAAAGTGAGCTGGATAAAAAATTAAAGAGTCCCAGCCTTGCATCTGAGATTTACGTCATTTTGCGTTTGTGGCGCTCATCGACCGGTGTTTGCAGAGAAAAAATAGCCGTGTTTGACCGACAAAGTGACCCCCGGGACCCTGTGGGGGGCCAGGCAGTGTGAGGTGGGGGTGGGTTTGCCGTGCTTGAGGTTAGCGAGGAGCCCCGTGTCCCCGCTGCGTGCCCACCTCTGCCCACAGCCAACAGGTGGGGCCTGGATAGCTCCACATATTCTCAGGCGAAGGAGGGGAGCGTGGCAGGCTGAGATCTGATGTTATTGCCAGGGAAAAATTAACCAGAGCGGTGCTCTGGGGAGCGCAGATTAATATATTTGGTGGCTCGGCGTGCACAAAGCCTGGCTATTGTGGCCGTGTCTGAATGCCTGTGAATAGGACGGAGCATATGTGGCCTGTCACCGCAGGTGCCCACATCTGTTCGTCTCCGGGCAGATGCTCTGAGAAAAGCAGAGAGCATTTCCAAATGCACGGCCCGCCCCGTCCGTACCCATCCTCTGCCTCATAATCACCTTCTGTGGAGCTCTCTCCCCTGCGCAGAGATGCGGGAAGAAGTAAAAACAACACAGTTTGGAAGTGGCTTCAGAGAGCCCTGCAGACATACAAACAAACTGCCCCTATGGGGGCTGCAGGATTGCCCTGGCTATCAGAGGGTGCCTCAAATCGGTAGGCACCGTTCGTGCTCTTCACATAGTTCCTGGTTCCTGGGGAACAAGTGTGGGGTTTAAAAGGTGAAAGAGGCTGCTTCTGTGGCAGTGGGGCTGAGCTGCACCCAAACGGGTGCAGTGATTTGTCCCCACATCCCTTCTGCAGAAGCGAGGAAGGAGCTTTTGACAGATGGGTGGGTTGCTGGGGAGTGGGTCATCGTGCAGGCTGGGCACCCTGGAAAAGGCATCTTTCCTGGGGAGAGAGCCCAAGGGCCTGAGGCACGGGAAAGAGCCGAGGAGCCCTGGACGGGATGCCCGGAGCCTCACAGCAGGTTCTGCTTCCCGCTTCCCACAGTGTGCCCCTAAAGGATGTGCATCGCGATCCGTCCCGTTCTGGAAAACACACACACACACACACACATACACACACGAGCGGCCAATTTTAGCCCTCGCGGTTTCCCACGAGCGAAATCTCATCGGAGACGAACCAGGGAGCAAAACCCAAACAAACACGGAGCGCAGAGAAACGGGAGGGGGGGGGGGGGGGGGGGGGGGCTCACTTTCTCCTCGTGCGCCATCGGTAAAACACATATAGGGGCCACTTCGGGATTTGCCCGGGGATGGGTTGGAGAGCAGCTGGCTGCGGTAATCGCATCGGCAGACAAAGGAATGCCCCGCCGGTCCTGGGATCACAGGTAAACACACGGCCATTGTCATGGAAATGAGGGGCGAGGATAGGGCCGGAGCAGATGATTTGCGATTTGAAAAAGGGGGCTGGGGGGGAGGGAAGGCCCGGAGCTGCTTATCTATCATCTGGCCTCGCTGTGTGCCAGCTGAGCCACGCGACTGCCCTTTCTTATTCTAATCAGCACATGCCTTTGCAACTTTGGGCTAACCTACATGCAGAACTCCGTAATCCCCTCCCGCACACTGCAGGCGCGGCCCCGGGGCACCGTGCGCGGGGTCCGGCGGTGGCCGAGCACCGCCCGGGGCAGCGCGATGCCAGCGCCCGGCCCCGGGGAGGACCGGGATGGCCGGGACAGGTGACGCGGGGCTGAGGCCTCACGCATGCCTCCGTAGGGGCCGGGGGGCTAATTAAAATATTATGCACACTCGGCTACACATAGCTCCACACGTAGGCACCGTTCGCCATATGCCCGCGGCCCCCCCCCCGCCCCGGGAAGAAGGCAGGGTCGGGGGGAGGCCTTCATCCTCTGCTCCCCCTCCCCGCTTTGAAGTGACTTTTCCCATCCTCAGATTTGCCGTAGGGAGTGCGATCCACCAGGGAGAGCGGCAACCCAGACGTCCCGGCCGGGGGTGGTGGTGGGGGGGGGGGGGTGGTCACACCGCGCAGTCCCCGCTCTGCACACCGCGAGCGCGCACCTCCGCGGGGGCGGCCCGGGGGAGCGGGGTGCGGAGACACGCGGTTGGGAGCGAAAAAGCGCCATTTGGTTGGGAGCAGATGGCTGGCTGGGGGGCTGATCGCGTCTAAAGGCGTGTCATCCCCCTTCAGCGAGAATCCCTAAGGACTCCCCTTGTCTTCAAAATCAATGAAAATTAAAGTGCAGAGAATGGATGAATAGTTAGACCTCGAGTCCCTCCTTTGTTCGCCTCAGCTACTGGTGGGCAGGAGTTAAACTACAACAGCCTCCTATAGAAACACTTAAGTTAAACAGTCTCCCCGTTAGCCCGGCATCTGAAAGAGAGAGGGAGAGGGGGGAAAAAAGCAGAAAAAGGAGCTTTCTGCTTGATTTCCCCAATACAGAATCGCGTGGCATAAATTAAGCCGGAGAAGAATGAGCGCCGTGGGCAGGATCCTGCCGGCTCTCACGGCGCCTTTCAGTCACGCTCAGCAGCGGTAATCGAGAAATCTGTGCCACGTCAGTTTAACAAATACCCGGTGTCGGGGGGGGGGGGGAGTTGAGGGGTTGGGGGGGTGGTCGCAATTCGGGGGCACGGTTTTAAGGGGCTTTTCTTCTCCCCCCCCCCCCCCCCCCCCCCTTTTGCTGGGTGAAAGCCATCGCGCGTGGAACTTTTTATTTCCACTTTCTTAAGCAAGGGGATGCTCACGGACCAACTTTCTATCCCTCTCCTGGGCTAAAAGATCCTTGGCGATCCTCGGCAGATCCATCCGCCCTCCGATCTCAGCTATTGCCACCCCTCCGCCCCACTCGCTTGGTAAACCCGACACGGAGGGGGTCTGGGTGTGTTGTTGTGGCTTTTTCTTCCCCCAATTCCCTTCCACGAGGATAACGCCGCAGCCAAGTTGGCGGAGCGGCACTGTCGCTAGGTGGCAAAAGCAATGTGCGAATGGGGCCGCAGCAGCCGCTCTCCCAGCTCCGCCGCCGGGCACAGCCCCGCTCGCCCCCGGCCGCATCCTCGGGCCGGGCACGGGGAAACGTAAACATTCCGGCACAGTGCAGGCTGCGAGTACCGGGATGGGGGGGGAAGAGCTTCTCCTCCGGTACCTGCGTGCAGGTGGCTGGCTGGAGCGGAGCTGGTTTTAAAGGAGAGAAGGCAGTACCCGCCTGGGTCCCGAGGCTACACAGCCTCGTGGGCAGCGCGGTCCAGGAGCAGGCAGTGAACGGGGCTGAATGGGCTCATTAGCGATTTTCTTTTAATTGGTATTACCCGATGCTTTTACTTGAAGAAGTCTTTAAGATTTTTCTTTTTTCTTTTTTCCTTTTTTTTCCCCCTAGCGCATTGTAACATAATTTGTGATCAAGACATCTGCTTCAATGAAAGTCACATTTTGCCATGCAAATGCACGTTCCCACCCAATAAAGTCGCCATAATAAGGCTTTGAGCACGGCATACCTACAGTGAGGTTATTGTAGCCAAATCCTCTCCTTTCGCACACCAGCTTAATCTGCGCTGAAATGCTCTGTTACAATTAAAATGACATTTAGGGAGACAGTTACACCTTGCATCCTAATGAACCCGCGGCCGAAGGTGTTTCGCAGAGGGCCCGACAAAGCGGCAGACCCCGTGCCAGAGCCGCCCCGCAAACTTTTATCCCCGATCGCATCCGTCATTAAGGAGCTTCTCGAAGGGGGATCGCTCCTACCCCTCTCATCTCCTCTCCACCGAACTACCTCGCGATGTTTTTACGACCGAAACAAAAGTTGCGGGGTCTGAGAGATACGTGAAAAAATAACAAGGGGACGGTTGGGGGAAAGTCTTTTTTTCTTCTTCTTCTTCTTCTCCACGGAGCGGGGAAGTGCTGGAAGGGATTGCTTTAAAAAATGTGCGGACATTGTTGTAGAGGCAGCAGCGTGCGCCGAGGGGAGCTCTTTCTCTCCCTCGCATTGTGCGGGGAGCAGGTGCTGTCTACATTACCATACAGCTGAGAGCACAAAGAGCTAACTGATTCAGCCCTCACACAATAACAAACGGCCTTAATGACAGCCACGCGAACGACACACACCAAACTCACTTTTTACTAAGCTGAAGCAGGAAAAAAAAAAAAAAAAAAAAAAAAAAGGAAAAAAAAAAAAAAAAAGAGAGAGGGAGAGGCCGAGGTTGTTGGCGATGATGATAATAATCATAGAGGGGTGCGGGACCCTGGCGGAGCGGGGAGCTCTTCCTGGCGGCGGTGCTCGTGGAGACGGGAGCCGTAAGCCCCGCAGCCCCCGTTCACCGCTCCCGGGGCCGGGGGGGTAGGGGGGGACGGTGGGCAACGCCGGGATCCCGCGGGCCTCCACTGCGCTGCCGGGACGGGGGCTGCGAGCGGAGCGCGGGGACGGGCAAACCCGACTCGGGGTCGCGCCGTTCGCCCCCCGCTCCCACCCATCTCGCCGACGCCGGGGGAAATGCGTTGCGAACGGAAAGGGATCGGGTTCCCCCCGCTGCGGCTCGCTGCCGCCCGCCGGCCCCTGGGAGCCCCCCGGCAGCGGCCGCGGTCTCCGAGGCGCTTCTCGGGGCGGTGGCGGCGGCGGTGCCGGGGCCGCTGCCCGGTGCGGCGGGGGTGCCGCCCCTCTCCCCGTAGCAGAAGGGGGATTCTCGCGGTTCCCGAATTTGTAGGAATGTAAATGAGCACGTTTTGTGAGCGCGGAGGGGAGGGGGAGGAGGGTTGCACATTTTACAGCTCACTGACCATTTGGCGATCCATTGAGAGGAGGGTTTGGAAAAGTGGCTCCTTTGTGACAGCTCCAGCCAGATTGGGGGGCTGCTCATTTGCATCTCATTATGCATGCGGGCGGCCGGCGGGATATAAGGGAGGCCGGCGCCCACGGAGAGGCAGATCCTTCGCGTTCACCCTCGGAGAGAGCCGCGGGGCCGCGGCGCAGAGCGGGCACCCCCTGCCCCCCCGCAGGAGCACACCCGGACACGCTCCGTGCGCCGCTATTGAGACACGAGCTTATTTGTGTTGGCTGGGATTCTTCTCAAAACAAAAGTCAGCCCACAACAACGAACGAGCGGGAGCTTCTTTTGCAATTAAAAAAAAAAATAATAAAAACAATAAAAAGAAAAGAGGAAAAAAAAAAAAAAAACAACAAAAAGCCAAAAAACAAACCAAAACAAAAAGGATCAAGTCTCCAACGTGACCCGCTGCCGCCGCTGCCGCTTGACACCTTCCAGCCCCGACGTGCGCAGGGCGAGCGCTGCCGTTCGGAGCAGCTCAGAGCAGCGCAGAGCAGCCCCGCACCGCTCCGGGAATTATCGCCGCTGCCTCCCCGTCCCGCGTTGCCTCTGCGGAGGGATTTCCAGAGCGTCGATTTGTGACCTTCCTTGGGAAGCCTCTTCTCTGCCTCCGTTGGGAATTAAGTTGCTTTTGTTTCATTTTTCATTTTTTTATTATTATTATTCTCATTATTATTTTCTTCCTGGAGAAAAGGAGGAGCGCCGTGGATTGGGCAAGAAAAAGAGTTTAGCAGATTAATCTTAAAACTTTTTTTTTTTCTTTTTTTTTTTTTTTTTCTTTTTCCCCCCCTTCTTTCTTTCTTTTTCTTTTGCCATCCGAAAGAGCTGTCAGCCGCCTCCAGGCTGCACCTAGAGGTGTCGGTAGGGGGATAACAGTCAGAGACCCTCCTGAAAGCAGGAGACGGGACAGTACCCCCTCCGTCTCTGCGGGTCGGCTGTGGCCCCTCCGTTTTTTCCCCCTCCCCGAGAGACACTCTTCCTTTCCCTCCACGAAGACACAGGGGCAGGAACGCGAGCGCTGCCCCTCCGCCATGGGAGGCCGCTTCCTGCTGACGCTCGCCTTCCTCTCGGCGCTGCTGTGCCGCTGCCAGGTAAGTGCCGCCCGCCGTCCCCCGACGGGCTCGAACGGAGGGAGCGGGGAGGGCCGCCGGCTGCTGCCCCGCGCGCAGGGGCCGCTCCGCGGGCTGACGGCCGCTGTCCTCGGCAGGTTGACGGCTCCGGGGTGTTCGAGCTGAAGCTGCAGGAGTTTGTCAACAAGAAGGGGCTGCTCAATAATCGCAACTGCTGCCGGGGGGGTGGCCCCGGAGGAGCCGGGCTGCAGCAGTGCGACTGCAAGACCTTCTTCCGCGTCTGCCTGAAGCACTACCAGGCCAGCGTCTCCCCCGAGCCTCCCTGTACCTACGGCAGCGCCATCACCCCCGTCCTCGGCGCCAACTCCTTCAGCGTCCCCGACGGCGCGGGCGGCGCCGACCCCGCCTTCAGCAACCCCATCCGCTTCCCCTTCGGCTTCACCTGGCCCGTAAGTGTTGGGGCGGGGGGAGGGAGGGAGGAGGGGGGCCTTCCCTGGCTGCATGCGCGGCGCTGCCCCCCAGCCGTGCCCGCCCTCACGGCTGTCTGTGCTCCTTCTTTCCCCAGGGCACCTTCTCGCTCATCATCGAGGCTCTGCACACCGACTCACCCGACGACCTCACCACAGGTACCCGGCCCCGCGCGGGCCCCTCCCCACCGCGCTCCCTTCTCCCTCCCGCTGAGCATCTCCCCTTGCCCAGTCCGCTTCGGGCTGTCTCATCCCTCATCTCTCCGCTCTCGTGCAGAAAACCCCGAGCGGCTCATCAGCCGCCTGGCCACCCAGAGGCACCTGGCGGTAGGCGAGGAGTGGTCCCAGGACCTGCACAGCAGCGGCCGCACCGACCTCAAGTACTCGTATCGCTTTGTGTGTGATGAGCACTACTACGGGGAAGGCTGCTCTGTCTTCTGCCGGCCCCGTGACGATGCCTTCGGTCACTTCACCTGTGGAGAGCGTGGCGAGAAGGTCTGCAACCCAGGCTGGAAGGGCCAGTACTGCACTGAGCGTGAGTGTCCCTCTCGTGTCCCCTAAGCTCTCAGAGGGGGGGGTTCTCTAACCTCAGACTCTGTGGAGAGGCAGGTGTGTATGTTGCGAGGTGCAGGCTTCATCCATGTGGAGCATAGGCAGTCCTCAGTATTAGCATAGAAACTTAAGCAGATACATCTCAGGTTAACAAAATGGCAGTGCCAACATCACTTGCTTGCTCAGTTGCCAAGCTGATGGCAATATGTTCAACAGTTGCTTGGGGATGTATGACATCCATGGGTATGCAGCTCCAGGACAGGACCTGGGAGTTAGACTAGGTGACCTTTAAAGGTCCCTTCCATCTGAAGTGATTCAGCATCCCCATGACAAGGCTAGAGGTAGGGTTGCTGTGGCCTGATGTCTTCCCACCTTGCACTGAAAAAAGCAGTGGGATATCCAAGATGTCCTCTGCGGCCTTCAGGCCATATCCTGCTCCTTTGGGACCCTCACACACTGTTGCTGACAGGGTGATTGCACCCAGGGCCACCAGAGCACTCAGCTTCCTCCCCAGCACTTTCCTACTACCAGCATGAGTAGGCCATGGGACATGAGTTTTGAGTGAGCCCCAGCTTGAAGCTGTTGAGGAATGCAGTGTATTGGTACAGCAGGGAAAGCTGGGGCACTGAGCAGATCCCAGAGGGACAAGCAGACGTGGTTGCCAGGTACTGCTGGTTTTCCAAGAGGAGCCCTCTGTAGATACACAGCTGTGTACGGGCAGACGGATGCTCAGCTCACTGTGGTGTGTGGTGGCATTCTGTGTGTGCACACTGAGGCGTGTGGGCAGATGACACCGGGTGAGCCCTCCAGGCAGGCAGGGAGAGAACAGTCACAGTCCATAAAGCACCGTGGTCCCAGCTGAGCTGCTATATCACCCGGCCCAGACCAACTTGCTCACACTGCTCGTGGCTGCTGAGATGCTTCTAGCAGTTCATCTTACAATGTTGCACAATAAGCAGCAGGCAAAAGAGCTTTCGTTTCCTTAGATAGCATTTTAAATAGGAACTAGAACCTTTCCCATGATCAAAAGTGCTCGTCCCGGCTGTGTCAGGGGGTGGGGTGAGAGGAAGCCCTTTGATAACGAGTCCTTTCGGTGCTGTCAGCACTGGGGATGCCTGTGCACCACCGCTCTGCCCGCCGCCCAGCTCAGATCTGCCCATCTCTGTGCAGAGGACGCGGCTCCCGAGCCGTGTTTATGTGTGCATGCGAAAAGAATGTCTTCCCGTTAGCGAACCGAGCTCGCAGTGGCAGATTGCTTCCCGTCTCCTTGCCCTCGGTTCCATTCTTTCCAACTTGGAGGCGATCTGATTATCAGCACCGATTCTTTCTTTCCCTTCCCCCTCCCCCTTCCCCCCTCACACCCGCCCCAACTTCCCCGCCTTCCCCTTGCATGCCATTGTCTCCGGCTGGCTTTGTTGAATTAAAACTTTGCAGTGCCTGCTTAATGAGTTCCATAACCAGGCAAAGTAATGAGCAGAAGTCCCTTTCTCCCTCCCCTCTCCTCCCTCCCGCTGGCCCGCTTACCTCCTCACCATGCTCGGAGCTGCCCGCTCCTGTTCCGAGCGGGGGGGGGGGCAGAGAGGGGGAGGTAGGGGGGGGTGGAGGGAGGAGGGAAGAAGAACTTTAGACTTATTTATTTGAATAAGAAAAAAAGTTTTTGCAGCGAAATCACGCGCGTGCCATAGATTAGCCGTGGGCAGGGATAGGCTGCCCGGCCGTCGGCACCGGCCCCATTGGCTCCGAGGCCGGGGGTATTGTTGCAGCGGGGCAGCTGCTGGGAGAGAATAGACAATAGAGCAGCTGTCTTGCACTGGCACCCTGCACACCAGCTGTCCACTCTTATCTGCACACACACTTTCGGGGGATATTAAGAGGTGGAGCTGTGTGCATAGAATTGGAAAAAAGGACTTCTGACCCTCGCTGGGAAGGGAAGGGGGGCGAGGGGCTGCGGGGAAGGCAGCAATTGTGAGCCTTCTTTTGTCTGTGTGCAACTGTATTAAGAAGAATGCTCATCCCTGGCGATAAGTAAAGTGCCCGGCTACCAGGCGAGATCAATACTCCTGCAGGCTCCAGAGATTAACTCAGCTGCTATTAACTGCCCGGCCCCCCACCCACGGGGTGCTCTCGGGAGGGGATTCTGCAAGGGGAGGCGGTGGGCCCTGGTGCTCAACCCTTCCCTCCTTCCTCTGTTCACAGCGATTTGCCTGCCTGGGTGTGACGAGCAGCACGGCTTCTGCGACAAACCTGGGGAATGCAAGTAAGTTTTCTGCTCCCCCCTTCCTCCCTTCTTTGTCTTTAGCTTGGAAGCAGCAGTCCTGCGAGGGTCAGCTTCAGCACCTTTCTTCGTCTTAGATAGTAATTTAAGCAGTCCAGGTGATGCTAGATCGAGGCATTAATCTACAAGTCAAACATCGCCGTCATTAATATTAACCTAATGAGTTTACGGCGCAGTGTGTAAGGTTTGGCTGCTTGTTATTAGAGTAAACAAATTAACTACCTGCAACCGTGGCTCTATATGAGGAAGTGCAAGAGGTAGCTGGAGCTGATGAAAGCTGATGCTGCAGTTGGACTCGTTGACTTTCTCAGATGAAGGATCACTGCAGGCTTTTAGGAAACTTGATCCCCAACATCAGAGTTTGCGATAGGGTTTCCAAATGTGAGAAGTCTAAATCTGACAAGACTTTGTTGTTGACTTTTGCTTTCTTATTTCTTTCTTCAGGTGCAGAGTGGGCTGGCAGGGCCGATACTGTGATGAGTGCATCCGATACCCGGGCTGCCTGCATGGTACCTGTCAGCAGCCATGGCAGTGCAACTGCCAGGAAGGCTGGGGTGGCCTTTTCTGCAACCAGGGTAAGTTCTCGGGCTTTGCCTGAGCATCTCCCTCCAAAAGTAGAAAGCAGGCAGCTACTTCTAGCTCATGTGTGCTATGCTGGCCTTACAAATGAGCAAGCATTTTGACCGATTTCTCTCTTCTTTAATTAATTATTATTTTTATTATCTTTAAATCGTTCACAGACCTGAACTACTGTACTCACCACAAGCCATGCAAGAATGGTGCCACATGCACCAACACTGGTCAGGGGAGCTACACTTGTTCTTGCCGACCTGGGTACACAGGCTCCAGCTGCGAGATTGAAATCAACGAATGTGATGCCAATCCCTGCAAGAATGGTGGAAGCTGCACTGTAAGTTTGAGTTGGTTGTGCTGGGTGAAGCCCCGGGGGATGGGTCAATGTCAATTCGACTTATTTTTGAAGTTCTCCTTTGTATTTTAAAACAACTTCAGGTAAATATTTTCAATGTTTATCATGTCTTTCCCTCAGGATCTCGAGAACAGCTATTCCTGTACCTGCCCCCCAGGCTTCTATGGTAAAAACTGTGAGCTGAGTGCAATGACTTGTGCTGATGGACCGTGCTTCAATGGAGGGCGATGCACTGACAACCCTGATGGTGGATACAGCTGCCGCTGCCCACTGGGTTATTCTGGGTTCAACTGTGAAAAGAAAATCGATTACTGCAGTTCCAGCCCTTGTGCTAATGGTAAGGCCAAACATACTATGGTGACATTCTAAAAGGAGACTGTCCAGTCACTTTGCCTTTTGGTCTAGGGCTTGTAACGAGGCCCAGTGATAAACCATGGACCATGTCATGTCAGTAGTTGACTCGGTGGAGAAACTGTACTTAAAAAGGAATGATGTGTTATGGGCCACAACTTCAGATAGTGTTTTCTTAGGGGGTTATCGTGGCTGTGTAACTTGGCCCAAAACTTCATGCATACAGGCATGGAGGATTATATTTATAAAGACTCTTTGAAGCCGTACAAACACTGAGTATGATTAACTATAATCCAGCAATTGCAATCTTCCTGTTTTGATTAAAGTATTTAAGACTTTCTTTAATGCAGTCCTGCTCATCCACTGTCACTGTAACTCTGTAATGTGAGATTGTGGTGTGAACCTGATCTGAACTAGCTTCGTAGTCCCAGCTAGATGAAATGTCAAAAAAGGAATGGGATGCTGAGTGAAAAATAGATTTGATTAAGAAATACCTTTCTTTAAAAAAAGGTACTTTTTGTGGTGGCTAAGACCTGGCAAAGATGGAGCTAGCCTCCCAGAATGGAAGTTTTTCTCAACTGTGGGCTGTAACAACGGCCCTGAGAGCAGCAGTTGGGGTGTATTGCGGGGAGGGTCTGTACATACACCACTCAACCTTCGTCCCGTTTGCATCTTGCAGGAGCCCAGTGCGTTGATCTGGGGAACTCCTACATATGCCAGTGCCAGGCTGGCTTCACCGGCCGGCACTGTGACGACAACGTGGACGATTGCGCCTCCTTCCCCTGCGTCAATGGAGGGACCTGTCAGGATGGGGTCAACGACTACTCCTGCACCTGCCCCCCGGGATACAACGGGAAGAACTGCAGCACGCCGGTGAGCAGATGCGAGCACAACCCCTGCCACAACGGGGCCACCTGCCATGAGAGAAGCAACCGCTACGTGTGTGAGTGCGCTCGGGGCTACGGCGGCCTCAACTGCCAATTCTTGCTCCCCGAGCCACCTCAGGGACCAGTCATCGTTGACTTCACCGAGAAGTACACAGAGGGCCAGAACAGCCAGTTTCCCTGGATCGCGGTGTGCGCCGGGATTATTCTGGTCCTCATGCTGCTGCTGGGCTGCGCCGCCATCGTTGTCTGCGTCAGGCTGAAGGTGCAGAAAAGGCACCACCAGCCCGAGGCCTGCAGGAGCGAAACGGAGACCATGAACAACCTGGCCAACTGCCAGCGCGAGAAGGACATCTCCATAAGCATCATCGGTGCCACTCAGATTAAAAACACAAATAAGAAAGTAGACTTTCACAGCGATAACTCCGATAAAAATGGCTACAAAGTTAGATACCCATCAGTGGATTACAATTTGGTGCATGAACTCAAGAATGAGGACTCTGTGAAAGAGGAGCATGGCAAATGTGAAGCCAAGTGTGAAACGTATGATTCAGAGGCAGAAGAGAAAAGCGCAGTACAGCTAAAAAGGTATCGTGTTTACTCGAGTGCGGAGGGTGGCTTTACTCTGAAGGGTGCCTGTGTCACTTAAAGGTAGCGTTAAGCAACAGCCATCTGATCTGTGTTGTTTGTTTTTGTCTTCAGTAGTGACACTTCTGAAAGAAAACGGCCAGATTCAGTATATTCCACTTCAAAGGACACAAAGTACCAGTCGGTGTACGTCATATCAGAAGAGAAAGATGAGTGCATCATAGCAACTGAGGTTAGTATCCCACCTGGCAGTCAGACAAGTCTTGGTGTGTGATTCCCATCCAGAGCAAGTCAGGGCAGCCAAACCATTCTACCTGCTGCCACAGTCATCTGTACCTGCTGAAATGTGGCCACCTTCGGTCTGTGGCACCACAGATGTTGAAAAAACTTGTGGATTAAGATAAGCACCAGTGGGGGTTACAGGGACAGCAATTTTTTCAGGCAAGGGTCTAACTGTAGTGCAGTTGCAGCCTACTAACCCTACTGACTCATTCTTTCATATGCTTCCTGCAGAGCCCGCTTTTGCTCCGCATTGAGGTGAAGTCCTGACCCTCTGCATCCTCGAAGTCCTCTGCTTTCTTTTTATTAACCTCTTCTGGTCTCTGCTTCTGTTTTCTCTCAACAGGTGTAAAACAGACGTGATATATATGGTAAAGCTTTTGTTCAGAACAATTTCAAAGGAGACGTGCCCCAATGAATGCTGCTGAAAGAGGAATGAGAGCTAGATTCCTTCACTGACTGCTGCTGAGAAACTAAATTCAGGCTTGAGCTGGTTCTCTACTGAAGTTAGCAAAGTGACTGCAAAATAAAGAAACAAGATGGACACCAGGCAAGGGTCTGTGTTCAAGGATTACTGTTGCACTGCCTTTTATGAATTTTATCATTGCACTATGGTCAGTTGCTTTTCTATATATATTTAAATGAATGGACTTAATTACTACATAAGAAGCATGCACTGCCTGAAGTGTATATTTTGGATTCTTATGAGCCAGTCTTTTCTTGAATTAGAGACAGAAACACTGCCTTTATTGTCTTTTTTGATACTAAAATGTGTTTTTACTAGGTGAGAAAAAGTGTGTTATTTTTTGGAATCTGTAAAAATATTTTCCTGATAATTGTAAAGCTTGAGTATTTTGTGATGTTCCTTTTTTTTATAATTTAAATTTTTTGGTAAATATGTACAAAGGCACTTCGGGTCTATGTGACTATATTTTTTTGTATATAAATGTATTTATGGAATATTGTGCAAATGTTATTTGAGGGTTTTTTTTGTTTTTTTCTTTTTTTTTTCTTTTTTTTTAACTGTTTTGTTAATGAAGAAATTCATTTTTAAAATATTTTTCCAAAATAAATATTATTGATGATAACCAGAGTGCTACGTTTATTCCATAGCAGATGATGAGCCAGACTAAACCTTGCAACAAGAGGTCTGACACGTTTCTGGGGACTCGGGGGTAGATGGGATAGACCAAGGTCCATCACAAAGAGTGGGGAACAACTTGCTGTATGTTGACCCCCCCCCCCCCACTCACCCCTTAATGTTCTGATCTATTAACCCCATGGCTGCGCTCTCTCTTAGCCAAAGGCAAATGTCTGTAAAATCCTTGAGTAATGCTTGCTCAGTCATCTTGGACTGTATATGTATAAACATGTACAGCATCACTTCCCAAGGAGGAGTGATGCAAATGCACTCTATCGCAATGCAGGCACGGGGCTTGTCCTGGCTCAGCTCTGTTTCCTGCTACTTTAAACACTTGCCTGCAGTCCATGGGTGTTTGAGGCCCACTAGCTCTGATCCTTAGTGCCAACCTTAGTGCCTACAAGAGCTTCCCCAGCCACTCCAGCCTGGGGATGGCCCTTCCCAGGATAGGAGGACACAGAGTTGGCTAATGGCCACAGTTCTCTTGACTATGACATCTATCTCAAGTATGTTGTACCTTTAGCTTCAACTTGGCCCATGGTGCCCGCTGCCATTATACTGGGTCAATGTGTGACCCCATCCCCTGGTTTGGTGCTGAATGCTCAGCCCATTTCCCAATGTAGTTTGCCCTAATGAGCAAGGAAAGGAAAACCTAGAAAAATCATTTATGTTTTGATCCATTCAAGTGGATTCCACCCCAGTCTCTGTGGGTTACCTCCTGCAGCTTCTGGGAGATGAAGATAGTCCGTTCCCATTCTATTCAGCAGAGGTGAATTCTATCCCAAAAGAGTAGCATGCAGTAGCACATATAATCAAGCAATTACAGCAAATGGTGATCTATAAACTGTATATGTGCTTGCCTTATTTTAAGTGTACAAAAATGTGAGAGCAACTAGAACTGTACTTCTGTATGGGGTCAGTAGAAAACACACACTGACTAAAGGGGCTTGTCCATCTATAGGGTCTTCTCACTGAGTCAGCCCTTAGATGAGATCTACTCAGTTCCCCAGAAGTGACCTAACAAGGTATATCCTACTCATTTATTCTGAAGTGTCTTTTTAGGGAAGGTTTCCATGAGGAAAGCAGCATGGAGTCACTGTGACATGTTTTGTGATGGTGTGAACAGTATTTACAAGCAGAAGGCTGATACAGCCAAAAAAATCAGTCAATAAATCTCATAGTGACCCAGGCATGACAGTGTGTATGGCAGTAGGGTGCTCAGAGCAATGCAGTCTCACAAACTGGACAAACCTTGAGCAAATTGCTTTGTTACTTTTTGCTCCTAAGCTTTTTTGGGGCAGGCTTTTCTCTCATGACGTGCGGCATTTCGCACAGCCAGTGCCAGTGTCTCAACTGGGACATCTTAATGCTACTTCCGTATAAAAAACAGCAACAAAGAGAAGTCACTGATGGCTGAGGGCCTCTGTGACAATGTTAGGCCTCCAGCACCAACTCAAGCATTACATAGTGTACTGCCAGGCAAAGGGCTGGAGAAGCACGCAGCCCCTTGCTCTGGTGAGGAGGCACAGCATCAGCATGTAATCAGCTTCATGTAAAGATAAGACTACTTCAGAAAGCTGAGATTGTTTCCGTGTGCTAGTTACTGGATATGCTGAGTTTGGTGAACAAAAGGCACTGCAGGAAAAGGGGAGAGCTGGGCTTTGTCCTTCTGAAGCTCTTTCTGCAACCACAGCTTCACAGATATCTCAGTGGCTTCTTCGGCTCCTGTCTTGAGCATGGCTGGGGCTCTTGCCTCATGCAGCATTTATTCCTTGCACCATGTCCTCCATGGGGCTCTTGGTGAACAGACTGAGGCATGCAGTGGCAAGCAATGGATCCTCACTCTGCATCATAGCACCCAGTTCTTCTAAAGGACAAAAAGAACGACCTAGGCAGCATGCAGAAGTCATACAGGTGGCTTTGGGCTCTGCTCTGCCCAGCCCTGTGTGTGAGGAGAAGGCCAGCTGGCTGCCCAAAAGCAGCAGGAACCCCCCTGTTGGCAGGGTCTCCTGCCTCCTTGGTCTGAAAAGAGAGGAGAGCTGGCGTGGGGAGGCCGTTTAGCTGGGACAGCTGAGAATTCAGGGCCTGATCCAACACCCATTAAAATTATTGGAAAGGCTCCAACAAGCTCAGGGACACGTGGCAGTGTGCCCCTTCTGACGCAGCACATCCTGGGGCTGCAGCATGCACTCACACAGTGTTAAAGCTCACGGTCACTCCAACCACGTCGGTGCCACCCCAAGACTCATCCCTGGGATGGGGGCTGGAGAAGGCACCTTCAGGGTACGTCCTACCTGCACGCCTGCTTCTTAGTGGTGAGTGGTAGCATCCTGTAAACTTTTTTGCAAGGCTGACACGGACAGTATTTGTCAGACACTCAGATTAGTAGGGGGGGATTTTTGTTAAGTGAGGCACGCACAGCCTTCAAAATACAGCAAGTGGTGGGCTCAGAGTGCCTCAGGTTTTATTGCAAGGCGTGTTTATGCATCTCTTTAAACTGATATTTGTACTTTGTGCATCAGGACCTAGGCGTCAGGAAACTTGGGTACTATTCCTGGCTCTGCTGCAGACACGATGCATGACCTTGGGAGAGGAAGGATGGTCTGGTGGTCAGGGCGCTGCCCAGGGACCCAGGAGGGCCCCCTTCTATTTCCAGTGCTCCCTCCAGACTTCCTGTGCAACCTTGGACCTGGGTCACTTAATCTTTGCAGGGCCTTAGGAAAGTAGGGGCCTCCTGGCTGTGCGGGCAAGGAGAAGTTCAGAGGATACTGTGGTGGTGGGGAATGTCAAAATACCCTCTGAGGTGAGCAAAGCTATTTCCTACCTCCATAAGTCAGACTGCTTGTCTGTGAGATGGAGAGCTATTTTTGTATAGTGCTTTGAGATGCTTGCATGGGATAAAGATTCCCATTACAGCTGAAACATCCATCATCTGAGGGAGGAGATGCAAACCCCACACTGGCAGTACAGAGACGCCCTCCCAGGGATGCAGCTGCAGAGTTCTGAGTGCATGGGGTCTGCCACTGTGCAAGGACAGATGCCCTATGAGGCAGCATTCAAGTGGGAAGCAGAGCAGAGCTCAAAGGGCCATCACCCTCTGCTCGTGGGGATCCTCTCTGCTCCCTTCCCTCCTATGGAGCTCTTCTTCCACTTGGCTGCTAAGGCTTGTCGGTCTCTATTACCTGCCATGTGGGTCAGAGGAAAACAAACACGGCAGGAATGACTGCAGCCCTGAAACAGCACAGATAACTGTGCTCGAGGGACCAGGAACTGTTTAATTTCCCAGCAGAGATGTACCCAGAGCATCACTGAGTGCTGTGCTGAAGGATCCTTGCTCCATGGCATGGAGGGGGAATGCGGTGCCTCAGCTGTGGGGTAGCGGTAGGGACAGTGCAGACTCATGCCAACTGCTCAGGGTAGCAGTGGTTGTGCAAAAGCCTGCTCTGTGCATGGGCTATATACGACTGTGATGATCTTTCTCCTGGTGTAAAACTACACCAACAGAACGGCCACTGTGGATGCAGCTATGTCGAAATAAAGGTCATGTATATCAGGGCAAAGAAATTCCCTTCCCTTGTTTATTTATCTAAACTGCGCTGGTAAAAGCAGCTTTACACCATCATATTCTCCAAAGCACAATTGTGCTGCTATTGAGCAGCAGGTCTAAATCTGCTCGGACAAGGTTGAATTTGCACAGGCTGATGCAATGTGTCGGTTAGCGTGTGCATCTCTTTGGGGTGATTTCCCAGCACACTGAGGGCTAAGCAGGAGAAAGGGTTGGGAGGGGGCGTCCCCTGTCCTCTTTCACAACATGAAACATGAACTTTGCGAGGGGAAAGGACTTTGTATGGGAAAGGATAGAACAAGAGAAACTTCTGGCCTGCTCTTGGTGCCAGGAGACACTGTGGAGCCACTTCTCCACCCAGCTCCCAGCACCACGGGGGCGTCAGCATCGGAGAGGGCTTGTGAGCATTTTGAACCAGAATTTTCACCTGCCAGAGAAGGTTTTCAAGTTATTATTTGCTAAAAAAGAACATTTTCAGCGGTAAAGTTGCTTTCCAGTGATGGCAAACTGGAATATCCGCTTGTAAAGCTCCTGTGGGTTTCACTTTCTTCACGAAGCAAGAAAGCAAAATGACAAGCAAGCACTTCTCAGAAGACAGAAAGTTCGTTGAAAACTTCCTTTCTTTCTTTTCTTTTCAAAAATAGAATCAGTCTGGGAATTGCACCTCATTAACAAGTAGCAAATGTTACTTCTGATTTTGCTGGAGCACGTGAAACTTTTAAAAGCTGCGTTCTGCCCCTTGCCCCATTTTCTGGCCCTCATAGGCAGCACGTTAGTGGCACAAGGAAGGCTGCGTCAAAAACAAGCAAATGGCAGGATTTGGCCGTATGTCAGAAAGCACCTTTAATGTAACCTGCACAAAGGAAAAGTGGCATTCTCAGGAACAACTGATTGCGTAAGACACAAAGCATTAGGAGAAATAAGCTCCTAGAGTACAAGGCCAACGCTTTACCATTTATAACCTCTCCTGAAAGTTTTCAAGAGGCGTAGAGTCAAAATACTTAATCTGCACTTGAAATAAAAAGCTCCACACACAGGAGAATGGGGCCTTCAGTACTTGGATCTGAGCAACATATCCAAAATAATTTGCCTGTTGCTAGCGTATTTTCCTTTTCAAGATACCAAGAGTTTTTTCCTTTACGAGGTTTTCCATATATGCAAACACGGGTGTTTACAAAGGCCACCTGTCTGAAAAATGTGAGCCCTTTGCTTCAGTCTGGTTTTACCTTGTTCTGAATCAAAGGGGCTGTGGAATTCTCCATTGCCCACAGTGGTGATGGTCTGGCACAGCTGCCACTGCTGCTGTTGTGAGTGTCTTTGGAAAGACAGACACTCAGCGCTCCTGCTCCAAGCTGGACTGTTCAGAACAAAACCAAAAACAAGTGGAAGGACAACATATCATGCTGGTTGGAGCTTGCATCTGAATTTTCTTTCTTACTTTCCATATCAGCTTCAAGAAAGGAACCATGAAAACCATGTAATGTTGTTTAAGTTCTTACAATTTTCTTCAGGAAGTGTTATCTGGAATGGCAGTTGTGAGCACACAAACTCAGCAGACTTATCTGCGTTATCTAATTACCAGACTATAAAGTTCTGCTGACATTTCCTTTTGATAAATACAATACACTGCTTTCTTTATCTATCTATATTAAAGAAACAGTGTTCTCCTAATTCCAACCCCATGCATGCATTTAACTAGAACAACGCTGTAAAACCCAAGACTAACAGAAATGTTGCCACAACTTCAACAGTCATAAATGAAAGCAGTGGCTTTCAGATGAAAAATATTATCTAATTGTGGTAGGAAACCACTGCGAACCTCAACATTTAAACTACAAACAAGCATGGAACAGATTTGACTGATGTTAATTAAGCAAAAAAGAGAGAGGTGGAAAAAGAAAAAGGTAACAAACAGCACAGATATTACAAGTATGCTTGCATTTCTTCCCTGCTGCTGATGTGCTTAACTGTGGTGCAGAAATATGTCAGTATTTATTGAAAGATTTTCAAGTTGTGATTGCTATAGATGGCTGGACTTTCACAGCTCTCTTCTCATGCACAAGAGAGTTCTCTATGGTCATTGGAAATGGGGCTCCCCTGCCCCAAGCTTTGGCACCAGAGCCCTGCAGGTAATGGACAAAAGGGAATGGTGCCTCTGAAGAACTCTTGTTGTTCTCCGAGCTCCCTTGCTTTCCTTTCCTACACCAGAAGAGGTCTGGGAGCCTCCTGTTCTGGGAAGGGAAGAGGCAGGAGGCAGCCAGAGGGGTGTTGTGAGGAACCTCCTTGCCTGCTCCACAGGGGACCCCAGCAGGGCTTGCTGTGAGCTGGAGGCTCAAAGATAAAACCAACACCAAAACACTCAACATCTGTAGCATGCAAATTCCAGCTTGTAAGCCTTTTGAATTTCCATTTGCCTCAGTAAGAATTAGGCACAGGGAAGTTGGGGTGGTTGAGAATCTTTTGGCACCTGTATGCTTGCAAGGAAGTGGCCCTATTTGTCACAGACAGGCTCCATCAGAGAGTCAGAGGCAGAACTAGGAGATGAAGGTGGAACTCTAGCATCGCCAGAATAAAAAAAGAGCCTGTAAATGACAAAGAAAAGCTGCATTACCATAGTGGGGTAATTCACAAATGCACCTTTCAGATCAAAGGTAGTCATCAAGTACCGAGGATGTTCCACAGTGCGTTCAGATAGGAAAATACCCATTTTTGTCAGAAATGCTAAAGGAAGTGTTAATGACAGGAATAAATAACAGGTGCTGGGAACAGCTGTTACTGATTAATGACTTGTCTTTTTTTCCCCACTTTTTTTAATAGGTTTTCTGCTTGGAGGAATCAGAAGTTTTCAGTAACATTTCATTCTCAGACATTTGAGGAATGCTTTTTTTCCCTTTCTTCATTAAAGGACTCCTCAATTATTTCTAAGGCAAACCAGATTCAAGAACATTCGAGCTCAATTAATATTTTGAGTTTCAAGCCATCAATAGTTGAGGAAAATCCGAGTTTTAATGGTTTTCAAGTGCACAAATAAGCTTTCTTTCTTTCTTGCTTTTCCCCCTTGTTGTAGATGCTAACGAGCCTTTTGCTTTTTCACTCTTTCTGGTTTGCTTTTTTTCTTCTCTTTCTCTCCTTACCTCTCCATCTCCCTCTTGCCGTTTATATGAGGTACCTGGAGGTGGTCTTCAATGTGCATATTTAGCCTTGAAGAGGTCTTTTTTTAAGTGTGTGAAGAATTATGAGATTAAATATTGCCAGAAAGGCTGCCACTGCTGCCATTTTGCAATGATTAAGTAATTGAGAAGTCATTGAGAACAGCTCAGTGGAAACATCTGCTCTGTGCCTTGAGGCAATCAAGAGAAGCAAACAAAATAGTGTGATGGAAAACACGCTAATAATTAAATCATTAATTTTTATATAACAATCTAATTTTCTAATGCACCTACATCTACTTCAGAAAACGTGGCAAGTAGTATAATCTCTTGTTCTCCAGTACAGGAACTTAGGCACAGAAGCATCTTGGTCTCTTGAAGTCATTGGGGATGCTGGTATTAACTCAGATGGGACTAGGATTTCTTACAGAAATGAGTACTTACTGTAGATCATCCAAGAGGCCTTTTCAGTAGCCTACAGCCCTAGCTTTTTGCAGTGTAAAATGGACAGAAAGACAGAGTCAGTTCCCATCTCTACATTTCTAAACAAATAGGGTCAAAAATGAATGTATTTCAGAGACTGACAGTGGAGGTGATTATGTGTGTGGGAAGATTTATATACCGTGAAAAAAAATGCTAGAGTTTACTTAACAAGGGGAACATAGTAATGCATGGAACAGTGAATAGACCTCTTCTACTTGCCTGCTGGAAAAGGACAGAATTGGAGAAGCTACAACAGAGTTCATCAGTGGAGTTTTGTCCCTTTGAATTTTGATGCCATTTCAAGAGCTTAGCAGGCTTTAGAAAAGGGTCGTTGATTTTATCAGTAGCGAAGATCTTTACAGCTTCATTAGGGAGAATAAATACTAGCATGCAAATCCTAACATGCTGAAGCATAATACAACCATTAACTACTCAGGACACTTTACATGTTACTTACCCTCCCAAGCCTAGTGGCTTTGCCTCTTTCTTCTAAAACAACTGTTTGAGATCACCTCCAAAGGTAAGATGCAGTATTAACTAAAACAGTGGTTTAGTGACAAGGCTGAAGTGAAGAGTTGAGATTTGCTTCCTCACTGTTTTCAGAAACTCAGTTATCTGATCTCATTTTTCCCTTCATCTGAAGATAATGCTACCTATAACAGTATCATGCTATCTTAATCTTTTATCGCTCATAAACTGAAAACACACAGTTGCGATGGAGCCATAACTGTGGAAGGGTACAGCAGCAATCTGTTACCTATGACAGTTCAAAAGAGAAAAGCAGATACAATTGTACATAAGAGAAGGCTATAGTCAGGCCAAAGGCAATGGTCCTTACTGATATGCATAACAAAGGCCATTAGCTCATGGCCTAGGAGGAGAAATGAACCCCTGTTCTGTGCTGTGCACAGCCGTACCCACCATGTGCGGTTCCACGTGGAATAGGGTCACTTGCTGTGTCCCAACTGCCACCTCGTGAGCCATGTGGCTCCAGGGCTACATGTGGAGCAGTCCCACTGCAATCCTAGCATTGCCTTGTGCCCTCAAACTGCTTGTGAGATGTAGAGACTGCATTTCAAGGTAACACAGACACATAACTCTAGTCCAAAGCAATTCTAGAGCATCCATGCACTCTTTTCATTATCCATCTACCGTACTTCTCCTCCGTGACCACACCTAAGATTTTTCTTTTTTTTGCAGCTGACAAGACTGAAATAAAACATGGTGCTATATTTAGATTTGCTAATTGTTATGAACAAGACGCTTCTGGTTCCAAGAAAACATCCTTGCCTAAAACAGTTTCTGATAAAGCGAAGTGCCGAGCTAATGGATCTGTTCAGTTTTATATGCAGGCTGTGACCATCCTGGACCGATTTAAAGATGTTCAGGAAGTATTCCTTCTGCCCAAAGAAATCCATTCCACAGTTTTCAGCATCCCTCTCTGACAACCAGGATTTCAAATCCCTTTATCTGGAGACAAACAGAAAGTGTGTGCTTGTGGTGAATAATTTGAGCTGATATTCTTGCCAGCTGTTAAGGGACACATGCAGAAAAAAAAAAAGTCAGTGACATCTGGTCAACACTGATATTTCCTAACAGGAGTATTTGTTTCGGCATGGGGAAAGGGTGGTGGGAGAAAGAAAAATGCCATCTTCGTGCACCCCTTTGCCCCCTTTTGAAAAGTGAAAGTGATAACATTGACCACAGCAACTGGAACAAAAATTGCGACTTACATCATGGGGAAACAGTGACATTACATTAGCCCATATTACACAATGGTTGAGCAGTTGCTTTCACACACTAAGCTTTCAACTTTAACTTTTTTTTCCCCCCTTAAGCTATACAATGGATTTTTTTGCTGAGTTGGAAAATATCAGGAGACAGGCAGAAAGCCTTCCTTTTGTTCCTTCATCCTGCCGAGCACCTCATCATAAAGATTTTTTCCCTTCTGCTCTGTTTTGCTTTCCTAACTTCCTTTCCCCTTTTCACCCTCCCCCACTTTTTTCTCTCTTCTTTCTTTCTTTCTTTCTTTCTTTCTTTCTTTCTTTCTTTCTTTCTTTCTTTCTTTCTTTCTTTCTTTCTTTCTTTCTTTCTTTCTTTCTTTCTTTCTTTCTTTCTTTCTTTCTTTCTTTCTTTCTTTCTTTCTTTCTTTCTTTCTTTCTTTCTTTCTCTCTTTCTTTCTTTCTTTCTCTCTTTCTCTCTTTCTCTCTTTCTCTCTTTCTCTCTTTCTCTCTTTCTCTCCTTCTCTCTCTCTTTCTCTCTCTCTTTCTTTCTCTTTCTTTCTCTTTCTTTCTCTCTTTCTCTCTCTCTGTCTTTTTCTCTTTCTTGCTTTCTTTCCTTCTTTCCTTTTTTTCTTCTTTCCTCCTTTCTCTTTCTCTCTTTCTCCCCTTCTCTCTTTCTCTTTCTCTCTTCCTTTCTCTCTTTCTTTCTCTTCCTTTCTCTCTTTCTTTCTCTTCCTTTCTCTCTTTCCCTCTTTCTCTCTTTCTTTCTCTTTCTCAAACAAATGTGACTAATTAACAGCAGGACTTCTTTCCACCAAATTGTAAAATCGCCTCTTTTAACTTCATAAAGGTGATAAGACCACATCCCCATTTGTTCTTAGGAAGTGAGCTTTTTAACTGCCTTCTAAGTGATTCAAGTGATGGTCTTTCTGGGTCTCAGATTGGAAGAGAAGTTGACTTTAGTTCAAGAGCGACTTCAGATCTCTCTCCTCTTTCGGGTCTTTTCACGGAAGTACACCCAGCTCAAGTCAGAAGATAATAGAAATCCCAGAATGGAAACACATTAAAAAAAAGTTGTTTCCTGGGGTCAACAAAGGACAGGAAAAGAGCCAACAATTACTTAAATAAACAGTATTCATAAAAACAAAACAAAAAAAAAAAAAAAAAAATACATGCCTATACAAACTGAGTTCCATGCGAAGGAAGCAATGGTTTAAAGAAAGTCAGCGTTCATTCTGCTGAAGTCCAGTAGTGTTAGGAAAAGGAAATCAAAACCAAGTGGAATTCCAGCAGTACTTACCCTCATTAAAACATCTTTCTTTCCCCCTTCTTCTTACTTCACATAATACTCTGCTCTTTCATAACACTTTTCATCCCAAGAGCAGTAGCAGCAGCAGGGGGGACATTTCCTGGGATCAGTGACTATCTGGAAGCTAATAAACTTCTGCAGCATCTCCAACCAACAGCTCCACCAGTAACTCTTCAGAAACAATTTGAACTCCTCAGGCATTTCTGCTTACTAAGATAAAGAACAGAAGAGTGCTAGAATAATTGGGATTTTTGTACTGAATTCTTATCTTAGAAAAATCTTGGCAGGAAACAAAGAGATGAATAGCGACTTTAAGTTGAATGTGAAAGATGCAGCAGCAAGAGGGGAATTCAGTCTTTGTTTACTAATGACGACTGCCTGCTGTCGACATAGCAAAAATCAACTGTCCCAGCAATCACTGTGGAAATCTATGGCTTCTCAGAGGAACTGCAGGGTAAGTGCAGGGGAGAACAGGCAAGGGAAACTGCCCTGCTGGGAGCAAATGCTTGGCCTTGACAAAACAGAGTGCTCAGGCCCTTATGTTGTGGCATTCAATGTTGGGGAAGCCATGTGCTCCCTGGCAGTGACTCAGCTGGCAGAAGTGGTCCTGCAACAACTTATCTGGCTACTGAACTCTGATGTTCTTTAGCAGGAATCAGTGTGAAGGCAGGAGGCCAGAATGCAGGACTCAGAAATCTGTGAGAATGGTGGGTCTGTCCCTCCTTGAGGTCCCTTGCACAGACATGCAAAGCTGTACTATTTATTTTCTTTACTTCTTTGGGTTGGAGCTTCAGCATTTCCCTCTGTGTTTAGGTGCTGGAGACTGGCTCTCTGCCCACAAGGTGGGTGAGGTGCTCTAAGACGAGCCATCTGATACCACAGACCTAGAGTCTCCATTAAAGGAAGAAGCCCTAGGTCTTTTGAATAGCCATTTCCAGAAACACAAAACCTATCGGAATACATGTTGGGATCAGCAGAGCCTCTCAATTCTATCTAATCTGCTTCTTCCTAATTGTAATCATTTAGGAAATGTGAGTTCAAATGGGTAAGGCATTTAAGGCCAAGTGTGAAGTGGTATATGTACTTGTGTCTCCAGTTTGCCGTGGTACCACTTTGTACATTTCAAAGTCTTGTGGATGAAATACGTGTCTTGCTGATGACCACTAAGAAGCCTAAAGTCATTAGCATTTCAGTCCTCAAAATAAGACTACGTCGGTCCACTGGTTTATCTTCCCTGTATATATGCAAAGGCTGTCAATAGTCTTTAAGAAAATAACAGTGCACTCTGAATCAACATCAAAAGGCCCAACAAAAGGTCCCACTGACTCTACTCTGTGGAATGTTTACTATTTTAAATAAAAACACCTAGAAATAAAGGAACAAAGAAGAAAAAGCAAAAAGAATACCTCACTTAAGGACAAAGGATATATATATACATAATATATACATAAATATACATGAGGGCTACTCTGAAAGTAATGTCTATTTTACTATGTGGGCCCATGGTGTCAGAGGCAGGTGCTGATGGTATGACAGCAGAGGTTGAGCCTTCCCACCAATATTCAGTTACATTTTGTTGCTGTGTGACAGATGGCAGCTGAGGGGCAGTCTGACTAAATGGTGTCTGACATGGAGGCACATATAAAGCAAAGGTGTATAAGGAAATTCCTTCAGATGGAAAAAATTGCACCTGTTGACATTGACTGATGCTTGCTGAATATTTATGTAGACCAAACAGTGGATATGAGCACAGTGAAGGGATGAGAAGTATGTTTCAGCAGTGGCAACAGCAATGTGAAAGACAAGTCACATTCTGGATGTCCGTGCATAGATGTCACATCACAAAATGAAGAGCGTTTTGATTAACTCACACACAAATGGGCAGATTGCAACAAGGGAACTGTGTACAAAGCTGAATATTGTCTTCAGTGCATTGGAAATGATGGTGGCAATGTTGGAATATGGCAAAGTTTGCACCAGGTGGATCCTGCGAGTGCTCATATGGGAACAGAAAGAACACCATACGCAAGTTTGTTAGGACTTATTGAACCAATGCAAGGCTGAAGGTGACAGTTTCCTGGGTCACATTGTTACAGGTGACTAGATGTGGTAAAATTACTATGAGATGGAGTAAAAATAACAATCATTGGAGTGGCAACACATGAATTCTCCATAGAAAAACAGTTCAAGATGTAGCCCTCAGCTGGTAAAGTGATGCATACTGTCTTTTGGGATAGAAAAGAGGTGATCTTTATGGATTTCCTGTAACCTGGACAAACTGCATTCTGATGCTGCCTAACTTCTAAAGTTAGGCTGGAGAAGAGTACAACCTTTCTCTTGCAACATGAAAACACCAGGTCCTTCACTAGTTCGAAAACCACAGAGCACATTGCCAGTCTTGGCTGGACTGTCCTACCACAGTCACCGTATAGTCTGGATTTTGTGCCTTCTGATTTCCATTTGTTTGGGCCAAGGAAAGATGGATTGCACTGGCAGCATTTTCTTAGCAATTATGCCATCAGAGCATCTGTGAAATAGCGAGCCCCTCTACTGGTGCAGATTTTACGAGCGTGGCATACAGGCTCTTGTTCATCACTGGCAAAATTGCATGGGTAATGGTGGTGACTATGTTGAGTTATAGTATTTTTAGCTGAGAATTTGCTCTATCAAATAGTGTAACTGTGCTCTTTATTGTAGTTTCCATAGAAACAAATGGGAGGCATTACTTTCAGAGCAAAATGTGTGTGTGTATATACATATGCACATGCAAACATACCCACGTAAACCACACACAATGTCAAATTTGTTCTCTCTCCTAAATTTTTTTAACTTAATAAAATTGAATTGTTCAATTTCAGTCTTTTTGGAGACTCTTAACTCTAACACAGTAGTTCCCTAGGCAGCTAGCAGCAACTAGTATCTTCCTCAGGGCCTTCCCACTTAGCATTTCTTTTCCAAGAAGTGTGTTAGCATGGTCAGAAGGGTCTAAAGCTTTTGGATCATGGTTTTCACACTGCACAGAAATGAGAATGAGATTCTGGGCTAACTGCTTTGCTCCAGTGTTCTCATCTCCAAAACCAAATTGTTGGGTTTTTATTTCCTGTGTTGTTGTGGATGCAACACTGAACATTAGCATTCCATTTAGTGCCTCCAATAGGAAGTAGGAAGTAGTAACTGTATCACTGTTATCAGGAACCAAGTGGCAATCTCAGTGAGACCCCAAACAGCTCTTCAGGGAGCCACAGTATTCTAAATACAGAATAATCAATGCTTCAGGTGCAATGGCTTGGGAAGAAAAGTACTGCATAATGAGGTGAGCATAAGTGGTGAGGTTCAGTGGGGAGTGTCAGTGAAAGCCTTTTGGATTATAGTTCTCTGAGAGCAGTCAGAACTGTTTATTTAAATTGTTTATCTTGTGTGATTGAATTTCAGTGATATTACCAAGGAAGCAGCACTGAATTATAGAGTGCCACTGGTCAACTGAATGTTAGAGAAGAGTTAGCAGGTGAAGTGGAGGACATGAAACACTTCTCTGGTAGAACAGTGAAAACGAAGCTCGTCTGTCAGGACAACTGCTCAGAAACTGAACTTCACTTTGTGAGGATAAGCCTAGAAGGTGTGCCAACAACTAGCCAAATAGTAATTTTACATGTCTCATTCAACAACAAAATCTAGAGTCACCAGTGAAGGGTCAACTTCATATTATGTTTGTATAAATACATAATAAAAGCATAGGGTGGGTTAGAAATGACCTCTTTCAGCACCTTATACAAGAGCTGAACAGGACCATGACACAAAGATATTAAGTCAGAAACCCAGCTTCCTATTGTCTGGGGAGAACCTAGCATTATTTGGCTTCTGAGCTCTGCATCACAAAATATCCTGAGTGCCCGAAATTCTCCCATTGTCACAGGAGCTGCATGGTGCCAGGGACAATCACTGGCCTTCAAACTAAGCTTGTTGAACTTGGATATACCTGCCCTCCGCTTGAGTGCCCTGAAGAGGCTGACCTGTGCGTGTCCGGACCTTGCCTAATGCACCCAAGAGCATCCAGGCTCGCACAAAGGATGCTACCCATGAAGAAGCAGGATGCTGCTTACCTCAGCGAGTGCATAGAGATGGGCAAAAAAACTGAGCATGGAAGGATGAACACAGAAACAGAAACAAAATCAAATTGCTTCTGTGAAGTTCAGATTGCAAGTTCTGAAGAATGAGTATGTGCTGAAAAAAAAGCCTGCTGGGACTGTGACTGTACTATTGCCATGGAAGCTCCGGAACAAACAAGTTTTGCATAATGAGCACATTAGGCCTGTGTGGCTAGTGATCTTTCAGAACCTCACAAGCAACAGAGGATTAGCCTTACGAGAGGCTATTTTGGGTCACAGAGGGTCTTCAACTGCAAGGTATTTCCCATTTTTCTGTTCCTCTTTTTCTCTTGATGCTTTCTGATCCTCAGCAGAGAGTTTGACATGACAGTGAGGTCAGCTTCGGCAGGTAAGATCAAAGTCAGAAGGCAAATGCAGCCTCACACTGTGCCCCCTGTCCAGCCCTTTGTCATTAATGGAATCACAACCCAATGACTGCCGCAATTCTTGGCACATACGCCACTGTGGGACTAAAACCTTCCACATCAATTTTTTTGCAGAAACACAATGGCAATTTCTGGTCCTTGTTCTGGCCTGTCATCTTTTCAGTGATTGCAAGGAACAGAAAAGAAAAGTGTGTATGGGGAGAGCATAACGTATTGTACCGTAGGTGGACGGGGTCACGGCGCGTGTGCACGGCCTGAGTGGCGGTGTGTAGTGCATGCCCGGAGCAATGTGCACTTACAATTAGTTGAATTTCACTGTGTTGGAGATGGAAGCTGACAGGCCACCACACAAAACCTCCCCGCAGCCAGACTCACGCTGAGATCCAGAGCGGAAAGGGATTTCAAGTGAAAGGCTTTGAAGGCTTTAAATATGGAGGCAGTGAATTCATGCACTGTTTATCTTTGCGGGCCTGGCTTTGACTCTGTCTTTCATTTTGTTTTAATGAACTAGGTGGTCTCATGTAATTCCTAATTACTGTAGAACACCAGTTCCTTAAGCCCTCCAGTTTACGAGGTATGAATATTCACTGGGCTCACACAAATTCTGACGAGGTCACACAACTGCAGTATTTAGACAGAAACAGTTTGAAACAGGTATATCACCACAGAACTGACTACTACAGAGGCCTAACAGCATTTGCATTAGCATGTGCTGGGTGCTCCACTGGGGTACTGAATTACATGGACCAGAGGTCTAAGTGACTGTGGAAATTTCTGTTTCTGACTGAAACTATGAAAAGAGTAAGGTCTTCAGAGGGAGGTCTGAAGGCTCACAGGTGCAATTCACCTCTACATGAGGTTTCTACACATCCCTGAACGCTTTGTTAACAGTTGTATTCTAAGAGACAAGGACATACATAACATACACGTACTTTGCAGTTTGCCAACTGATGCTGTATAAATCACATTCTTAATATAATTCCATACTCTTCTGTGAATCACAGGCTTTGTATTCCACAGCATAGCATGGAAATGGGCTCATCCCACAAGTTCTCCACCCCTCCTTGCTTATGGCAGGACAGTCACTGTAGATCTTTATCCACAGTAACAAAATGCAAGTTGAATTGATCCTTCTGGCAAAGATGTGAGCAAAGTGAGCTTAACTTTGATTAATCAGAGAAAGGATGTGAGGGGCTATGAGGCTCCAGCCATATCCCAGACACTTTAGTTGTCCCAACACTCTTCTCTGACTTACTCTAAGTGCTTGTTCTTCATCTTCCTGTCTGGTGACTGACCAAGGGCAAGATAGAATCAGTACCTGTTGGAACATTGCCTGTTCCCACTCCCTTTCCAAAGGTTTCAGCTAGCAGGGAGTCAACAGCTCTATTTTAGATTTTGGAGATACAACGAGCATTCACACTCTTCACATACAGAGCTACAAGGTGCACAGATAGCCCTGGTACAAGTCAGTGTTCAGTTGTATCCAGACTGAAACTGCTAAAATTCCTATTCTCTTTCTTTTCTTGACAGTAATATGGAAGATCATCAACAAAAACTGAAATTTCTCCCATGCATACAGATTACTTACTTCTCTTCAACTCTAGAAGTTACATACGCTGATGAGGACCACTGCCACCTTTCCATAGATTGTCTGTGGCTGTGGTCTGTCTGACAACTGATGAGGAATGGCAGAAACTCAGAAGTGCACTTTGTTGGGGACCATCCAGTATTTTTCTTGTGGTGTTGCTTTGCACAGCACCCACTCTGCCAAGTAACAGATATTTGATGTAGATGCAGGAGAGGACATTTTGTTATATGTGACAGAGGAGCACATGTGGCAAAGACTTAGCTGTACTAGTCATGACTTGCAAAACCCAGGTTCCCCTCAGTTTTTTCAAGCATCTTTTTCTCTTGTCCCTTTCCCATGCACCTATGTCCCATATCTGGAATATCACACAATCTGCTTGCGCAGTGAACTATCAGGGAGAGTTCATTCACATGTCAGAAAATGCACATGCAGCGTGGATTCTTCCACCTAGAAAGCTGTCTGATGGGGCACCTCATTCTCTTGTATCCTGTTCATCTTTGAAAGAGGAAATGGATACTCAGAAATGGATTTCCTACTTTGTGAGGCTTCATTTCATGTCTTTGCCATCAGTTCTGATTCCCAATGCAGACTTTCCCTCTTGCCTGTAGCGATAGGCACACATTTACCTTGCAGAAGACATCTGCACCATTTGGGTAGGCTTCAGAGGACCCGTTGGTTCTCCCAGTTAATTAGACCATCCTGGCACTGATGACTGGTATCTCCGATCTCCCATGGCAAAGTCATATTTCCTAAGGGGCTTCCAAGGGAAACAGGGTGGCCATGGTTTAAAGTGTAACTGAAAGTCCTCTTCATATTATTCTGTTCATAATACATTATCTGATCACAATAGGAAAGGTATCAGCTGATCAGGGAAACACTGATAAAATTCATGATTAAAACCATCCTCTCCAGGGCATTACCTTTTATTAACATCTTGGAATTCATCTTCTGTTTCTTCCTTTATTATGCTAACTACTTAGACTGAGCTCACTTTGATATGCTCCCTCTCACTTGAGCTGGCTTCATTAAAAGCTGAAATTCTCTGAAAATGTTATTAAAGCTGATTTTATATACCTGCATGTGAGTAATGTCCTTCCACTGATATCAGTGGAAGTAGGACTCAGGCTTCCTCATTTCCAGTGGAGATGTACCTCACCCCCCAAGGACTGGGTTTGGAAGCTCAGCTGGTCCTTTTGGACTCTTGTGCTTGCACAGAAACTCATGCTGCCAACATACAGCTGCATCATCACCTCAAGGCTCCTAAGAAGTCTTTACCACTTCAGAGGACTCCCCTTTACCCTCACATCTTTTGTTGGTTTGAAGAGCAGATGTGGTGAAGGCAATACTCACCTGGAAGAGGGAGCAGCTGGACAAGAGGAGGAGGTGGTTCAGCCCTACTGCTTTTTTTCCATTTTTCAGCCTTTTAGCTGAGCTGGCCTTAAAAAGTACCAATTATTGCCACTTGTAGCAATGGCCTTGATGATGGGGAGAGCTGTCAGCTGGAAAGTGGACTGACACAACCAGTTCATTTCACATAGGTCAGCAAACAGCCATCAGATTAAAATGATTTTTGTTCACTATCAACCTGGGCTCGATTGGAATCAGTGACCCGGAGATGAAAGG
This sequence comes from Excalfactoria chinensis, assembly GCF_039878825.1. NCBI lineage: Eukaryota > Metazoa > Chordata > Aves > Galliformes > Phasianidae > Excalfactoria > Excalfactoria chinensis. Next base: position 66,658,484 of record NC_092827.1, on the reverse strand, counting down.
CTCAGAAAGAGGGGTTTTGATTTTGTATATGGTCACACATCACTTCTGTCTCCACCTCACTCATTTTCTTGTCCAAAACTCTTTCCTTTTTTTTTTTTTTTCTTTTTTTCCTTTCTTTTTCCTCCACCCCAAAAATTATAAATCCATCCTCCACTCTTTTAATTGCAGTGCGCCATATGGGGATCTGTTAAGGTTTTGTTAAGGCTTCAGTAATCTATTAGTCATCCTCTCCTTTGTATTACAAAAGATCTATCCTTCAAGAGGCAAGTATTGATTTCAGCATTTCTGCAGCAGTTTGAGTTTGGAGGGCACTTTGTGAACTAAAGCAGAGACTGGTTTGAAATCAACGGTGACAGCATAATAGCATTAACAATATCGGGAATGATCTTGCAGATCAAATACAAGGAAAACTTAAATGAATTGGAAAGGACATTCACTGGTAGCCCAAATCTACTTCATCTAAAGTGAATGTTCTCTTGGGTCTAACACTTCTCTATCCTTTTTCAAAACACGGGCAACCCTTTGATTTTATTTTGCCACCTTCTTCTCACTGTTTCCCCCCACCCCCTCCTTTTGACATGTAAATCAAGCTTCTATCCCCCCTTCCCTTCTATTCCCCTTCCTTTTTTTTTTTTTTTTTTGGTAGGAAAAACTGATATGTTTGGGGAAGTGAGTGTGCTTAAAAAGTATTTTAGTGGTAATATATTGTTCCAGACCCCCTCAGTTTACAGCTTTGTTTGAGAGAGCTTCCCTCTTATTTATACTTAAGTCCTACTGCAAAAACAGGCGGTTAAACATTCCCCTGAGTTAGGGTCTTTTTTGCTTATAAACTGTGCAAGATGCTCACAAAACTTGATTTTTTTTTTTAGGACAAGGACAGTCTTCCTTTGTATGTATGCCAAAACAGAAACAAAATAAATGGGGCTCAAGTAATATTTTAGTTTATAAAAAGTAGACCAATAAACATGTGGGACCCTGTAATGGCTCTCCCTACCATGCTCACGACATTCTCTTTTTTTAAGGATGTCAAAGAATATCTGCATTAAAGTGCTACATTCTCCGTTCTCCTAAATGAATAGTGCAAATATGGTAGCCCACTACTTAAGTCAATGCAATTTTCAGGCATTCAGACCAAGGCATTTTCCTAGGGAATGTATTCCTCTGTAAAATTCATCATCTGTGATAAACTATTCATTATGATTAAACCTGTAATCCGTCTCCTAAAACACTGGTTATTATCATCCTTGCTACAGTTGAGCAGTATCATCATCATCCTCACCGTGGTCATTACCATATGAATCGCTAGTAATAACTGATTTTGTTGGGATAATTGCTTCTTTGTCATGTCTGCTGTTGCATTTCCAGCACATTGGTGATGGCTGAAGACCAGGCATTGACAGTAGGAGGAGTTGAACCTGCGAGCCTCTCTGGAAATACTATATTTTAATTCCTCCAGATACTTCCATTTAACCCACAGAAGCCTGCAGGGACCAGCCTTTGTTTTGAATTTTTTGTCACTGACAAGGTGGAGTTGGCTGGCACTGGCAGCCGAGTAGTTACAGAAAGTTCTTGCTCTTTTTTAAGAGAGACAGCCCTTTTCCTTTAGTTGGTAATACTGAAAACATGGACACCAGAAAAGTAATCCTGGAAGGTACCTTTGGAGGTTGTCAAATCCACAGCACTGCTCCAGGAAAGGATCAGCTCTACATATGCAATCTATCTCCTCTCCTGACAGATATTTTCTAGTTGCTTTTGCAAGGCCTCCAGTGACACAGATCCTGCGATCACTCCCAGCAGCCCATCCAGGTGCTTCACTGTCATGACGATCAGAAATTTTTCCTAATGTGTGAATGAACTCCTGAGTTGTGATCTTCACAGCGGATAAGAAAAGTAGACTATTCTCTTCTTTCCGACAGCCTGTTCTTGAAGACTCATGCTGCTGTCCCTCAGACTCTTTTAATGTGATGATCCCAAGTTATATGGTCATCCCTCATCTTCTTTGGGTTCTGTCCTGCATTTGCACAGTCCATTACTGCTGCAGTTCCAAGGGAGTGACCTTTCTTACCTTGAATGTCTCTCTTGTGAATTTCACCCTTGTTTATCCATTTATTTATTTTTTAACCAGTTCACGTGCTTATCTGCCTTTTCTTTCTTAAGTAACTCCAATAAAATTTCAGTGCTCTTTTTCTGCAAACTTGATAAAAGTACTGCTTACTGAATTAACCAGATTGTCAGTGAAAACTACCAAAAAGAGGAGTAGATAAGATCTGCCTTCACAATGGATGTGCCCACTCATGGAATACTGGGTGATATTCCACAGAATCATTAAAAACACTTCCTTTTCCAAGCTCTTGGCAAGCCCTGTGCTTCCCAGCATGGAAATGAATGAGACATCATGGCAGGGAAGCTTTTCATGAGCTTATCCCAAAACTGTGAGCCTCCTATACAATTGTGAGTTGTATAGGTTGCATTACTTGGTCTGCACTTATAAAATAAGCATTTTCTTGTTCTATTCAGTCAGTGCTACACTGATATGAAGTACAGATGGTTGTTCAGTGTCCGAGGTCTCAAATTTTTGACATCTTTCAATTCAGGAGTACCTGTGACTCACTCCAATTTTCTGATCGTAGAGATTCTCTTTTTCTCTCCTATCCTGACATTATCTGCTGTAAAGAGAATAGATCTTTGCGTTTATAAAGTACATCCTAATATTAGTTATTTGTGAAAATAGATAAAATACAAGCCAAATTAATGTAGCAGTGGCATCACTCATTCGAAGCATACAGCAACTGCATTCTAGCAGGGTCCTGGCATGGGGCTAGTGCCTGTGGATTTAGCAGCTGCTGGGATTAATCCTAATGTTAGCATTAACATTATTTTGACCCTGAAAAACTGCTAGTCTAAGTCGTGCTCTTGCTCTGGAGAGTTTACTTCCAGCATTAGAAGATTTTGACCATTGCTTTTCTCTACCTAGAATAAACTCTAAAAACAGGCTTGTTTCTGATCATAAAATCATGAAATATCCCATGTTGGAAGGGACCCATATATATCAACTCTAACTCCTAAAATTGATGAATTTCTCAGTATTATTTGAGGGGTGTGTGGCAATGGTCTTTGATTGCTTTTTGCCCATTTCTCATGCACACAGGGTACAACGTGTTAAGTTATTGTATGGTATGATGGCTATGTGATTCACGGTAGCTCATTCCATTTGCTCAGTGAAGTAACTAGACCCATGATATCTCCAGAGTGGGAGCCATAGTTACCAGGATGCTGAACCTTTGCTAAGAAGTGCTGCAGAAGAAGCTACTGTAGATCCATGAAGCATTAATACAACTGCATGGCCTCTAGAACAAAGTTTCCTTGGTTTTGATGGGGATGGAAAGAGTTTGTGCTTGCCTGGAGTGTGGGCAGAGTCAGCTTGTGTCAGCCTACAAAGCAGCCAAACCCTAAGACGGTGATGCAGAGTCTAGGTATTTCTTTAATTTATTCTGATTCATTTCAAAAACTTTGGCCCACAGAGCTTTTCTGAAATGCTGGCTAACGAATTGTTTTCCAGCCTGTGTTTAAGCAAAGTACACCAGCAGCAATCCAAGGAGCAGGTTTATGGAACAACGTTCTTCCTTTTAGTGCACTTCTGGATGAAAGCTCCATGTTTAGGATACCCAGTGACCAACAGAAATGTGTTAAAAGTCTCTGATCAAGAAAGCCGGATAACTCCAACACCGAGAAAATCTCCAGACTCTGTATTGCCGATTACTTCTCCAACCAGTAGCTGGTTTGCAAGACCACAAAATCTGGTATCGTTCAACAGAATGCTGATGGCTAAGTAGAAATGGTCCACAAATAGGGCTCAGTGCTGCTACAGAAATATGAACAACAACAGGAGAGGCAGCACACAACATGACTAATGATGAAGTAATTAAAGCTTAGAGAAGTGTTTATTGCTGGATGTTGTGCAATTCTCTAAAGATGTTATAAATATCAACAAAGTCTCTCTCTCTCTCTCTTTTTTTTTACTTTGTTTAGTTCCTTTGCTGGCTTATTTTTGGGTACAGCTTCTGTCTACAAGATATTTCTGGGTAGACCAGGGATTGTATGGTATGTGGAGCAAAACAAATTGTGTGAATGCTGGTAAATGAAAATTACAGAGCTTTGTTGGGCTTTCTTGACTATCTGTTGTGAAAGGAAGTTCGCTGTCTCTGGATGCAGTATTAGGAATAGAACATGATGCAATAATTATAGTAATAGTAAAATTATAGTAGCAACAATACCCCCTTTGCTCTTTCCCCATTGATTTGCAAGAACAGTTGGCTCCAGCCCTCTGTGTAATGTTATGCTGGGATGCAGTTACTGGCTATAGGAGGCACTACTGCTGGACAGTGTGGTGACTTTTCTTAAGATCTAAAAGTTTATTCTCTGTGGGCAGCAGTTGTATTTAAAATTTGGCATCCAGTGCTTGTACAGCATCTTGGCTTCTATGTCGTCTAATCCTTATTTTGGCATTGTTTCCACGAAGCTCAGACTCAGGGATCTGGCACCAGACCCCACTGTGTTTCTCCTCTCACTTTTCTCCTACTGCTCCCCACCAGCTAGACTGGAACAAGAAATAATGATATCCTACATTTCAAACGACTGACAGGCCTTGGTCTATGTGGAGGTGACTTCTCACTGAGGGAAATATTTGACTTGCAAGCAGGTACTGAAATCCTGTTTAGAAAAATCATGACTGTATGTCAGTGAAAAATCAGATTATTATTTTTTAATACTTCTTGAGAGTAGAGGATAACAATGCAGCTAGTAGCACTTTCTTCAGTGAGGAGTAAGAACCACTTCTAGCTGGTGAGTGGTACAAAATGCCTGGATGTTGCTCTCTGTTTAAAAAGCAGCTGACAACATGTGAGCTCCCATGTTCAAACAAACAGACTTATTTCAGGATGAGAAGAAGGAAAGACAGTAGCCTAAATCAGCTTGGGGCCCTACCTTCCTCATATCTTTTTGCATTCAGGGGGTTTCTAATGCCCATCAGTCCAAGCAGATCAGCGCTTCTTGTCAGCTGCCTGTCCATTGCACACATGTGGCATGGCTGCAGCATTCTAAGACAGTCCTGCTTATGACCACACACCTACCACGTGCCACGTGAATTTACATTTCTACCTAGGATTTCCTGAACTGATTTTGATGTCTTCTTTGCATGCTTTTGCTTCTTATGACCTGGTCATAAGAACACAGTGGCGCAGCCTGCAGCTTCATACTGCATCTAAAGTTCTTGACGTGTGGCACGTATCTCCTGTTGTCTTGGAAAGAGGACAGCTTTGCACAGACTGCCAAATTGCTTTCTGTCACTTAGACTTGCTTTAAGGAGTATCTCACAGTGTTGATATGCCAAAAATGCTGTATATTTTTATATTTTCTCTGCATAGAAGTGATATTTTGCTCTAACTGCACACTTACCATAAGAACAAACAACGAAGCATCAGCAAAATACCGAAAGCGGCGTTTGGAAATAAGAAACACTGAAGAAAAAGATAAAGTAGGGAACAAAGGATATAATAAGTGATAAAAAGCAGAAAACTGGTAAGGGAAGTCTAAAGTTGGGAAAATCCCTATCTGGAGTTGCTGAAGACAATGAAAATGAATTCTTCAACTATGGTGAGAACAAAAGAGATCCTTATGATGGGACATAAATATTATCAGCTAGAGATTACTATAAAGAATTCCCACGAGATGGGAAAATATGTATCCCGTAGCTATTTTTGTTCCTTTCTTGATGTGTTTCTATTTTATTATGCTCACGGAAACTCCTGTCAGATAATAGGTTACTAGAAGGAAAGCAAAGCAACATCTTCTATTGATAATCATTCATAAACCATTAGGGCTTAGTATACCTAGAAGTTCAGAAAACATCGGATAAGGAAATTTTCCTATTGTTGCTCCTTATTTTGAATTAATCACAGAATAGTGAGGATATTTCAACACTAAAAAGAGTACAAATAGTATGCTGACATTCAAAGAGATCACATAAGATGACCCGAGTTACAGTGGCCAAATTAGCCTACCTCTTATGTGTGTATGTGTTAAAGAGATTGTTTCTAATGAGCTTGACAGCATCCTGATGCAAGCATCCTCCTCCTCATCTCGGTGTAAAAAAACTGTCCTGCTAAATATCTGCATACATATAAAGGTCAGTAAAGTGATTGAGGGCAGAGCAGTCATACGTAGCAATATGATCATGGGTCAGATAAGCAGACTGCAAACCTGTGCACACTTAGGAGTAAAAAAAAGTGTGCTACTCCTTGAGAACATGAGGTGGCCTGGAATATAGCCAACCTGGAGAACACTGGAACTCACAGTGGACGAGGTGCCAGAGTTTGGCTACAGCAGCCAGGTCCAACCAGTGGCGCACAGGCCACACACTGCCTGGCACAGCTTGCAATGCGACTGCCCTCTGCTCTATACACAACTGTCACTCAGCAATGATCAAACATCGGTGCACTATTAGCACCATCTGGGTTGAAACCGGAGCACGGAGTGTAGTGCAGTGCCAGCTCAGGTTATGGCAAACAATCTTAAGCATTTGGTACATTGTCTAAACACTGGTAAAGGAATCTGAGAATAGGCTTCATGACTGCAAAAGGAAATTACCTTTTTATTTTTGTATATTTGCAGCTTCATTTTCAGTCAACATACTCGAGCAGCAAATTTTGGTATGGAATGTATACAGCTGTAATCAGACATTCAACTCAAAAATCTGATCATGTCTCTCTACTGGACTTTTACAAGCCCCATCTTAGCAGAGAGAAATATCCCACACTTCACAGTCGCACCTCATTCATGTCATTGCATTTTGAAGGTACGTACGTTTGTGAACAAATGTTTTCAAGGATGAAGCACAGTAAAAATAAAATTTCATCAAAAATCTCTGGCAGATATCACACCCATTGACCTTCATCGACAGTTAGGAACACTGATGGAGACCAAGGGGATGTATGCACGGTGGGGCAGTGAGTGGTACATTCAGCAGTGGTGACAGTGACAGTGGTAACTACGGTGGTGACAGTGCGGAAAAACAGTGTTTCGTAGCTGAGAATTTGCTCTATCAAACAGTGTTACTGTGCTTATTGTATCTGTTGTAGTTTTCATGGAAATGAATAGGAGGCATTAATTTAGGAGTGACCTACATACATGCAGCCCAAGACAATTCCTCTTCAACCAGTGTGGCTAAGGCAAGCCAAAAGGTTGGCTACCCCTGTGCTATAGCAAAGTGGGGAAAGCAGTCATTGGGTCTGTGCAGGATTAGTGATCTTGAACAGGCAACCCAGGCTGAACACCAAGAAACACCAAGAACAGAAAGATGAAAGAAGTGGCTTCCAGTGAACACGCAAAGGAGTTCAACCTGTTTAAATTATCCAAAACAAAACCCAACAACAACAACAACAAAAACCCATAAAGAGATAAAGATGGCAAAGAAATCTATGTACTTTCACAGGATGAAAATGTTCGGTTCAGGAAGGCTCTTTTACTTCAGAAGAGAAAAGCCAGACAAAACCAAACACTGAAGCCAGGCCCACACAAATGAAAACCCAGCTATTTATTTTTGAAGGGCTGAAGTCATTGAAATACTGACACAAACTACTACAGGAGGTGGTAGTATTCCATTTTTTTATTCCAACTCATTAGGGCAGAATGGGTGATTTGTTTTAATCAAGCACAGGTGATTAGGCTCAATATGGGAATAACTGGGTGAAATATGATGGCATATGGCATGCAGAAAGTCAGAGCGGATGATGTAACAATCCCTGCAGTCTCTGGCTATGTAAAATTGTGAACTCTGTCTTATGAAATTCAGTGCTAGCGAAGTACCGACCTCCAAATTCAGGCTTAGCCGAAGAGAGTCTTTAATGTCTTTGGATCCAGGCAGATCAACCTGCCATTAGTGCAGGCTTCACAAGTGGATCCTGGAAATTCACAGAACTCAGTCAACCCAGACAAGTTTATCGTATCAATCAACTGGGGGGGAAGCTGAAGAAGCTGCCAGGCAGCAGCAGATGGCCCCTGCTCAGCAGAGGCTGCATACAGAGACAGCAGTAGGGACAGCTCTAGAAATCAAGAGAATCCCTGGAAAGAGTCTCACTGATAGGAGTTGGCGTAGGATGAGGGTCCTGATATTTCCGCTTACTTACAGAGGAACAATTCAAATCCAGAGGAAGTAATTCAAGGTTTATTGTAGTTAATATAAATATTATACACACGTTTTACACTGGGAATTGATGGCACATTCATTCTCGTTCAGTGGCTACTGCCTGCTGAAAGCTCCTCTCGGAGATGTTTTAAATATTTAGGGTGTTATAAACTCACATTCACGTGTCAGCTTTGCAGCTATCTATGAAACAGATGTCAGACTTTGACTACTGCAAAATAAAAAAAAGAAAAAAAAAAGGAAAAAAAATAGGAAAGAAATAAAGAGCATTTAGGGTCTGATGCAAGCTAACAGTAAGCACAGATCTCAAGGACTGACACTCACGGACCTACCCTGCTCCCCTTTATGTTGAAGTGCAGTGGGCTGTGCTGGCAACAGGAGCGCCTCTCCCACCATCCTAATGATGCCTGGTTTTAAGTCCAGTTGTTCTCACCAGGACTTGACAACAATGTGCCTTCCTCCTCCATTTCTCACCCCATAAAAATATTAAATGCAAGCAGGACACTCTCCCCTATCAGCACCCTGTGTCTACACAGAAAGAAAGCAAATGAGTTAAAGGTAAGGTATTGGCCCGTGTTGGATTTCCTGCCTTTTGTCCAGACGTGAGACCAGCACAGGTTTGTATTTATTGATGATTTTGGTGTATGTGAAGGGCCAGTTACTTTCGTGCAAGGTTTTGTCTTTCTTCCCATGTCCTGTTGTCCTTGCTGCCGCAAACACTCGCGCCTACAGAAAGAAAGAATTAAACCCAGGGAGAAAAATAGATCAGCCTCTATCAATTGGCCTGTTCAGAAGAAGAAGGAATAGATTTTACTCTAATCTGTGCCATTAGCATAACAAGAGAAATGCTGGAGCAGTTGTTAATAACAGCAAAGAGGTTGTTTAAGTCAAGCATGTGTTTCAGCTCCACGGCCTGATTAATCTTGTCACCAATTTTTTTCTTTTTTTTTTTTTTGTCCAGAAAACTTCTCACTAGAGGCAGAGCGGAAAGGAGGGGGGAGGGGAAAAAAAAGCCAAAAAAAGCCAAAAAAAGGCAATAATAATAATAATAATAAAAGCAGTAAAATAGCCACATCCCCGCCTTCAAACCTGTCTGTGTCTCTCTGTGTCTACCCTTACTTCTGCCTGGATTAGTCGACATAAAGCTGTTTTCGACAGCCAGGGCCCTCAATGGTGAGTTAAATTTAGACAGATTGTGAGGAGTGGAGAACACGGGCCTGAGAAAAGGGACCCGGCTCCCGCCCTGACCCCGCTTTGTTCCCCCGCCGTGGTCACCTGCCACCCCGCACAAAGGGCCGCGCTGCCGCCGCGCCGCCCTGACCCGGCCCGGCCCCATTGGCTGCCGCCCCCGCTGTTGCCAGGGCAGGCCCGAGGAGGCCGGCAGGCTTAGGAGGAAAGGCAGGGAAGGCTGGGGAAGGCAGGAGGTGTGTGTCCCAGTCACCCCGATCGCCCAGCTGTGAACCGCTGGTGTGGTGTTGTAAGGCCGGTCAGGCGAGGGGTGCGCGGGGACACGAGGCTGGGAGCAAGCGTGCCTGCATTGGTATGCTGCTGCAGCATCAGGTGGCCCATCTCTCCCTCCGGTAACCCCTGCTCTATCTGAGTGTATGCCTGTCCTGCCTCTGCTTCCTTTTATTTTCATCTCTGTTTTGCATGGCGGGAGCTGCTTTGCTAAATTAAAAACAAACAAGCGGTGGGTGAATGAGAGCAGCCGCTGGCTCAGCTTGTTATCAGAACCTACCTATGCATGGCACTTGGTTGCCTTTTTTTTTTCTTTTCTAGTTTGCTTAAAGATTTGTGGGCAAAAGCATTGGAGGGAGGAGAAGAAACAGCAGCACTTAGGCTAAATACTGTGCTTACCCAAATCCCCATAATAAAAGGATTTTGTCCATACATGCTTCTCCCACTGAAACAAATAGGGAAAAGGTTTTGTTGCTTCTGTGTAGCGTTTTCTGATTCAGGAAGACGTTTTATACAAGTGCTTTTCAGTAAACATGCCAGTGCCCCTCTTCCATTCAGCAGAAGTACTGACATGCCTGAAGTTAATTCTGTTTTATAACAACAGGGCCTGGGCCAATGTCATCATCCACCCCTTGCCGAGCAATGTCTGCAGCCAGACCGTGAGCAGAGAGGCCAGCTGGTCAAAGAAGAGCAACAGCATCCCTGTGATTGGCCTGAAAAAAATAGCTTGCAGAAAAGAAATTATGCTATGAATGTGTACATTTATTTCTACTGAAAACAGTGCATTTGTACTTTACATCGCACTTGAAGCTTGGCTTCTCCTATTGTATTTTACAGAAGATCTCAGCGAGGGCTTTGAACAGCAAGTTTTACCTTGCTTCACCTTGTCACGGGGCAAAATAAACACCCAGCTCCTCCTGGAAAGCAGGCTGTCAACCCTCAGAAATAGCAGAGAATGCGGTGGTGCCTCAGGGAGACTGGGGCATGGTAGGAAAGCAATTGAGCTTGCACAGACAACTTGTGAGGAAGATTGGAACGTGTCGGTTAGAATGTTTGTGTATCGTCAATTTGAATCATAGAATGGCCTGGGTTGAAAAGGACCACAAAGATCACATAGTTTCAACCCCCTGCTAAGCGCAGGGTCACCAACCACTAGACCAAGTTGCCCAGAGCCACATCCAGCCTGGCCTTGAATGCATTTGGGGATGGGGCAGATCTCTTATCTAACATCATACCTGTCTTCCCTTGTCAAGTGCCTTATTCTCTCTAGCCTTTTAGGTGTGCAGAATGATTGTGAAACAGTTCTAAATCAGTCTTCCTTATTTAAATTGGTGATAACACTGAAATTGACTTTAAGTAGTTTGGAAAGATGTAAAGTGGTGTCAAAGAGAGTATTATGTCCGTACAGTACTTGTTCTTGCAGACACTGCACAAGGGAGCTCGTGTCGCTGCCCTCAGTAACTTACTGTCTGTCCTCTGTCCTGCCCTGCTTTGCTGCAGTTCAGATGTTCTGTTCCTCCTCCTTGTTTATTTAATGGGATTGTTGTGCCATATTGCAAAGTTGTCCCTGGTTCCCTTCATGAGGAAGGGGAAAGGGTACAAACATTCTAAATGATCCAAGTCCCTGCATACAATAGGGATCACAGAGATAGATATAAAATAACACGATTTCCCCCTTCATTGGAAGCCTTTCCCCCTGGGAGAATATAATATACATGATGCAAAATACGATGCAAATGAGTCTTAACAGGAGAACAGTAGGCTATTGCAGTGTTTTAAATGGCGCACCAATATTTGCTTTGCCGCTATGTGCTGTATTGCACCACCTGATAGTTCTTCACTGAAAATCAGAAGTGGACACAAGGAGAGGTAAGGATTTTTGAAGGACTTTGTTTTAAAAGTCCCACATTTCATTTTTCCTCTCTCCAGTGTTTCAGTCTGCTTTAAGAGGGATACCTCTGCTTTAAGAGGTATCTTAGTTGAGATGATTTCTTTTAGTGTCATTCACCTTGCTTACTTTAAATATTATGTAAGAGTGGTGTTATAATTCCATACATATTAAGTGGCCTCAGATTAATGAAAAGTTAAAAAAAAAGGCCCCAACAAATGGATTTTTAAAAGTGTGATTGCATTTGGGAGATAAAACACCACTCTCACCCTATGTATTTTAGGGAAATATATTTGAAGTCCTGATATGGATAGAGAAATTACCGCAAATAGAGCTGTAAGTGATAGCTATATTATTCAAAAGGCCACACAATTACAAATGATCTGGGGGAAAGGGAGGGGCACGGATGCATAAGAGCTACGATGTCTATTTTAATCCTACCAATTCTGTAAGCAAACATTTATGTGAACAGAACTGACTTAAAAGATCCAAGTGCTAAGGAAGCTAGCCATCTTTTGAGCGGATTCTGGTCAGAAGGTACGTCAGGGCAGTAACTTTGTAGAGTTGTAAACATGGTTTTACTGGTAACATCTGTTGTGCTTTCTCTCGCCGTGCCCCATAGTGGGCTATTCTGAACTGACACCAAGGATATTGTGGTGAGTTAAAAGTAGCTCTCTGGAGACCGAACTGCTCTGTGCTTACTGTCTCTTGCTCTGAAAGTTCCCAGGAGAAGTGCTTGACACACGAACTGTTTGACAGAAGGACAAGGCAAGATGACAGCTTGGGACGCCTATGTCCATCAGAAGTCTCAGTCTGTATCCCACTAGCAGAGGGTATTTAAAGATCAGACACATAAATAATAGCATTCACACACATTTGGTTACAATACTTAATAGCCGTATCAGGAATCGCGAGAAAAAACAATGTGTCCTTTATAGCATTTTTAAAGGAATTAAAGCCGCTAGTTATGATATTTTGTTGCTTTTTGTCTTTTTATTTGTTTGTTTTTTAAACCTCCAGTTTTCTAGCGCCAAGCTGATACTATTTTAAAAGCTAAAAAGGAACCGAAGTGTTTCACTTTCCCATCCATCGTGACCTCCCAAGATTTCCTTTCCAAAAATGGTCCAGGCTTCTACTTTTGATTTTAATGGTTTGATGCATAGGAAAGGGGTTAACTGCATAACTCAATCACACAGTATCTTAGATTACAGATAGCCTGCAAGAAAAGGTTTTGCAGTGTGGTAATAACTACCACTGCATCGTGGGAACAGGCTGTGGCAGACAATGATGGAATTGACAATGGTGCATACAAAGGCCACCTTTGGGAGAAACCATATCTCACAGCATGCTGGGAAAAGTGAGAAATAGTAGCAGATGCTGTCAGGACTATAAGCAACAGATGCCTCCTGGCCAGCGTTCAGCCAGTACAACCAGATCACACCATTCATAAGCAGGGAACATTTTTTTTTTTCCCTCCCTCTCTTTGTAGGAGGGAGGTAGCAAATACAAATATTGCGGAGGAATTAAAAACAGCAGATGGTGGCAGCAGGATTTGATGAGATCAGGGTCAGGTATGGGTATACATTTGGTAGTGGCATTAATCATCCTTTCCCTTTGGGAACTGAAAGTTCAGGCCACTAACACAGCATTAAATTGACCACCTTCAGGTTATGTTTTACTTACCCAGTCACCCTCAATACCCCCTTGTCATTCTCCCCCCACTTCAACAGCATGGCCACATAGCTCTCCCGCACAAGGCTCTGGTAGATTTAAGAGAGTTTAAAAGAACATATGTTCAATATTTGGTTAATTCAATTTGTGCTTAAATCATTAATAAGCCAGCCAATCCCGAACAGGAAACGTTAAAAGCCTCCTATTAAACTGACTGCATTATCTCTCTGGCTCTTGTGCCAAGCTGGTTGTTTTCACCTACAAACGCTCTCTGTTTATTATCGGCTTGAATATATTTGGTCACCTTTCATCTCCCATCTTAGCTTATGGCTCCCATCGTGAGAGCTCCAAAGGAAATAAGGAGGTAAATAACGCAGCCTCCGTGGAAAAACAAAGTTAGAAAGTGTAAATGAGCTTTCTTGCATGTGCTACTCAATGTGTTGGGTTCAATACAGTCAGATCATTAAAGGAATGTAAATGAACAGTTCATTTCAGAAAGCGACACAGATTTGTTTTCAGTAGCTTGTTTCAGGGTTTAGTTTTATTGTAAGAGTGGTTTGAACTCATTACAGCTCTCTGTGAGGACTTGTCAAATCCCTGCGATCATTTTTCAAAACCAAAACATATTTTCTTCTAGTCATTGCTCTATTATGAGAGTGTTTAGTAAACAGGATGATGATGAAGGTGTGAGCATTCTTCTCCTAGGGCTGTGGTTTTCTTTGGCAATTAGAAGAACACAGCCTGGTAATTAGATGATCTGCATTCTAGCATCGTCTCTGATGCTGATTTCCTCACCTTAGGAAGGTGATGTTTCTTCTATTCCTCAGTTTTCTCTATTGCGAAATAGAGATTTTTGCTGTACTTGCATCAAATAAGTAGTGTGGATACTTAAGTTATTCTCTATTTGCCTAATGAGCTTGTGGAGCCTCTGAAAAACGTGCCTGGTAGACATGCTGTGCCAGATGCCAAAGCGTGATATTTTGGTGGTTGTAACCTGAAACTTTGGCACTTAAAATGTAAGTCCTGAAACTCAGAGTGTGTAAGAGGTGAGAAATGACTTCCATTTATTGAATTCACTTATTGATGCTCTCGTCCTGGGCTTGTGTGTCATGTTCTGGGAAGGCTGACATTACCCCAGCACCCTGACCTTCCATGTCAGTAGACGTTTTGGCCATCCAAGGCAAGAACTGTCTAGAAATGTGACAGGGAATCTGGCAACCAGTTTTGGGTCAGATCAGATCCTCCAATCAGACCATTAGATTCTACTTTACACAGTGCTGTAGATATTTACTTTGTGCTTGATGAACTTTTACATCCTCCTTAGAGGTTTTCCTTTTAATTCTTACTCTAGAATTCATCCTAATTATCAGTGATTGAGGACTTGGAGCGCATTGTATCCATATGCCGGGGATAAATTGGAGGTTAGAGAGGCAATAATTAATTTATTAATCTGTCTGTTGCATAAATAGGCAAAGATGAACAGGAATGAAGAAGATATTTTGTGGGCAGAAGAGGAAGAAATATTTCCAGTCTCCTTTGCATAAGTTTTCCTTCTCTTAGATTGCTATCTTCTGCATCATCAAAATCATTTGCCTCAGGGTCTATGGCTTGATCTTTCTCCTACTAAAGCTACTTGACTCCTCACTCCTAAAATGGTAATAAGACTGCACTTTTATTTTTCAGTAGACTCTTCTACTGTAATTATTTAACAGAAATGGAGGAAGTTTGAGTGTCCGTCAGGAGCGCACCTTGGCAATAGGTGCTACTTCTTTTGCACACAGGGTGCATCTATGAAAAAGGCAGCTCAGCTAAAAGGCGGCAAGTGTAAAATGAAAGGGCATGATTCTTTATGCTTAATTGTTTCACAGAGCTCTGAGCCAGATAGCACAGCTACGTAGATCACTTGATTTTACGTCTGCTTCATCAGAAATGATTACATTTTTCCTAGTAACTTCTCTTAGCTCTTTTTGTATGCATGTTTGTCAAAGCGTAGGTTATACTGGTGGATGCACATGCAGTTAGCTAATGAAACTCACACCTTTGCAGTATTAATAAATATGATAAAGAAATAGACATGTATGTGGGTGGAAATATTACCTACATTAATGCTATCTGCTCTCAGATCATAGAATCATAGAATTACTCAGGTTGGAAAAGACCTTGAAGATCATCAAGTCCAACTGCAGCCTAACCAGTAGCCTATCTCTTAAAAAACAACCACAAAACAATACTACAACAACAAACCTCTGCTAAATCATATCCCTGAGTACCACATCCAAACGGCTCTTAAACACATCCAGGGATGGCGATTCAACCACCTCCTTGGGGAGCCCATTCCAGTACCTAACCACCCTTTCTGTAAAGAAGTTCTTTCTAATATCCAACCTAAACTTGCCCTGGCGCAACTTGAGGCCATTTCCCCTCGTCCTGTCACAAGTCAGTAGTGAGAAGAGACCTGCCCCACTCTCACTGTAAGAACCTTTCAGGTACTGGAAGATGGCAATAAGGTCTCTCAGCCTCCTCTTCTTCAGACTAAACAGCCCCAGCTTCCTTAGTCTCTCCTCATAGGGCTGATTCTCCAAGCCCTTAACGAGCCTCGTTGCCCTTCTCTGGACCTGCTCCAGTACCTCCATGTCCTTCTTGTGCTGAGGTGCCCAAAACTGGACACAGTACTCGAGGTGAGGCCTCACCAATGCTGAGTACAGGGGCAGATTATGAATGATGAAGGTTTTCTGAGACATTAAGATTCCATGTCTCTATAGTTACAAAACTGTGGGCTTTATAAAGCATTTTATTATTCTTTTGAAGGCTCTGGCATAGAGCAGTGTATTTAGGATACTGGCAAAGTTTTGATGTATTAATATTTTCTTTACTATTGCTGTGATATCTTACTCAGAAGAGAAGGTATGACAGAACTCTGTTAGATTTTGTTGGATGAAATGTTTGTATAAAAATCTGGGCAAGCACTCAATTTACACCTACCAGCAGCTAAATGCACACAGATTAGCATAATCAAAGAGAATGCTTTTATTGGATGGATATGGTTCCTCTAACTGAAAGAAATCAAGCAATCATGTTGGCCCTGACTTCTTTGAAGTCTAGAAATGCACATGAGTTTGTTGTGCAAAGTGCCAGATTGAAAGTGAATTTCTGTGGAGTTTGAGCCAGACCTTTATCTCCCAGATGTCTGGAGAACAAACTAAATTGACCCCTGAACCAGAAGCTACAGAGTCCTGTAATATGAATTTTAATGCTGGAATCCATATCTAGTTATGGAGCCAGCTGTTCCGTAATGGGAGGAAACCTGTCCTTGAAACTGAGCAATCGCGAACATGCAGGTACTGAATGCTTGTAAGCAGGTTATAGTTCTGTTCTCCTGAAATATGTTTTCAGGAAATAAAATGGAACACTTCAATATGTTGATCTTACTATGTATTACCCTTTGACATAATAGGAAAATTGGTATGCATTAATTACATGCTACTTTACCCTTAAAAAGACTCATTCCAAGGATGGGCTGCAGAGAAGGCAGAGCCATGCCCAGGGCAGTGCAGGAGAGCCTGCTAGGTTGGAAACAGAGCTGAGTGCAGCTCAGATGTGGCTAAGGCAAAGCGTGAGCATGCTCCAGCCAGGTGTGGGAATGTATATTTGCAGAGTGTGGAGCAGCTTGTACTGCAGCACTGTGTGAAACTTTCTGAGTGGGATCCTTCCTGATCGTGCAATCCTGCATATCATCATAGTATCATAGTATTGTGCGAGTTGGAAGGGACCTTAGAGATCATCGAATCCAACTCCCGGGATTCGAGCCCTCTGTGTAGCAGCGGCACTTCTACCCCTTGCGCCACAGGGGGGATTCGAACCCGGGCCCTCTGGTGTTGCAAGCAGCAATTCTACCGCTGCGCCACCGGGGCACACAAATATGTTGAAATACGGGTATCTAGAGTTAGTTCCTCAAAGATCTGGATAGACTTTAGGAATGCTGATAGTCCTTTAACTTCCTTGAGTTGCATCCAAAGGTTTTAGTGCCTCTGCAAATCAGAACATTGATTGAAATTCCACCAGCTGGATGGAGCTCTGACCTTCCACACCTGCCTCTGAGGATCTGCAAGATCCATTCTTTTCATTTACAAATTGTAAAGAAAAAGACTTGTTTGGGAACGTATTTTATATTAATAGCCTTTTGTATGTGGTCAGCGCTGTTTCTTTTAATTGCTCTTTCAACAGAAGTCGGGAGCTGTGATCGCTGATGAAAACGAAAACTAAAAAATAAATCTTTTGGAGCCTAATCAAGCTCATGAATTTGTTTTCCTGCTAGACTTGGGATAAATCTTTCCACGCAATAGGAAGTTTTTTGTTTTAACTTTCTGTCTCAAGGAGCCAATAGTCAAACTTCCCTAGTGCCCGCAAGTTCAGCTGTCATTAGTCCTTTCTTCTGAAATGACTAATTTCCATCACTCCATGTCATCTATGAATGGGAAAGTAATCAGCACCATTTAGAGAGAAAAACCACTTGAACTGCAGGATCCTTTTCTCTCTGTTGGCTGATTGTGATTTCATATCTTTTATGTAAAGCAGACTTTTCAGAGCTGTTACCTATTTAAGGAATTTTTCAATTAACATTTTTTTTTTTTCTTCAAGAGTGACCAGGGCCTTTCGATTCCACCACAAAGGGTTGGCTTACTTTTCATATAACACTGTGCTCAGCTCAGTTCCTTCATCCTGAAGGTCTTTTCTTTGGCAGTAATAATTTAGTTTAAACCCTCACCAATCAATAGCTGATCAATGCACAGCGGGAGAGGATTTCTATTGAAAACCCATTACACTTCAAGGGACTAAAATTTCTCATTTGAACAAAAAGTGCTCCAGCTTTATTCAAAATCCGTCTAATTGGCTCTTGGTTAAAAACAAAAATAAGCCTGAAAGGGAAGAAAGTTCCGTATGAACATTAAGGAGAGATCGAGTGGAAGGGCTGGTCCTGAAAGGTAATGAGAGCCTTTAGGTTTTGAAGAACTCAGCCTTTCAGGACTTGAGAAGGCTGGGCTCTAATGTTAAAGTGCATTTTATGAAGGTCATAGTTATTTGTAAATGTTTACACTAGGATTGATTTTTTTTTTTTTTCTTTCTGGGAGTGATATATATTATTTCCAAGCAATAAATCCTTCATAAGACATAGTTTTTCTGCCTGCATGATATGGAGTAAAATTAAATCCCAAACAACATGTACAAGTTGTTTCTTACCAGTATGTTGCTTGGCGGTTCTGCTAACCAGGGACTATCATAGTCACAGGTGTAAACATTGTAAACCTGATCTCAGACCTAATTGCAGTATTCCTGCAGAATGATTTTCAGTTTCCATGTGCCCTTTGAGACCGATCTGGTACAACTGACATCAAGGGCAGCTTTGCCATTGATTTAAGTGTCGTTGCATCTCTGTCCAGCCAAGACTGCAAGACTGCACTGATACAGTCTAGATAGGGCTTGTAGGGCTGCTTGCCCATACACCTGTTGCTCGCTCCTCTACTAGGAGGTGTTGACTGGATCCTGGTGCCCCTTTTTGCATTTTTGTCTTCATCTCTCTTGTGCTCCTTCCTTCTGCTGTTTCCCTTTGCTGTCTCAAGCAGATGAGGTGAGAGAGAGCTGTCTCCTCAGCTTCTGGAGCACAGGCTCTTGGCAAAGAAAGGAGCTGTACCTGTGATCTATTTCTGTGAGTGCTGCCATACAGTAGTGTGGTAGTCTCAGAAGGATGAGATACACCTCTGTGTATCTGTGTTCCAGTGAGGAACAGATGCTCAGGTTCTGAGATTGTTTTATCCAACCAGATTAATCCAGAGCACCCAGAAATCTCTGGTGTCCTCTCTGGTGTCCTGTTTGGCCACTTCAGGTGTGGTCTCCTCTATCAGTTACCTTGTCAATGAGCAGAGCTCCCCTCCCAGATCTCCTGCTGCCCAGCACCACCCCATACTGCTTTTGCTTAGTCTTTGCCCCGCTGCCTCTGCTGTGTTGGGTGAAATCCAGCCCTGTGCCAGACAGGTCCATTTAATGCCTCTGTAATCCCCGTGGGTGGGGGTGGTACTCTGTGAGCCACACGAGCTTTCATCCTGTTCTTCCGCACTGAGTCATGGGTGAAGCAGCTTCCTGAGTGCCCGTGATTTAACACAACCATAGAATGCAAACAAGAGCACAGACACCTGGTTAGTAACACACATCCCTGCTTTTTCAGAACAATTTCCTTATCCCTGGTTGTTGTTGTCGTTTAAGTGGGGAGATTGCTGTCAGAATAGATGGATTTTTCAACGTTCTTCTCCAGCTTTTTACTAATTGGGATAATAATTCAACATTTTTTCTTTTAAAACCAACTTTGCAATAAGAAAAATTGTCAACCAAAATATTCTTTAAGCAGAATTAAAGGATTCCTTCGGTGAAAGGCTTTGTTAACAATTTTGGTAGAGAAAAAGGATATCTGAAAAATACAGGAAGTCGTGCAAGGATGTATTCATTGCAAATGCTGTAAAGCAGAAAGCAGTTTTCATTTGCAGACCTGTTCCACTAAATAAGTTTTGGTCAGTTCTGATTGGGAAGTGTAGGGTAGGCAGACCGAATATCAGGAGATAAGATGTGGAAAGGAGATTTTAACTCAGTCTGTGTTTCCCATTGTGGAAGATGAAGGATTTTCCCCTTCCTACCACATGTCTTCCTACAGCATGCTTTGTGCCCAACAGGACATTTTTTTCCACAGAATTAATTATGGGCATTAACAAAGAATATATGATTGTTCACAGCGCAACACTGAAAATGCTCCAGGAAGGGGAAAATGTTAAGGTTGATTTTAATTCAGTTAATTTCAATTAGTTTCTCTTCTTCCCTCTGAGGTTTTTCATTCTGTGTGCCTGTTGATGACTATGTGCCAAGATTCTCTCTGTGACGGCTCACCTGGTCAGGCACTGGAATGGCCTGCCCAGGGAGGTGATGGAGTTGCCATCCCTGGCAGTGTTCAAGAGGTGTCTGGATGAGGAGCTACAAGATATGGTTTAGTGGCTTGTGGTAGCAACAGTAATGGGAGGATGGTTGGCTTAGATGATCTTGTAGGTCCTTTCCAACCTTGTGATTCTATGATTCTATGACCTTGTGTTTTAGCAGACGCTATCCCTACAGAAGGATCTCTTATAAACAAAACTATAAAACAGAGTAAATGCAAGGGCCAGTACGCTTCTTGTGGATTTTGCATAGGTTATCTTTTTTCTTGACTGAAATCTGTGTAGGTGGCTGGAAACTCTTTTCCAAGGAATGAGCATACAAGTGTCAGAATTGAGGCATGATGCAGCGTGCTTTTGCTGGAGGAGCCCCAGTTCTGTGGCATGGTATGGTATGCAGCTGCTCCTCACGGACACAAGCAGATTTCTTGCCCCTCTGATTCCCTCTGGCATTGTTTGGGATCTCTCAGGCCGCATTCTCCCAAAGCCTCCTCCCCAGAGATGGGAGCTGCTGCCTGCCTGTGAGAGGTGAGGTGGCCATCCTACTGTCAGCCACAGCTCCTACATCCCTGTTAGAGACTGGTTCCTATCATACTGGTTTTACTCCATGGCAATGCTATGCCAAAGTTTAACTAGATTTAATTAACAATGGACAGCAAATACTTCTGCTGCTCTAAACTTAGGTGGAGCTGCTTCCCACACCCCAAAATGTTGACAAGAGTTGTTTTTTTCTGCTGGAGCACAGCTCAAACCAGCTCCCCTCATTTAGCCTGAGAGATGGGATTCAGCTGCTTGGTGTGGCATCAGCACCTCAGCTCCCAGAAGCATCTACTTGAAAGCAGTCCTTAGGAATCACCACGTAGGCATCAGGTGCAACAAGAAAGCATGAAAATCTCAGAAGGAATCCTGTTTTCAAACTTCCAGACCTGCCTGCAGAGCATCTCTAAGGATATGGATCCAAATGACAGTGCTGTAATAATAACAACAACAGGAACAATAACATATAATGTCCACTTTTTGGTAATGCACACGGGAAATCACACTATAATATTGGCACTTGGGCAACTCCTGCATGAAATGAGACTTCACGAGCTGTCATTTCGGTGCTCTCTCTCTCTTCCATGCCACTTCCTCGCCTATTTGCCATATATTTTTTATGTAGATGTGCTTTGCTTTCTTTTACAGAAGAGTGGGGTGCCCTCCTTTCTTTCTTCTGGTTTTCTGCTTCAGCAGAAATCTTGCAAAGCCATGGACATTTCTAGTGGTGTATTCTTCCGTACTGGTGTAAAATGTTGACTGTCAGCTTTGTGTTTAGTTTTCTATACACTGAAAAAATTCCCAGGGGATTAGCCTAAGGCTCTCCAATGTCCACTGAGAAGTAGATAAACAAGCATAAGGAAGAGCATTTATTTGGACAAGGCAAAGTTCTGGCACCTTTCCTCACACTCCCTCACACTGAGGACTGACTTGAGCAGCTCCTGGGACAAGGTGCTATTCAAAGGGTGAACTCAAAGCCCCTCACTTTAACCCTGAGGAGTTAAAATCCAAAAAGGTGCATTGTACTACTGGTCCTTTCATAATCCCTGCCTCTTCAATGATAGTCAGTTCTCCTTGTTGAACCTTTTCTACTCCTTTTCTTCTCTGTTCCTCTCTCCTCCTTTTAAGGCTCCTTTGAGCGGGTGCTGCGCCTCTTGTTTTTCTTTGCTCACTTCCTCCCTCTTATTTATTTAAACCATTCCCTTGTTCATCTGCTCTCATTTTCTTTCTGCTCGTAATACCCCCTCCTCCCCCCCCCCCCCCCAAGTGTTATTCTCCCTTGTTTTTTTCTATGTGGGTGTGAGCACATTCTCCTGCCTTATCAGCTCTCTGGCCCTTTCTCTACAACATCTGAGTGGATGCTGGAATTATCTTTAGCCAGAATCTCCCTAGGGGTCTCAGTCCCAGGCTCCAGAGCTTCTGAAATGAAATGGAAAAAGAGAGACACCCTGGCAGCAGCTTGTCCCTAATGGCCAGATGGCCAGCACTCACATTAATACAATATCAGGCATTGCTGTAGTTCTGCCTTGGAAACTGCTTGCCTGTGTTGGCATCTTCTCACACTCCTCTGACAGCCATGCCAGTCCCAGCACCCTCTTGGGAAAAGAAATGGAAATGATCACGTAAATACTTTGAATTCAAGTCACTGTGCAGGGAGAATGGCCTAATATTTTCATGCGTGAATGTTTACGTTATCCCCTCCCCCTGCACACTCCCCCTCCATCCCCCTCCACTTCCATTATACATTGTCCTTTCCTGTGTGTTTTGCTGATGTTGAATTCAGCTCCCTTGCAGCCTGGGACCGATGTTTTTGAATTTACACTAGCTTTCATGTGTACATCCTTTCACACTGTGCTTTGTCGGGTGGGAGACCAGAAAGCAATTGCACATGTCAGGACTGGAAGGAGCCAAGTATCTACAAAGGAACAATGGGTTGTTAATGTTTGTCTATGGTGAGATGGAGGAGCAAGCAGGCTGTTGCTTTTCTGTGTGTGTGTGTGTATGTATTTGTGACCTTGTAATACCGTGGGGTTTTGCCTTATGTCCTGCCATTCCCAGAAGAATATGGATGTGAAACAGAGCACTTTGTGGCTGGTGACAGGATCAGAGGAGGTGAAGGTGAGGAAAAGCTGTTGAATGCATCTTGTGCTCACCACTGCTCTTCCTTATCTCCCCCACAGTGCCCTGTTCAGCCAGAGCTGCCCCCCTGGGCCTTACTTGCATGAGAATCTTCCCGCAAGTTGTTCTGAGCTGGTGCAGAATGAGCAAGGGTTGCTGGGGTCCTTCATTCAGGCTCACTGCAGGGTACAATATAGTGCTGCTGTGGCTGTATGTGCTCAGGCTTGGCCTGCTATTGGCAAAGATGTGTTTGGTGTCACCCAAACATCCAGGCTGTGGTTGCTTACCCAGCTGTGCTGCCAAGGTGCCTGCCAGTCAGTGTGCAGCAGCATCCAGCCCTTATGCCACCTGCCCACATAGATCCATCTTTTCCTGTACATCTCAGAGCTTCCCACACTCATGGCTATGAGGACCCTGAGGGAGCAGGGGCACCCAGCGTGTTAGTGCAGTTAGTTAGTCCCTGAGCTGTGGAGCAGAGAGGAGAAATAT
Organism: Excalfactoria chinensis; assembly: GCF_039878825.1. NCBI lineage: Eukaryota > Metazoa > Chordata > Aves > Galliformes > Phasianidae > Excalfactoria > Excalfactoria chinensis. The sequence continues at coordinate 66,635,152 of NC_092827.1, read as the reverse complement.
GAAGCGTGCTTTTATTCTTGCAAAGGAAGTGTCCACAGAGTCCCTTGGCAGCACTGGCAGTGACAACTTGCCAGCATGGTCCTGCTGGGACTGCTCAGGTGGACATCCCTTTGTTGGTGTGAGCCCAGCACTGTGCCCACAGCTTTGTTTGCTTTTCAACCTCTACTTGTCTCTTGCTTGTCCATCTCCCTTACAGCTTTCTAATCTTTCCCGGTTTTCTTTTACTTGGAATGGAAAGGGGAGGGAGGCTTAATCCTATACTGCTTCCTTTTCATTTTGTGAGCTAACCCTTGCTTGTTTAGGATCTGACCTTGTCCCCATTGAAGTAAATCCCAGAACTCCCCTCAAGTTCAATTAAAACAAGGCCGGGCCCTCAATCACTATTATTGTTATGTTATGATCGTGAAAATTACTACTGGTGTCACTACTATGCCTACTAAAGCTGTTGCTAGCATTTCTAATATCACTATTACAACCACTACTGTGGTTTATATCTATTTCTGCTTCCTTTGGAGCACCCTGTGAAGGCTGAGAGCAATATACGCAGCTTAAAAAATTTCCAGTTTCTGGCTGAAAAGACAAGAAGTGTTTTGGTGGGAACTTTAAGCCAGGAAATTACCCCTTATGCTAAAACAGGCAACAGCATTTAGTTGAGTTTACATCTAGGAAGTGAACAATGGCCGCAGTTAAAAAAGGAGGCTGAAACAAACAGAGCTTGCAGATCTGGCGCAGCTTTGTTGGAGATGTTTATGAGCAGCGTGGATGTCGCAGGTTGAACCAGACCGAGCTACCTTTAGACTTACGGAGACATAATGAGGGGCAGAACAGGTGGCCCAGCCCTTTATGCACAGAGGGTTGGTAAATATTTGTCAGCAAACAGGGCTGGCATTAGCGTGCAAGTCTGAGTGAAGCTTCATTAAAGACAGTTTCTGCTTCAGATCGTTAATTCATTTTAATTGTGTGCCCACCGGTCAGTGTGGGCTGGGGGGATGCAGAAGGATGAGGGGATGCCGGGAGGGGAGAGGAACGCAGGGATGTCCCTGTGCCCAGCCCACGTGTCCCTCGCCTCCCTCATCCTGGCTGAGCGGTGACAAATTTTGCACAGGACATTTCCCCCAGGATTAAATAATGCCTGGCTGGGGTTAATGGCACTTGGCTGTGCTTCATGTCAGCAGCTCCACCTAGCTGGTCATTAATCCATGGCCTCAGGGGAAGCCCTGTACTTCAATTATCATTGGATTAATGAGATTAGATCTCGTCTGTACCACTCAACAGTTAATTTCCTCATTTGAATGTTGGAAATTGTGTGAGTGATGGGTAAAAATTTTATGTTCTCCGATAAGAAATTTCTCCTCTCCTTTTTCTAAGCAGTGTCACGGGCCTTGGTTTGATTGAGGCAGCACTCCTGAGGAGATAGCAGGCACCGAGGGCACTGCTAAGTGCAGAAGGTTAAGGCCTGTGTTAGGAATAGAAATGAGACTAACCGTGGCTGTTAGAGCTAGTGCAGGGGGCTGACAGTGAATCCCGCTTAAATACCAATCAATATTAATGGTGTGGAGAGAGCAGCAGAATGGCCCGAGCAGTGCATGAAGCCATCCTCGTGTGCATGTTTATTAGGATATAAATACACAGCATGGGAACCTCTTCTGCTGATCTAATCTGGTTACATTATTCAAGACAGCTAACTACATAGATAATAAAAGCATATGCTGATATATCATTAACTTGAATAGCTAATATACAACTTAATTTTCCTCTATATTGGGAGATAACCTCGAAGCCTGTCTTATCATTTCTGTCTGTAGATTGCTGGGCCTGGGTACCTTCTGTTCACCACTTTTCTGCAAGTATGAGCTACATTTAATCTAATCTCTAATGCTAACATATATGCACCTTTGCAAATGTGCATCCCAAAAGCACTAACTAAAGATCTATATTCCCATTACAAATCAAAACTAGCAGCTTCTGTCCAAAGACTGGATCATATTAAGTATGAATCCACAGTGTAGTAGGACTGAGAAATGGAGACTCGTTTACCGTGTGTGTGTTGAAAGGCAGAGGTTGCAGAGTGGAGTTTCCTTTGGCTTTGCCCTAGATACTTCCTTTTTCAGCCCTAGATACATTCACCCCTAGTGGGATGGTGGCCACCCTGGGAGAAGGTGGATGGAGGGACTCTCAGAATGAGAGCCAGGGCATAGGGTTTGTACAGTCCTCAGCAGCATGGTCATAGATTTAAGAAGCTCTTGTGTTGTTTCCCCAGTTTTCTACTAGCTGCTTTACAAAGTTGCCATTGCTTATGTGCTTCTGACACCAGCGTGAAAAAATTGCTCTAAGTGAGTGGGACCAGAGCAGCGTGGCTCTGTACTCCCTTCTTCTTTGTGCAGCTGATGCTGAGATCCCAGGGGAGCAGAATCCTTGCTGGGTCTCCAGTCACAGAGGGAGAAATGAATGGACAGCAGGATGGGCCACTGACCCTTTTATCAGTACTAAAGACATTGGTTAGAAAATAGCCAGAGGCATTGCGGGGTCCCAGTGGTGGTGTTATCTAGCCCAGTACACATACCTCTGATGGTGTCTCTGCTATGGTCTTGTATTCATTGGAGGAAGGAGTATTAGACTCCTCAAAATAGTTACAAAATAACTAATTCACGCAATGTCAGTCATTGTCTGAGTTACACCAGAAGCATACAGGGCTGTATCCCACACATATACATACGTAAAACGATTCTGTCTGCTGTAACCAGATGTCCCCATTATCCATGTAAAGGATAGAGGGCATCGTGAATTTTTCATGCAGAGTGATTTCCATTTAAGTGCTGATCTGGATAACATTGATCTGTAGTCCTCTGGTCGTGCTATTATTCTTTCATAGACATGAACAGTTTTGATTCTTCCAAAGGGAAATATATATATATAGATATATATATATAGCTTCCATGTTGGTGCAATGAGTGGGACACAGAATAACAAGGAATATTGAATGGGGTAGGAAGCCTGCGTGTCATTTAGCAAATAGAAGAGTTTTATAGAGAGCTTTCTAAAAAATGCAAAACATGACCAGAAGTATCCCTTAGAAAAATGATACATTTGATTATTATGGCCGTAACAATGAGCTTTAGTTACAGGAGTGGTAAATTGAGTATCTCACTGGGGACGAGGATGCAGATTAGACTTCAACTTGGAAATGATATACATTCACGTAAGCTAAATTTGATCCCAGTCTGACTTTGTAATGTGGTGTGGGGGAGCAGAGAAAGTAAGAAAAAAAATAAGAGAGAGAGGGATTATAGGGTGCGCTGACCATATAATGCCTGTGTCGTCTGAATCTGATCCATCTAAGGAACTAGCAGGATGGCGTGGTGGGGGCCCACCTTGTCTCTTTCGTCTTAAAATTTGAAGAAAGGAACTGTTTTCATAAAAAATTGTCCTCTAGTAGTGGTTTATTTTGTCATAATCCTCCACAAAACCACGTGAGGATGGGGCAAGTGTACTCCTACAAGTAGTTCACCTGTACACTCAGACGTGTAGCAAACATCAGAGGAGCCATTACAGCTGTCAGGGGTCCATGATGGAGAAGTAAGAGAAGCACCTCTGCATCCCATCTCACCATGCTAGCAGGTTGCAGATGGTGGGGCAGATCAGGTAAGGGCAGTTCAGGGTTATGTCTGCCCTGGTCTGAAGTTAGCCCTGCGGACAGGGAGCTGCTCACTGCAACGAGCACCTGAGTGCTCAGCATGGGAGGGTGAGCTCCCACCAGTGCTTTGTGGCTAAAAACAAGCCTTGCTGGGAGATGGTGCAATTTAACCTCGCCAAGATAAACCACCTCATCTCTGTCTTGCTTTGAAGATGGGCTGAGGGGAGAAAACCCATCAGTCAGCTTCCCCAGGTCATTTTTTCTGTGTAGAGATGACAAATACCCACCTTGCCTTATGACTGTGACCCACATCCTGTGAGATGAGATGCTGCTGTGCGAGGTAGAATGGCATCTATGGGAAGTACGGTTCATACTCGGCCTCTCTTGAGTGCCAGTCACTGCTCCTGCCACAGTTGCACACCCCAGCTGAACCTTCTCCCCAGCACTTGGTGTTAGGCCCTGCCTGCCATCTTGCTACAGCATGGCCAGAGCTGGGACTGGAGGGTCCTGCGGTGGGGTTGAGGCCCGCAGCACCCTCCCACAAAGGGAGAAGAGAGCGCGGCGTGTTTAGTCTCTTGCTCTCTTGTACAAACATGACCTGAAATCAGTAGATTTGCTCACTTCCACGAATTTTTCACTTTTGCTTCCTGTGCTGTTGAGCATTCAACGGACCCCTCGGTACCAGGTAGTTGGGGGGCTGGGCAGTAAGGCCCTATCTCCTCCCCCATCCCTTTTCTCATTTGGAAGCCACTATATTTTGCACAATCTGTTCAGCCCATCTCCAGAGGTAAAAGGCAGAAACAGTTGCCAGTTATTCGGGGCTCAGTGATCAGCGGTATCAATGCAGTCCCTTCATTTGCCTCCTGGCTCTGGCTTCCTGATCGGTATGGCCGTTAGCAGAGACAATGCCAGCGGAGCAGATGCAGAACTACAAACCACTGAAGGATGAAAGGGAGAGAGAAAAGTCTGTTTATTGCAGCCAGCTCTAAAGAGGGGGGTGGGTGGGGGTGGGTGGTAAAAAAATGACCCAAACTCCATCCAATTAAATTTTCTAATTAAACTGAGGACACACACATACTCTGCCTCTCTCATTCCCTTTCTGCATGCACACACCCCCGTGCACCCCCATGCCTTCTCAGTGCTGGTCCTGCTGTGGAGCTCATCCTGCCAGCATTGAGCTGGGTGCACTGCAACAATGTGAGAGGCTGCGGACATGGCAGTGGTAGGATTTTAACAAAGAAGCTCCAGTAACAACATTTAAGGGAAGAGCTAACGACAGAAAAATATAGAATGAACAGGGAGAAAAAAGAAAAGAAGCAAAAAGTGAAATGTGTCACCTTCTACATCTTGTTTGCAGAATCATAAAATTCAACAAACCCCATGAAAGACTTAAACATTCCTGATGTGACTAGCTGGAAGGCCTTGCCCATGAAGCTAGCCCTTACTGCTCCCCTCTCTGGTCCTGCCATTTGTTGGGGACAGCAGGGTGATGCACTGCTCCAAGGTTACTTTCTTTAAGCAGTGCTCAAAGAGGAAGCAAACAGCTCACAGTAACACCCCAAACTACAATCAAGGTAATCCTGCTCATCTCCAGCTCTTCCCTCTGGGGTGTCCCAGGAGCTTCAAGAAGGGAGTCAGGAGGCACCAAGTGTCTGCAGGATGGGGCTGAAGGCTGGCTGGATGTTTGCACCACAGTTGGTGATGCCAGTGTGGTGGAAAGGATGATCTAATGTTAACAGAAGATTTGGGCTGGGATGAAGGTTACCTGGCAGGAGTTCACATGAGTTGTGAGACAGGGAATTACATACAACAGTCACTACCATCAATTATGGTGTACTGGGGGGCTACTCTGTGAATGCGGCTGAAAACATATCATTAGACAGGAGGCTGCTTCTGTTACCAGGTAGATTCTATGGTGAAGAGCCCATCTGGGCTCAATAGTCATGCTTGTGTGTTCATCCAGGCCTTTGTCACCTTCAAGCAAGATAAAAGTTGGGCTAGGAATAATGCAATATAATCTCTGAAGGCAAGGCTCGTCCAGAGTGGCCAGCCTCGACTCTGTTTTGCTTCTCCACCTTGGTCATCTCTTCTCACTGTGTTTCAGAGACAACTAACTCCAGTACTGGCACAACCCAGTAAATCACTGAGCCCAGCCTGCATGTGGTGTTTCTGGGTAGCTGACTCAAGTGAGTGAACGTGATTTTGCTGACATCTGGTTTTAGTTCTAGTGAACAGAGAACTTGAGGTCAACAGTTCTCAGTTTGGTAATTTCTGAACTGAAACAGAGAAAAAGCTCACACAGGTTGTGGGCAGCTCTGTGTACAGGACTGATGCCACAAAAAGTAAAACTGAGCAATTAGCAGCAAGCCTTCGTTATGATGACTTCACACAGGTAAACAGGAGTGAAACTGATAGAAAGTCGTTATCTGCTTGGCCTGTGGTATACTCCACAAACCTTGCCTGTTCAGTCTTATTTTACCCGTGAATCTGCTCACTGAAAGCTGCAAGTTATGCCTCTTGACTTTTCTCACAGCATTATTCATCCAGAGTTACGGAAGTCTTTCAAGGAATGGAGACTCATCAGATCTCTCTGTTTGCTGGGAGAATTATCCTACTGCTTAGGATGCAGCTCTGCAAAGACTGCTGAGATCCCACCCAGACACAACTTTCCCAAAGTCACTGCATGCTTTTTTTCTGCCCTATTCTCCTGCAGTGCTCTGGCACATCAATCTGTGGGAGCTTGTTTCAGATTAGAAAACCAGTTTTTGCTGACTGCTAACTCTGTAAAGGAACAGATCAGAGGAGAAACTAACAGTTGACCCAGTTTTCAAACCAGGACAAATCTTAGGAGCCAAATCACTGGCCCCTAAATACCTGTTTTACTAATCGAAAAGAGGCTTGGGGGATGTGCTGCAGGCCAGGGTGCTGAGCTTCAC